>NC_143560.1:62227000-62573000 GCF_054136105.1 Typopeltis vanoorti
CAAGAAACTTGTCGATGAGGTACATTTGTCCGATGACATTAGCAAAGTTCAATGCCTCGCAGAAGAAGAATTCCATGGCGTATAAACCATGGTGATGAATGTTAGCAAGCCAATAATCCACCAGTGCTGTTCTTGCTTCTACTTTCTTTTCTTTACACAAGATGGGAGAATTGAGACCCAAGAGCAAGGCCCTCACTCTTCCTCCTTCCCACATCTTCCATAAATACCTTGGAATGTAGAAAAGGACGGCTTGCAAGAACAAAACAAAACAAACCCACTGATAGTAGGCATGATATACTACCTTTTGCCCAGGGACAAACTTGTCAACACCTGGATAAGGTACTTCGGATCCGACTTTCTTGTACCAAGCACTTTCGACACTGAAGGTGGAATGTATCCAACAGAAGGCATCCAGAAGATTGTTTGGAATGTCATCTCGTGAGATGCAGTCAATGGGGTCGCCAATATACTGCCGTGACGTCACTAGAATACTAAAAGCAATGAGGATGATGACAGTAGCCTTGTAGTGCAGTCGAAACACGTTGTTGTCAATAGTAACAGCGTCGATCTTCAGGAGACTGCGTAAAGAACCGAACACTTTATCCATGATGACCGCAACCCAACCAGGAACAAATAGCGAGGCTAACACAACTCTGTTACGACGAATGCATGCACTGACCTCCGAGGAAATATGGTTCTGGTCACGTCAGCCATTGGAACTCGCTGATTGGTCGCAAGTCTCGTCATGCGCCAATCGGCACTCAAACTTGGCTGTCGAGAAGCGCTTTTGTTCTGTCGGACTCCTTCACTTCCCCCCCTTTAGATGTCGTTGCTAGGGGCAACCGTGGAACGGTCGAAATGGTTGGCACGCGTGGTTACCTCCACCCCCTTCGGGGGAAAATCGCCACAAAGCGGGAGGGATCTCCGTAGACAACGGGAGGAAGGATATTTTAAAATAATCGGTTGCAACTAAAGTGCGGGCTGATACGCACGAGCTTCCTGTCTATTTCATGCAGTACGGACAGTGAACGCTACGGGGTGGTTGATGCCACGTGCATAGAAGGTTGCGTCAGGCATGTCTTCGTTGGAATCAGTTCTTTGGTTGAGAAGCTTAAAAGAGAGGAAGTTCAGGGGGGGAAAAGGAACGTTAATACCTTAAGTTCATTGGGGGTAATCTCATACTCTCCTTAGCCATCCACGTAGTAGACGCTAAGGAGAAGAAAACAGCGGGAAGGTCCCTTAAGCCCCTTCCTTACAAAAGAAAAAGTTCTTTTAGCATGACATCAATTAATGTTTTTCTACAAATCTTCTTGTAGTATTCTAGATAATAAAAACTCAATTTTATTTCCAATATTTCGCAATCACATACTTTTTTTAAAGATTAACTTTCTTTTAGCAATCGTAGTTTACAAACATGCCGGTCTCGAGCCCAGATAAAATTGTTGGGTTGGGGAAAGCAATGATTAACTATCTCGGAAACGACTGAAAAGGGAAAATCAGAGAGAGAGAGAGAGAGAGAGAGAAGGTTTACAAAATTGTGTCCTTTTTAATACATTCGCGTATTTTTGCGTCCCATCATCCAAATACAGTCGAGTCTTCCCAAAGGGAATTCGCAGAGATAGCCGAACCAAAAAACTGTTGACGCTACGAAGGTGCCTTAAGCTAAATGCACCCCATAGGGAAAGTTATTCCGAGAATTTTGAGGCATTTCCGCGTCTTATCTCCCCTCTTTTCCTTCCCTTCTGTGTCCCCCTCTTCCACGAATATACAGTTTTCATTTTCATATGAAAAAGTTCGATGTTTTTAAAGGAAACTACTAAAATTCCAGAATAAGGGATTACAGGATATTTGGGGGGGATGAAAAACTATTTACAAATACTACATAATTACGCGTGTTGTCCAGATTTGTTTTCTTTAGTGTCCTCTAAACGTGTGAAACACAAAATAATAACATTAACATTTGTGCAAAACTTAACACCATGCATTCTCCCAACAGGATCCAATCCCACAATTCAACTCCCTTTTCGCTTCGTACTAGTACTACACCAAAAAGCTAAGCACATATTTCCATTTCATTGAATTGCTAAAAGTAAAAGCTATTTCCTATTGCGCAAGAAACTATTTTACGCTTATTAATACAGAAATCTCCCTACAACCTTTAATGGGCTTTGCTCTCGCAAGATAAGCCAGTAACATTTTACATCTAACGAAGCCCAATATTTCAGCCTTCAGATCATAAGCAGTTGAGATCGTCAAAGTAGATTGACGCTTGAATGAAAAACATTAAAAGCGAATGTAGAAGCCTTGACAGTTGTTTAGCTTATATGCAATTACGAGTTTGAGAACTTTTTTGAACCACTAAAAGAAGCATCACTCAATGCTGCCATTGGTTCTTTGTTCGTCACGTATTAACCTTTGGTATTCTTATTTAGAAAGGGCGGACATTTTCTGTTGGAATGTTTCCAGAACTTCTCCAAATTCTATTATTATTCATTTAAATATGTTTACTCCTCTCAAAGTCGGAAATTAATGACCTTAATACACACACTAAATGCTCGTTTGTCCAGGTCAGGGCCAAAGTCTGACAAGTGGGACGAGAGGTGGAAGAATGCTTTGATTGTTGCTTAGCGCTCATCGGGACTGTTAAGGCTAAGACAAGAAGGTATGTCTAGTTGCTGTCAAATTATGTGTGTGTGTGTGTGCGCGTGCGCGCGCGCGCATGTTTTATTTTTATTTATTTATTTTTGTGATTTAACTCTTTTATACCTCTCTAAGGCTGGTTCTCTGATAAAAGCAATAAAATTTCTTGAAAATGATTTTTTTTTTTCATTGAAATACATCGTTTCCATGTTAAAACTGCCCACTTCAGTTACCTTTTCTGTCAATCAAATTGAGAAAAATACAAGCAATAATTCCCATAGAAATACTAATTCTTATTTCATCACTAAAAATCTTAAATGGTAGGGAAAAAAAAGCGATTTTTCTTACCAAATATTTCAATGGGATCCATGACTAATTTTCCTTGAATTTATGCATCAGTTTCCACTTGTACGAATAGCGTTGATAAGAAGTATTGAATTATTCTTACTGAAAGAAAAATAACTTCAGTTTTCGTGATAGTTTTCTAAATAAGTATTACTGAATTTCGACAGCTTTAACTGTTGTAAGGAAGAGCGAAAAAAAAAAAAATTAGTCGATATTTTTACCACTTCAAATTTGGAGAAATTTGCCCCTTAAACAAAAGCTTCGTGTTGTGACTAACTGCTCGACATCAAAAACATGCGACCGACTCCGATTTCACTTGTTCACACACTCCCCTCCAACTTAAATAATTCTGATATAAAGAGGCGTCCAAAGACTGAGCATTCTGGGAAAGAAAACCAAATATCATATATTTCAACTTCGTATTGTAAGCTTGTATTTGGCAGCTGTTAAACCGTCCCTAATCTAAGGAGATTTGATATTGCTTGTTTATAGTTCGAAACAAACTTGCTCTATAGACCTGGAGAATACTCCTTTTGAGGGACGCCAAACCTCACAGGATGTACGGAGCTCAATAAAGCTGAAAAGTAGGACAGGAGGGATGGTGAAGGGAGCATGAGAGAGATGTAGTGAGAAACCAAAAAAAAAGTGGTATTCCCATTATCTCCCCCCCCTCCTAAAAAACTGCATAAAAAAGCAGGGTTAAAACACATGATGGGCTATAATCAAAATGACTGATATGAAATATTAATAATTCTCATACCGTCTGCTTTTAACTTGGCATTCTTTTTGAAAAGAATTTTTTTCCTTGCATTAATTACATACGAATTTTTATAATACTCTTTGTTATTCCCCCCCCCCCCCATATATCTTTGCTAGGCATGATTTGTTTCTGAAATTTATTGCTTACCATAATATGAGTACTAAATCTGATTATATTTTATTCTTCTTTCTTTTCCCTTCCATTTTACAACGAAAATTAGGTGCGATTTCAATTTTTGTTCATCTATTCTTCCACTTCTTTCTTTGTCCACATGAAACTATAACATCACTGAAAGACAAACCTCAAACATCGTTCTCGTTCCTTAACTCCTGCTAAGATAACTTACATACCTGCTATACCAAAACAGTGTACTTCATGCCTCGGTCTTTTACAAGAAAGACATAAAGACAAGAAAGAACGGTGAATACTTTCTCGTAAATACTAAAAAAAAAGTCTTCTTGGTCTTATTTGCATTCTTGTTCTTTCGACGGTCTATTCAAACGCTGTGCTCAGGAAGAATAACCGTCTTATACTGACTCTACACTCTTTCATACAGCAGCTATTTGGCAAACTCTTCTTCCAGGATGCCTATGAAATCATTGCTAGCCTTCAGTCAGCTATCAGTGATGACTCAAGGTGAAGTTTGATTACCAACTAATCTCCAAGAAGTTAGGACTAAAACAGAACGACTTACTTCCTTGAGGAAATCAAAGACGTTAAAAAATGTTTTTATTATTTATATTAATGAAATCATTTTATTTTATTCTAGCAGATCATTTGATTAATAAAAGAAGCATCAAATCTACAAAAAAAATGACATAGACCTAAAACGAGCTGGAAGACATTCTTCTGGAGATGTCAAGTAGCCTACATGATTGCGCCTCAAGTTAAACCTCAGAAATCAAAAACGTTGATGACACTTAATATTCTGGACACCGACTATATGGAATATACTGAAATTTGGTGACGTTTGGTCAGTTTACAGCAACTAAATCCTTTGCCTGCATCCTTACATTGCTGGGTTTTCTGTTATACACACAAACACACACATACACACGAGTCTTCATAGCTCAGTCAGTAGCCCTTTGGTCAGAAAGACCCAGGTTCGATTCGGCGGCAAGGTTATTATATCAACTGGGTAACTCCACCATGTGCACAGTTGGCAACGAATCCACAACTGCACGTTCCGTGTCTCTCCTCCTTTCAACTAAACTTAAAACAACGACCGTGAAAATTCAAGCAGAGAGAAATGGATTGCACTTGGCTAACCTTAGAAAGCCTTCCAGATTCCCTTCATAAATACAGTAAATATGGCTTTAGTTCTAACATCGCTGATGTTCATCTCCTCCTCGTCCTGTATGTAAAACCACACATATTACTTTTAACAGAAACTCAAATTTCAGTTTCTTTAATAATACTCACCTGTTCTTCCCAATCAAGCTATTTTCTCTCTCTCTCTCTCTCTCTCTCTTCATCACAAAAGTGACATTTTGCGACCTTAGATTGTAGGAATTAGTGAGACCTGGCTATCAGAATCAGACCTACTAACTGGTATCGAGTGTCAAGGGTACACTATTTTTAGGAAGGACAGAGAGGATAGGAGAGGAGGGGCGTGCTAATGATATCGGTTGGCTTGAATCCATTTAGTGTTGAAACCTATGAATGTGGTAATACTACTAACAATATTTCATGTGGCAGTGAGTTTGAAGCCATCTGGTGTGAGGTGGAATCTAACAAGACAATTTATACAGTGGGGTGTTGTTATAGACCTGGTGGATCGGTTGCTGGTGATGAAGAAATGCATCACCAAATAGAAAAGGTGAGCGCAAAAAGAGGAATCATAATGGGAAACTTTAATTATACAAATATTGATTGGGTAGCAGTAGAATCTCATGAGAAGAATGAAAATGCATTTATTGAGCTGTTGCGGGACAACTTCCTCACGCAGCATGTGACAGAAGGAACTCGAGGTCAAAGAGTGTTAGATTTGATTATAGTGTCAGAGGGCATTAAAGACGTAACTTTTCTGCCTCCAGTTGGTGACAGTGATCATGCGGTACTCACTTGGGAAGTGACTAAGTTTATGAATGTTCCATTCAGAAAAGGTTACACGTTGAACTACAAATCAGGAAATTATGAGCAACTGAGGAGTATACTGAGTTCAGCGGAATGGGATCGGTTGCTGGATGGAAAGAATATTGACAGTGTATGGGAAGCATTTAAACAATATTTAAATGATGCGATATCAGAATGTGTCCCGAGAGTTCTAAGAATAAATAGAGTAGGAGTCAAATGGATGTGCAATCTTATTAAGCAAGAGATTCGTAAGAAAAGGACGATGTGGAAGGAATACCGTTTGCATAAGGATGACATCCGTTATGAACGTTATAAGCAGCAGGCTAGAATAGTCACAACTGTTGTATTGAAAACAAAGTCTGATTACGAAAAGAAACTGGCTCTGCGTGCTAAAGACAACCCACAAGAATTCTATCGATATGCTGCAATAAAAGAAAGAATGAATATGAAAGACTAACTCTTCTAAATCCAGATGGAGTGAGGGTTACAGATGCAGAAGAGGTTGTTCAGTTAATGAGTGCCCATTTTGTTAAAAGCTATCAACCTGGTGAACGCAACATTGAGTTCACTCCTACCTTTTTACTGGAAGAAGAAACGCAGGTGTGTGAGGCCGAGGTATTAGAACTGTTGCATAAACTAAATAAGAAATCAGCAATAGGGACTGATGGAATATCAGCATGTGTGCTAAAATAGTGTTCAGCTGAATTGATCATTCCTCTGACCAGGATGTTTAATATGAGTCTCAGAACAGGTAAGATTCCGCAGGAATGGAAGGAATGTATGGTACTTCCATTGCATAAGAGTGGTGCAAAGACCGATGTATCAAACTATCGACCAATTAGTATCTCAGGAGTGGTGGTGAAGATTTTAGAAAAATTAGTTAGGGCCCACATTCAGAAATGGGTTGACAGTAAATCTCTACTTTGCAATCAACAACATGGGTTTACTGGGGGGAGGTCATGTTTTTGCAACTTGCTCACATTCTATAAGAATGTTACCATTGAACTAGACAAGGGGAATGGATATACCATGATACTTTGGATTTTGCTAAGGTTTTTGATAGAATACAACATGACGGACTGCTGCATAAATTGGAGAAAATGGGTTTGGGTTATACAACATTAGCATGGATAAGAGGATGGCTGACTGACAAATATCAAAAAGTGGTATACGGGGGATCTGAGTCTGCAAGGTTTAAGGTAACAGTGGTGTACCACAAGGATCAGTGCTTGGTCCACTGTGATTCACTCTGTACATTAATGATATTGGGAAGAATTTGACAAGTGACACACAGTTATTTGCTGATGATGCAAACATAGGCAGGGTAATCATGAATGCTGCTGATATGCAGTCTTTGCAGAGTAATTTTAATAGGCTGGAATTGTGGGCATGGGAAAATGGGTGTCAGTTCAATGTCAGTAAATGTAAAGTCATTCACTTCGGCATGATTACCTATCCAATGTCGTATTATATTGGTGGGATTAGGCTAGAAGAAACTGATGAGGCTAGGGATCTTGGAGTGTTAATAGATAGGAAGTTGAAGTTCAGGGGCCATGTGGCAAAGATTGCAAATACAACTCAAAAGATAATTGCAATGTGAAACGAACGTTCATAAGTAAAAATAAGGATGTTATTTTGCCTCTTTACAAGTCCTTGATAAAACCTCACTTGGACTATTGTGCGGAGGCCTGGTCTCCTGGTTTCCGATGTGATTCTGATATATTGGAGAGAGTACAAAGACGATTTAAAAATGATATCAGGATTGTGGAATACGGATTACGAAGACAGGTTGAGAATTTGTAGATTGCAGACACTAGCAAACAGGAGAAAGAGGGGTGATATGATTGAGCCTTACAAAGTTCTGAAAGGGTTATATACGGAATTTCAGTAGATGGAATTTTTCAATTTATGGAGGGTGGAGAAAGGACGAGAGGGCATCCTGGGAAGCTGAGAATGAAGGCTGCCAAGAAGGGTGTAAGGGCTAGATTTTTCTCTCAGGTGGTGCGTGATTGGAATGGATTGCCATTGGATGTTGTGAGTGCAACACACAACAGAACTATCATACTTATTCTTGAATAAGTATGATAGCTGGTGTGTGTAGTATGTGGCCTCCCTAGATGAGTCTCTGACTCCCTGGAGGTCTCTCTTAATAATAATAATAATAATAATAATAATAATAATAATAATAATAATAATAATTTGTGCATATGTAAGCTCTGATAAATATCTATGTCATAAAAGTCTCCAACTTAAAATCGTCTCTTTTTTGTTATTTTTTGGCTAAAAGTTTCATTCTATCAGATTCATTTATTACGTCAACTATTCTGAACTTTTTTAAAATTCTTTTTATCCCTTTAAATATTGATTTTCTCCAATCCAAGTTTCACTTAAAAGAGAGAGATTCCTGGGAGATTCCAATGGTCACAATCCAACTTGCTTTCCTTTTCCAACTGCACAGGTGTCTCCAATGATATTACATAAATACTTCACAGGCTTACCAGAATACCAAATAACTCTGACCACTCTCCAAAGACTAAATCGCTTCTGTATTAGTGATCTTTTTAAGTATACTGAATATTGTTTGCCATCTCGACTAGTGTTGATTTGTTCTACACTTGCACTCGTGGTTGGTAACGTGTTGTTTACCATTTCCTCCAAGTGGAATGATGTTTGTAACTACTGTACCTCATTTTCTTAGTTGAATTATTGTATCAGTCTTTGAATCCAAACATTTTCACGTATCACGAAGGCACTTCTTATTGATATGGAAACATTTGTTCCCTATTCCACTTCTGATCCCTTATCGTAGTTTGGTTCTGCAAGAAGTGTGTCAAAGCAAAACTGATTTTAAAAGAGCTAAAAGCAGGAACCTCGCATCGTGTCCAAATAGTAGTCGAGATTTCTAGTTCTCTTCTACAAGTGGCCTTAACTTTCGTTTCAATCCTACTTCTATATCTTAACTCGAGCAGTGCTACTGCATCATTATCTACAGAAAATGAGAATTTTCTAACTTCTTATTTTCCTCTAATTTTTGCATAGATGATCTTGCATAGAAATTTGGAAATTAGCCCATATTCAACCCATTCCTAAGAAGAGCGATAACAAAATATTCGCCATCTAGTTCCAATTTTACTATTCTACGCTACCTTGAATCCTCTCAACTAATAAATGATCACCAGTATGGATTCCACTACTGTCGATCAATAAGTATCTTCTTATTACACTGCCTACCTCTTGCCATGGAAAAGTTTGAGAAGCTTCAAGAAGTGATTGCTCTTGATATCTCTAAAGCATTTGACTAAGTTTGGCACAAAGGCTTATTATTTAAGCTTCCATCATACGGTCTGTCTTCTGACTTCTCCAACTGGGATGCTAGCTTTCTCCCTGAATGCACATTATTTTTGATGTGCATTCTATCCTCAAATTTTTCAAATAAAGTTAGCATTTCAATTTCAATCAATTTCAAAGTTATCAATATCCTTCTCCAGTTGACTGGAGAAGGACATTGATACTATTGAAAGCTTTTGCATCTTAAATTTTAATCCGTAAATCATTCTTCAATGAGATTAAAATAACCTTGTTAATTTTACTGCTAGTTAAATTCAATCCACTCTTATTTCTCACAAAACAAAGAACCATTTTCTTCTAGTTTTTCTTTGTTGGTACCATCTAAATCTCTAGGCAAGTTATTATTTTTTTTTGACATTATTCTAACCTCAAATATCTCTTGACATAAACACGTGACAAATATCGCCTCCACAGCATCCAAAGAATCAGATTTTCTCTGAAGAGGAGTGATGCTCCTCCTAAGAGCTGCCTAAAAATACTTGACTCAGTACAGAAGAGAGCAATTAGACTGATTAATGACACATCCTCACTATTTCATCCCCCCCTCTTCTTTCACACAGATGGTTGTGCTGTTTGCATTTTCTACCAATATTTCCACACATGTTTATCAGAGGCATCTGAAGTCCCCAAGTCTTTTTTAAATCTGTTAAAGCAAATATAGCACCTATTCAATATTTCTTCGCGGGTCAGCTCCAAATTCTCAAAAGGGATTTTTTTTACATCAGTCGTTCCTTCTACCTACTTTTGAAACCGTCTTGTTCTATATTTATTAAAGAGCACAACCCGAAGGTCTTCAAATCCAACGTTAACAAATATCTTTTTTTTTTTTTTTTCACTTTTCTCTTCTTCCCCGGTACTATTGTACTGTAAGCTGACAAATCCCTCGTATCTAGGATCACCATCAGCAAAATATAAATAAAGGAAAATATTTTTTTTTTTTATGATATCGTGTTTTGCTAGCCAATATTGGATTATAGCCGCAGTTTTACTCATCGTTCCTGATGGACATCAAGAAGATCGAGGACATTCAGAAAAGACTGACTGCATATGTAGATGGAATGTATTGTGAAAGTTATGAGAATCGGTTGCTTAGCTGTAATCTAAAGAATTTAACTAACAGGAGACAGAGAACAGATTTAAATTAAGCTTATAAATTGATTCAGGATATATATACAAGATTAGCAGGACTTTTATGACATTCAACCAAACCAAACATCTAGTAAAGGATATAATAACAACGATAACACGATGAAGAAGAGTGTGAGAACAAATATGACCCCCCCCGCATCCGGTTTGGATAGAAAATGTGGAATGAACTAAAACAATGGAAGCTGTGAATTTATGTAGACAGTTGTTATGACTGGATGAGTTAATCGAAACTTAGGTATGATGTTTGTTTAATTCGGTAATGTTGAACATATCGCTATTGTTATGTGTTGGTGCAATAAATGTGTACACAAAGGTAAATATTAATTTAAAAATAAAAATAAGAAAAGACAATAAACGAGTGAAAACACGCAAGCTATTGTATACGTGGGTGGCAAATTACGTGGTTAAGCGATTGATTTGGTCACAGGTTCCCAAACTTTGCTGGTTCATGGCATCCTATGCCAAAAGAAATGCCTAACAGTTGAGTTTATTAAGAAATCAGGCCTAAACTATTTAATACGTTCTTGTATCCTAAAACATTTAGTAGCCATTTGAAAAAAAAAATACATAAATGTGAATTCGCAGTGTTTGGAAACCATTGGTTTGACCACAAATTAGGCAGTGTGTGTTTCGCTTGTTGTTCGATGTTTTTTATTTTTATTTTTTCTGAGTTAATCGGTCTCACACATTGGCTCTGAAACTAGGTTTCCTCCGGGTACTCCGGTATTCTTCTCATAATAAATTCAAGTAATTCCTGGAGTTCATGTCATTTGCCACCGTACATGAGCTTATATCTTCTAGCAGAATGTGAATAATGATAATAATATGTAACTAATGCATTTGTTTGTTTATTATTATTTAACATCCTGTTCCATATAAGTCGTATATCAATGTTGGCTCTCGACAAAAGAGTGACACAGCAGTCTTGAGTAATAGCCAAATCGATTTTCTCCATCATTACCTTTCACAGTTGGTCGTCCTAAGTATGAGTTAACTGAAATGAACCAAAGGGAAAAAACTGATAAGTTGACGACCAGAAGTGGGCTACTGTTATTTGAGTTATTCTCAAACATCGTCGATACTTGTTTGTATGAGAAATTTTCTAATTATTAACCGAACCTCTTTTTTGCTCCGAGCTACCCTAATAGATATTTTCTTAAACCGGAACTAGTCAGAATTCCCAGAAGTGTTATTACCAACCAAACCATTTAAGACGCACTGATATTTTTTCGTATGGCAGATATAAAAACTGCAGAGTAATAAAAAATCACATTAGTTAATGCCGCAGGTATAAAAAAAAAATACATTTTGAAAATTAAAATGTTTGTTAGGACGCTAAAAGAAAGCCAATTGAAAAACTGCTTCTGTGATGTTTCTCCGCAGGAAAAAAATATGCTCAACTGGTTCGTTTGAGAACGTCTCTCGGAATTAATTGCACGTAAGAATAGCAGGAAAACGTGTCCTCCAATGACCCAACTGGTAAGAAATAGTTCTTTGACAAAAGAACTGTCCGTCGTATTACCAGGACTTTCTGCAGGGTTTTGAGAATCTACGGTTAAGTATTAAGATTCTACCGCAAAAATAAAATGTAAAATAATAATAATAATAATAACTACGTATTTTAGCCCACAATCAATTAAAAAATTTGTCTTGAACTCTGCTAAAACCTCAGAACCACACAATCTCAAGGCCCCTGAATCGTTTGTCCAGGCACTCTGCAAATATTAATGAGTTGGGTGGCACAATTGTCTTCTGTCATTAGCTTTATATCTTCCGACATCTTACAGGCGTCTTCAGGTTATCTTTAGACATTAACTAATAGACACGTTCTTGCTGGTATGATGTGGGCATCTGTTCCTACGATAGCCATGTTAATACATTGATGACGTCGTTTCTACTCATACAATAGGAATGGCAGCTCTTCGTAGGAGCCTCCCATTAATACATTGCTGTCACTGAAGGAGTAAATGCATACCCAGGCGGAGATTTTTGCCTCAGGTATGTGTAGGTGGTACAATGGCAGTCTGTTTCGGTATGTAGGCCAGCACGTACGATGTGCAGTTAGACTGTCTAGCCAGCAACTAAACCTGTTTTTTTTACGTGGCCAGACTTCATAAAAAATTCACATTTAACACCCGAACCTTGGTTTTGACCTTCCTGGACTGTATCGCCAGTTTTCCTACGCAAAGATTGTTCTTCAAGTCCTCATTTGGGGGAAAAACCGTGTTTCGCTTTATTCCAAGGCATTCGCCATTTTCATGTGTGGTTTGACGACTTCTGTCAGCCACTCCTAAACACTTCCCCTATCTCGTCACGAAATCAACACATTCCGTGAAATATTGACCCTGACGATTCAGCTTAACAAAGAGGGAGTTCCCACCAGACTTGTCGTTCGGCTCAGAATAAATATTACGTTTTTATTTTAATCATTTCCAGTGTGGGCGCTAGGTGTCACTGATGCGCTGAGTATTTTGTACACATTTTCATATAGTTAATAATTATTAGGTAGATTTATACTGCATTTTTTAAACATCTCTGAGGGATTGTCCATAAAATTACGTAAAGCGGTGGGGGGAGGGAAGGACAAGGATTGTATTTTTGTAACAGTGGAGGGGGAGGAGAGAATCTGAGAATATTTTATGCAAGAATTTCTTGCTTCGGTTTTCAAACATTATTTCTCATTTGCTTTTCTTAGAAACAATTTCTTAACGTTATTGTGTATGGAATCAATAAGTAGACAATTCCACTGTTGGAAATTTACTTTTTCCTTCGTTTATTTGTTGATTAGAATTTATCTTTTGATAACCATGAACAGATTGTAATTTTCGTGAATTGTCAAGCCTGCTTTCCCGTGTTAGCCTTATCCTGTTGAATTTTAAAAGTTCTCTTAAATCAAAACGGTAATGGACACCAAATAAATATTCGAATATCAAAGTAAATATATGAAAGATATTTGTAATAAATCAAATAAATATAGGCATACAATTAACACTAGAATTCGGGAAACGAATTACCAGGGACATTTATTCTCTAAATAAAAACTCCAGACTATCGGGAGGGGAAAAGAAATCGCAGAAATTTGAAAAAAGAATTTGAAACAGACGCATAACCAAGTCTGATGCCAAAAATACTTTTGTTTAGTCTTAGACAAAGGAGAAAGAGAGAGGATTTAATATATGGATTACGTAATTTGCAAATAATGTCCAGGGAGTAATGGTCTTAATCCCTGCAAGTATGAGACGAAACATAAAAATCAGCTCTAAAAATAAATAGAAAGTCTAAACGAAGGAAAATATTTTTCAACTTTTTAGATTTTCACTCAACTGAATATCGTGTATAACAAATGAGGAAATAATTGTCAACCATTGAATTGTCTGAAATTTAAAAAAAAATATCACGTTTTTTTGATTGCAGACAATCAAAAATGTATTTCATAATCGCATTCTTGTATAGTGACGTCATTATGACAACTGAACTCGGACCCTTCCTTGGTTTGTATAATCGTAAACATCATCTCCTTTTGTATAATTTTGCTACTAAAAAATAATCAAATTGAAATCAAAATTTGAGGGGATCGAACACAAATCCAAATATGATTCAATTCTCTCCTGCCAAGCAGATCTATTACTTCATATTATTTCAAAATCTTTTTGAAATAATCTGAAATAAAAGTTTAAATCATTAAGAGGAATGAAGAGGATTAAAATCCTGACAATTTAATTTCGCTCTGGTCAACACTCGTTTAGTTTTGTATAAAAAACGATGACTCATGGTACTTATTCGATACAATTCTCGCTCTATTCTTACAGTAGACAGGAGTTAAGCTGTTAGCAACTGTGTGACAAAATAGTTCCTGGTTTCCCCTAACTGTCAAACAACAAACGAGAACCTGTTTCGAATTATTATGTTTCTTTTTTTAAATGTCAATCAGTAACTAGCAACTGCAACTGGTTCTTTGATTAATAATTTTGAACACGTATTTATTTATGTGTGCAAAAAACAAAATCATCCTAAAAATCAGTAGAATCATCCTCCATGGTATTCATTCAAATAATCCAAGGAAAAATGCGCACAGGTTGTCATGAAAAGACAATTTTATGGCTTAGGATTGAATTGCGTTTCCCTCAATAGTGAAAGCAAGTAGGTGAGTTCGCAAACAGTAAGACAGGTGGTACTCGACGTGTTGCATAACAAGGAGTTGTCTGTCAATCCCCTTTACTCTGTCCCCTGACTCTTCCTGACGGAAGTAGATGGCTTTGTTCACACCAGTTCCAGGTGGTTCACGTGTACACCTGGAACATGCGCTTTCTTTTTTTTTCCCTCTAAGATAAAAAATATATAAAAAAACGCAGATGGAGACCCACGGGGTGTTTAACCCCTAAGTTCCCACGATACTGAAGAAATAGGTCACTTGCGGCTTGAAGTCTTTATAGAGCTACCCTTATTTTACTTTCTTTGATTTTTTTTTTTTTTTTAGATTGTTCGTTATACAGAATTATCTCGTTAAGCAGTCCGTAAAAGGGTTTATATGTAGTCTACACGTAGATAATGACTGGTACTACCATTTCATTTTGGTTTAAAATGGCTTAAACATATTGGTATCCCCCCACAAAAAAGGTAAACGCATAGTCACACATTGTGACTATTTACCTTTTCAATGAAATAATTCGAATAAAACCTTAAACTTTGATGCTCTAAACTAATTTTAAAGAATGTTTCATTGCTGAGTCGCATGACAGTCAAAAGATAACTGACTGCTCCATCTGTCAAAGGAAAGGAGAACTATAATTGCCATGCAAACGTTGGAACATGGAACCCTGTTATGTCAGATCGGGGTAGTCTGAGAATCAACACTATTTTATTACGATTGATTAAAATCGACTCCTCTGATGTACTCCGTGAAGGTGGTTTATATTATTATATATTCATTTTTTTATGCGACTCACATTCACGGGCGGTTGTACACCTATAGTACATTAAATACCGGGGGTGAGCTGAGGATTTTTATTATATTTTTTTATTTATTTTTTTACATCCGAAAACCTAGCTCTAAAGACCAAACCTGGAACTTTTTTTAAGCCACTTCAGGCGTCCAATAAGTAGGATGGTCTCACACTGGACGACGAAATTTATCTTCCATTTAAAGACAATCACAAATAATTATGCAACTACTAAGCACCAATAATTAAACCCCATGAGAAAATGTGGCAAATTATTTAACTATTTAGTCATAAAGATATCTTCGAATGGGGAGAGGCTTATATATCACTCATGTCAGTGTAAGGTAAATTACTGCAAGAATCATCCTTTTGAAGATCAGATTAGGCATTTGCAAAAAAAAGAAAAAAAAACCTGCAAATGCTAAATGAGTCGCTATCCCCTCAGTAGGAACAAAAAGCAAAGCAAACAGTGACATTTTAGTTCCACGCTTATAAAATATTCATTTTCTAGTGCAATATAACTGAACATCTGCAAATAATTCGCTAAAATATCCGAAACTACAGCTATGATTAACGATTGTACTCTATATACACTAGCAACAGAATCGTGAGTCCAAAAAAGAATCAGATCACGTGTCGAACAACAGCATCAATGGAGTAACACTCAAATTACCGTATATGGTTCTTTTAAGTGTAACATTTGACATGCACTTTGACTCGATCTTTGTCCAATGGATTAATCAGTCACTTCCGAGATAATACAAATAACCCAACAACTTTTCGAGACGTACAATTAATGCAGTTAACAACATACAGGATATCAACATTAATATCCAAGGTCGGGCTTTTCCTTTATTCTAGAGATAAAGAACCAAGTCGCTTGCTCATTTATATTTAAGAAGTGACAAAATCAATATCAAGATCGACATAATATTTGGTTCCATTTCAATCAGTTGCTTTCTGGAGAGTTTCCCATGAACTTTAAGCTCCGTATCAGTAGTAATTCTGTTTTCGTTAGGCCTCGCTTTTCATAAAGAAGGTTAAAGGACGATCGGTGACCTTCGGTGGAATCAGCTCCTGCTGTTTACTGCCTAGACCGGAAAGTTCAATCACGTGACGGAAACCTCCCAACCAGATGACTCTCCATAGTATCAGGGACCATCTAAGGTCGCACTGGCGTCCTTGAATGTCACCTGACACCACGAGAAATTCACAACATCTCTGGAGAATATTGTTGCAAAGATAGTGTGCACCACGAGTCGCAGTAGCTTGCATCGTCATACAAAACAACAACATAAAACTTGTCCTGTAAGAGTTGCTGGCAGTGCGAATTAATGAGGATAAAAATAAAGTGGCAGTCTGTGAATTAAGTAGTTTAATCCGGAACAAGAATTTAATTACATGGCACACTTGGTGTCAGTGATTGGACACTTCTTATGTGTTTGGAATTAATAATGTCTTTCCTTGAGGGAATTATGTAAGCCCATGACAGACACATTCGTTCTTGCAGAACCAATTTCAAATTCTCTGATCCTGATGGTATCAGCGAGCGAGTTAGTTACCCAATCTATGCGCTCAAAGAGAGTATTATCTTCACACAAACACACTAGCACGATGTCTAGAGCAGGGGTTGTTAGCCTTTCTAATTACATAGGCTAATTTATGCTCTAAATTCTGACAGCGCAGGTGTCTCGAGACTAAAATGGTGAAAGTGGATTTCTATCATAAACAAAATCATTTCGAACCAATAAAGGAATTATTTTAGTCTTTTATGAACAAATATTCCTAACACTCAATGTAGAGGTCTTTGTCTTACTATAGTAGTTGATATTTACAGAGAAAATATGACGTCAGCGCATTCATTAAACTTTACGCTCATAATTAGTGGAATAAAGCCTTCGTAGCTCAGTCTGTTTCGACAATGCACTTTGATTACCTTCATACAGAGGAGGAGGAGAGTTTTTCTCCAAGAAACTTGGGATTTTTCATCGTGAAAGGATTACCCATCACACTGATTTTTTTGTATTGATTTTTGTTGCAAACTAATCACATAACTACTCTTATCTACACCGATATCAATGGTATCAGTGGTATACGGTGATGGGAATCTGACAGGGTTAAGGTGACCAGCTGATTTCAGTTTAATGTTAGTAAGTGTAAAATTATGCACTTTGGTGTGATTAGCGTTTCAGCGGCATATTATATTAGCGGGGTTATGCTACTAGATACTGAGGAAGCAAGGGATCTTGGTATTGGTGGATAGGAATATGAAGTTTAAGGGTCACACAGCAAAAATTGCAAATACGATAATTGCGATGTTGAAGCGAACCTTGACATGTAAGGATAAGGAAGTCATTTTGTCTCTTTATGAGGCTTTGATAAGATCACACCTGCAGTGTTATCCACTGGATTATTGTGTGCAGATTTGGTCTCCCGGATTCCAAGGGGATAAAGAAGCGGTGGAAAGGGTGCAAAGAAGAGTTACAAAAATTATATCCGGATTATGAGGGCAGATTACGAGTATATGGATTGCAGTCTCTGGTTAACAGAAAGAGGGGGTGATCTGATAGAGGTGTATGAATGGGTATTATAGGAGAGCATCTGATGAAATGTTTCGTTATGTGGAAGGTGTGGAGAGAACACGGGGAAATCCATCGTAGTTAAATTTATTTGCAGTCTAGAAAGAGCTCGATTTTTCTCCCAGAGAGCAGTGAACGAGTAGAATAGTTTGCCTTTAGGGTTAGTGAGTGCATGTGAATGACTTTAAGGGAAGGTATGACAGCTGGTTTGGATGATGTATAGCCTCCCTCGATAAGTCCTTTTCAATGACTTATCGAGGAAAATTTCAGATGATGAAAATATTATTAAAAACTTTTGCTTTGGTGTTTTCGAGATCTTTAATCCCATGATCTGCCAACTTTCCCCGGTTTCCGCAATTTTAATTTAGTAGGATAAGGTAGTGTCCCACCCACTGGAGTATTTTCTCTTTAAATCGCGTGTTGTGTTCTTGTGGCCACTTTGATGTTTTATCGAAAGAAAAACCTGAATTTATGAGACGACCCTCCCCCTCCTCATCTAGTTCATCTTCAATTGAAAATCGCTTATGAAAGCGATTTTCAATTGAAAATGAACTTGAACGCAAATTCCTGCGTTCAAATTCCTTCTAGGAATTTGAACTGCGTTCAAATTCCTAGAAGGAATTTGAACGCAGGCCTTTCTGAGCTGACGATATCGTTATCGAGCAGGCTACGGAGACTTCAAGTATGAAGAAATTATTGCTTGAATAAGTGATTTCTGTGTCACTTATAAAGAGTAGGTATGTTTGAGAAATGGGAAAAGAAACATTTAAATTGGTTTTCATTTCTTTTTAAATTGGAACTATAACTAATATAAAACGTGCGTGTTACTTGACTAATGGAATTTTTTTCCCTTTTCTTTTTTTGTAGGAGAATTTAAGACGATGGCGTTAGAATCTTTTACATTTTATTCCAAGAATGACTTGGAATGTCTAGATGACTCAAGTATTTAAAAATTTGTGCGTGCGGCAGATTTACTGTTGACCACCTATGAATGGTTAGGTCTGAATGCGTAATAGACGTGACGAGCCTTAATTATCCAATGACGTCAAGTAGGAATGAGGAGACACGACCCTACTTGAAGAGTTCAGTCCCTTTGCTGGAAGATTCCTCAACAGACAAGTGTTCGTCGCTCTGCGTTTTATTCTATTTCTAGACAAACATGGGACTTTCTCAAATCCGTTCAGGTCTCCAATTAGCAGGGCGATGGAATTCATCTTCCACATAAAGACAATCACAACCATCCATGTCCACAGCGGGTTTGAATACGAGGCCTACAGGTTAGTTAGTGAGCAGAGATGTTATCCACTCGGCCAACTGAGTAAGATTACTAAGACGGACACATTAATC
Source organism: Typopeltis vanoorti (assembly GCF_054136105.1). NCBI lineage: Eukaryota > Metazoa > Arthropoda > Arachnida > Uropygi > Thelyphonidae > Typopeltis > Typopeltis vanoorti. Next base: position 62,246,185 of record NC_143560.1, read on the forward strand.
ATGAAACAATATTTTTTTATAAATATCAACCTGTCATGGAAAGGCCTGCAGTAGATTAAACGCTGTCGGCGAACTAATGACTCATTAACTAGGATTGTAAAAATTATTAATAAAAATCTAATTCACATACCCAGAAAACAGGGGCTAACTCCCCACTTCACAACAAGCGTTGTCGGGTATTTGAAGTTGTTTGATTTTTTTTGGGAGAGGAGGGATTCTCCCCTCTTGCTTCGCATCGTGGGGTGGCATAACAGCATGGTAGTTATGCCACCTTAAAAAAAAAAAAAAAAAAAATTAAAACTAACCCAGTGGAGAATGTGATGCAAGATTTGGGGTGCGCTCTCTCATGACATCCCCCCCCTACTAGTTTATTGTGTTTTTGCGGTTCGCTGAGATTATATCCCCGTTTCCACGCCTCGTGAATATGTGAACAATTTTATGCGTTCATCAATCATTTTTATAAATGATTTTTGCAGCTGAGTGAATATGTGACATGTTTCTGGTTTTCGACATTATTAGACTGTCTAATACTGCCGAGTTCGAACAAAACATCTTCAAAGTGTAAAGTAAGACAACCCTCTTTTTTTTTTTCTGTTCTCACACTTTAACAGAAAATATAAAATTTGAGAATTGGTTTAAAGGGTCTGAGAAGGCATGCGAACTGAATTTTAAATATTATTTAAAAAATGGTTTCTTTTACACTCTTTAAATAGATTACTCAATGACTGTTACTTCAGAATTATTACATTATGATGCATGTCCCTAAAAGCCAGGAAATCAGGTACATTCCTGTTATGCTAAGAACTGAGTTCCAATTCCGTCGAGGATGTAAAAAACCTTCATTGGGAGCTTTTCAAATGAAGCCAAGGTAGCCGGTCTTATACAGAAATGACACAAAATAGGCAAATCGGCCACAGAACACACGCTTAATAGCCACTACTGTCCGACCACAGATACGAGAACCACAGTTGGCCCGGTGCCAAGAAGAGTCAATTCATGTTGAAGGGGAGAAAGAAATAAGGCGATGTACGAATTGGTCACCAACACGCGAAATCACGTGCTTTATACGTAAACTTTTCCAACTGTTATACAAGCAAAATGGTTACCACTTTAAAAACTACAATGTTCATGAAAGAGAAGTTAATTTTCCGACGTGTAATGATAAACAACTCATCCCACAATACGGATTGATTACCCTATTATCGGAATGGATTCTCCTTCTTCCGACATGCGCAGAAATGTCGAAGGGTCTCGAATCTGTGGGCGTACAGTAGTAGTCATGACTTAAATGATTTGTCCATGATGCAAAAAACAAACCTTTCAAAATCTCATTACCTTTAAAAACATGATACCTAACTAAGTCAAATATTTCCATTATTATCAGGTTTTTTTCTATTTTTCCAGAAACAAGTTGTCAATATTGTAAAGGAAAACGCACGAGTTCTTCTATTCTTAGAATCCGTGTTGAGTTAAATGCCGAGAATGTGTTTCATACGTATGGGTGGTGCACTGGTTTGCTTCGATACTAATTGATGGCGTTGGACCACAACGTGACTAGTGGAGACTATAGCCCCCGAGGTGAGGTGCTTCGCTTCCCCTTCCCCCCTTTTCTATTCTCTAGCACGTGCGAGGTCATAGCCTGTTTCCTCTATAATTGGTGAGCGTCTCATTGGTGAAAGCACGTTCGCGTTTCAGATGACCGAGCCACACATCGCACAGGTGTTTCTTCGGTTGGATCTGCTTACGGAACGCGCTCACTTTCACAGGGTGTTTTCGGTCTTGAGGTATGTCTGAAACGTGTCCCGGATGTAACGATGGCTTTGTTCTTCTGAGTTCGTAATAAAAGTAACCATTTAGTCTGCAGTAACGCTGCTTAAAAAAATAAAATAATCATAATAATTAACGGGTGTTATGCATTATTTCAATCCTATTCCAATACTTTCGTTTTGCTCTTGTAACATTATCCATTTCCCTGATTTTTTTTTCCATATCAGTTATGCAATGCTTCCTAAAAGCCAGGTAATCAGGTGCATTCCTGTTTTAAAAAAAAACAGGAATGTACCTGGCTTTTATAAAAACAACACAAAAAATAAAATCTGAGACATTTGTCAGTGTCAATTAGGAAGGCATGGACATCCATCAAAGTGCAAAATACCGACACTTTTTTACTCTGGAATTCTAATTTTTTTTTAATGATTTCGGTTTTAGAAACGAACATTAGAATATAACGTAACCATAACTGGTATTGATTCCTCACAATCTTAAAGTGGTTTTTAATAATACCAACAACCTTGATCTTATCTGATCAAGGTTGTTGGTATTATTATTATTATTATTATTATTATTATTATTGTAGAATATTACCACACCGTGTTTGTGTTATTTTAGGTGTTATTAATTAGGTAAACGTAAGCAAAAGTGAATTAAAACATCTATACGACAGTTTTTCAAGTGGAATTTGCCAAGTTTGATTTTATGATAATTCCACACACAAAGGATGGGAGAACCAACAGCACACCACTACTCTCCGTTGGCTAAGGACCTTTATAATCCAAAGACTTTGCTCTAGAGACCAAACATGGTACGTTGTTCAACTCACTGCAGGACTCCAAGGAGTCTTCGTAGTCAGTATTGATAAGTATTTTTGGATGGAAAGATCTTGGTTCGAGCCCCGTCTAGGATCCGATGAAGCATTACAGAGCTTTTGAATGCAAGATGAGTTAGTCAGAGGTGGAGAGCTTTTCCTTACGGAAATAAGGAAAAGCTCTCCTTTAAAAAAAAAAAAACCTCATTGATATGAACCACAATTCATTTTTAAATGCTCTGGGTTGCAATTGCACAGTGAATTAGGACTAGTATAACAGCCTACGATAATACAGCTGGAAGCCACTTAGTTCTAAACGCATTCCGCGTTTAGTATTTCGCAATTGTGTGGAATCATTTAATGAAGACCTCGCTATTATATTATATCATGCATCACATCACGTGGTTTTGCACTGGTACTTAGTATACCAGAAAAATGGGAATCTCTATATTTTTTTTTTTACATATTATGACAATTTCTTGCGTCACACCGAAAACAACATGCAGAGCTCAGAGAATTTGTTGTAGATGGAAATTTGGCACGTTGCACAGTTTCTGAGTTCAATAAATTTCTGAAGCTCTCCATTTCTCAAAGTTCATGTAATTGTACAGAAAGGATCATAAGAGAGAGATCACGTGTTACAGAATATAATGACGCCCACAGTTGTGGCAGAATCATCCAGAAGGGTAAGAGGGCAAGGCCTGCACAATACGCCGCACACATTGTATCAAGCTTTCACAGCTACACGATTTGCATTGCATATTTAATGCTCCATTTTTTTCAACAAAAACGCAGAAACTGGACTCTGGAAAAAAGGAAAAAACACAATCTGTGCAACGATCCACCTTGTTACTCACTGTTATTATTATTATTAGTAGTAGTAGTAATAGTAGTGTTTAATCCTACCCACGAAAAGTCGTAAATCAATCGTGCATAGTTTATGGGCTAAAAGGGAGTTGAAAATCCCTCTGAAGACCAAGCATGAAACTTGTTCATGTTTGTCTAATATGGCTAATGTTTCCAACAGACTGCATCGTTCCTACTGTCGACAATGCAAATGTTACTACTGTAGATAGCAATGAACTGCAAGCTTTTGTCGATGGTGATAACTAGAACATTCATACCGCACACATTTCAAAAGGATAGCGCCAATATTCTCTGTCAAAAACCCAGATTTGTGAAGACACAATCGAGGACATCAACCTGTTGCTTACTAACAAACAGCCCTGAAAGTGATTCAGTTGAATCTGTGAAATGGATTGGAGAGCGGTGCCAGGATGGGGGCGACGAAGGCTGTATTAACAAATTACATTAATAGCAAGGTCATCCTTTCAAATGAGCGGGTTCTTGATTTCTAGAATAAACAACACTTTAAGTAGAAATTGTACCTAATACATTCGTGAATTTTAATACATCGCGAGGAAAGTAGAAATTGTGGAACTTGGAATTTTATGTTTGGTCCTGACTTTCAGACTTCCTAGGATTTCACTGATTAAGACATATAATGCCTTAATGGCACGAGATTTCCACCTGAAATATTATAAAATAATAGGAAGTATGTCTGGAGAGGTCTGTAGCAAATTAAAAAATATGAATATATATTTTATTGTATAGAAAGTTAAGCCTGTGTAGCCCTGTGAGAATGGCATTTGCATCCATAGTGCTAGACTGCCCAAAGAAAGACCATTATGAGTTCGATTTAGTTGGCAACTTTTTAGAACAGTTCCCGAGTTACTAGATCTCTGGCACCAGCAAACGTATTTTTTTCCCTCTCATAAAACTTACGTTTTTCATTCTGCAACTAAAAAAATAAATAAAAAATAAAAAAATAAAAATCGACCGTAGAACTCACGCTATTTTCATATTTTTAGACATTAATATGTAGCCTTAAAGACCATTGAGATTGCAACACCGGTCTATCACATTCTCCTCTCTTGATGTCTATTAAAATCACTGATAGCCTTGAGTCAGCTATCTTTGATGGGTGGAGTTTGGTTGTCCTGCAGACTTCAAAAGTTAGTGCTAAACAGCCTCGTCTACTCTCTTTTGAGGAATAAAAGCAGATTTATTTTTGAGTTATCATACTGTAAATAAATAATTTAATTATTTAACAATGCCAATTTTAATTAAATACTACTTACAGTTAGTCAACACATGAATACATGCATGAGTTGTTGTTTGAAAATTATTTTCTATCCCCCCCCACAGTTTGAAACACCCTGCTCTACACCTTTTGTGGTTTCATTCGAAGAAATGCTGGCGATGCTATTAACAGAGGAAATAATAATTGACGTGGAACTCTTTACGGATTTAAAAAAAAAAAAAAAATGTATGGAAATTCTTCCATTTTAAACGATATCTTGATTAGTTTATTAATGTTATAATTATCATTAGAGCTCGCACTTATCTTTTCATCTCCTGGTGATATATTTCGAAACTATGAAGTGCTGAAGTTATTTTTATTTTCATTCAGTTGCCATACGCATTACCCTTGCAATTATTTCTCCAGTTTTACTGTAAATTATTCATTGAATATTTCTGCAATTTCCTTGTATATCCAATGTTACATTTTATTTCCTGTACTTCTATGATGCTATTTCCTGGTTTTCTGCTACTCATCCATTTTTCACTGTTCTAGAATTATTCCTTTGTGGTCGTAGGTTATTATTTTTTAACTTATTTTTTCAACTTCCTGATTAAATTTAGAAGATGATTTTGGAAATCTTGAAAAGTTTTTCTGCTGAACTTCACATTTATAATTTTGTAAGGCATCACATATTAACTAAAGAGCCCGTTCGGATTATAAAATGTATAAGGATTAGAGTCAGTACATAAGAATGAATACACAGAAGTAGCTGAAACAAACAACCAGAATAAACAATAAATACACAGTAATGGCCTGCATACCATCCAACTATTATGGCATTAATTTCTAAATTTATAGATTTATTCTAAGCAAACTATCCAATCTTACCGAACTTAACTACTCCCTCATTAGGATCCTGAACGTGTTTATGCTGACTTTGTTTCGATTAATGGGGTGAGGGGGAGGTAAATAAAGATTTCTTGGCGCTAAATATGTATAAGTGTTTATGTATTATTTCTTTTTGGGCATTCATCTCATCTCATCTTCCTTTTTTCCCTCTTTTACCTTGCGGTGTCGAGGGTTTATTACTCAAATCCTCAAATCGTTCATAGGATAAGGTGGTCAGCCCTACGCCCAGGGGTATCCTATGTCCTTATGTCTTGTAGTGTTGAGTCCTCGAGGCTTGTTGAGTTCCCCAGGATAAGCTGCCCACGCTCAAGACCGGCTAACTTGGCTATGGCTGAGGAAGATCCTTCAACTCCTCACGTCACCTACGAGAATTGAAAACCTAGGACACTCCTTCCCCAGGCATATGGTTGCGAAGCGCTAAGCCACTAGGCTAACCGCGCGGACGTTTTGGGCATTTTGATTACATTTTTTCATTGGCGAGATTAAATATTTTATCAATGTGTTTTCCCTTATTCGTTAGTGCCTTCCGTTTTATACGAAACGTACCAAACGATATCCTGATTTATAGGCATCAATTCCGATCATTTAACTATCCTACCCTATCAGTGGTCCAAACAGGCAGTTAAGCGCCCACGACCTTTTCAAATATTCTTGGACTTCGCAACAGCAACTCGAGGATAACGTGGTTATGTATGAGTTATGCTGCTGTGCAATATGTCTGTTTACGTAGATACGTGTGTTCATGGGGCCGGTTTGCCTGTTCTGGGGAACGAAAAAACCCGAGTTTTCGGGTGAAACCCCCACCTCTGTATGAGACCGACTAACTCACCTTTAGTCGATAAAGGTTCCTCAGACACTGATGGGAATCGGACCTAGGTTTTTCCGACCAAAGGGCTTCGTCTATACCGAGTAAGCTACGGAGGCTCAATATTTAACTAAGTCTGCATAAATAGTTAAATGATCATACTTAATTAAAATTGCTTGCTATTGTAGTCGTCAATCTATCGCCAACATGCTGTTGTGTGTAATTTAACATTTTAAATCATTTTGAAAAACGTGCCGTTTTTTTAATATAAAATTAAATTTTTCTAGGAAAATATTTCAACTTAGTGATCTGACATTTTAAATACCACTTTCTCTTTCCGATGACAAGTTAAAACTGTTGTTAGTTCCTCTTCAACATGATCCTTCATTCAGCTAACAACTGACTATTAACTAGTCAAATTAGCAGCCTGACTTGTAATAGAAAGACTGCCAGCTATACTATCTGCATTACCGAAATTTTGATTGTGTTAAGTTTACATTATAATGGCTGTTTCCTTATGGGAAGGGTTTTCTAGCTATTTTCTGACAATTTTGATAAAAAAAAAAAATTACAAACTGAAATTATGAAAAGAAAAAAGTATCCATAATTTAATATCATATCGCGTATTCATTAATCTTTGTGTAGCTTCTTTGAAAAATATTTTGATATTTTGGCGTTTTACTACATTTTGCAAGAGGGAAAAAAATAAATCTGTTGGTAGCAAATGTGAAAATCAATTGTGTAATCCCCCTTTGATCTGACGGTTGCCATGACAACAACTCTGAGGGAGCGGAGGGGATCTTTTCTATCACCAGAAGGGACCGCTGATGGGTTAGAGAAGGGTTGTTTTAAGGCGCATTTTCTTCCCATAGTTCCCATCGGCGAAATAATGACGGATAGAGGCCCAGAAAAGGTTTCCAGGCTTTGTATTCCATCGGACGTATTTTGAAATCATCATTTTTCAAAATCGCATGTCTCTTCGTATTTTAACAACAGAACACAAGTTATATACTTAAACATTATTCATTTTTTTTTATTATTCATCGACCTTTCGCTTCAGGTGTCAAGAATACCCTTGATATAATTAAAATGATGGAACGTTAACAGATAACAAGGATTTACAATGCAGATATGAAATCATAAATTATATCAGAGCAGCACAATTTTTTTTATAAATAAATCATAGCAAAAAAAAAAAATCTTTCTTTTTCTGTCTCTTCCACAACAACAACACGCGATGAAGAGCATATCAACGTACGTTGTTATTCGGCTATGAGACCAGTGTTGTTATGTCTGTTAATGCGTGTGTTGTTCAGCCATTTGTCTGTTTGCTATCTTTGCACGTGACTGGATAATCTGGAAACCAAACGAAGAGTTGAATGTCGCTTGACTTTTTTTTTTATATACCTATATATTTTTTTTCATCCTAATCATTATCCAAAATCTAGATTCTGTTCAACTCTAGGAGATCGTGAGTTATCAAGAATAAGAAAATGCTCTTTGTTCTTGTCGACGAACTAAACATGAGAGCAGGAAAAAAAACAGAATATTGAAAAGAAAAAAGCATCAGAAAGTTTTAAAAAGAATCAAAGTCGAACACTTCTTAGTGTGTACTGTACATTCTTATAGTCGGGGGTAAGAAATCCAGATTTAAATATTCATTTGAAATACTTCAAATTTGTTCCTATTCTAACTCATCGTCCTGTGACATATCAATGACTGAATAATATTCCTTTCAGTTTTCTTTAAAGAATGATCCAATTTGTCATTGGATCGAATACTTGGATTCGTATTTCGCTATATTTTTCTTTATTCATTTTTTCCTTTGTATGTACACAGGTGCCCACCAATTCAAATTATGCAAGTATATATAAATATAAATAAATAAATAAATAATGCAAATTGGAATATACAGAAATTGGGAATACTTATATAGGAACGAAGGGAGACATTTTATGGGCTGAGGCGAATATTGCTCGTCTCAGGCGATAAAATGTCTAATTCCTTGTCTAGTAAAAGACGCTCTTGTTTAGAAGATCGACGTCTATTACAAGTGGCGCCACATGACGGTCCTCTCTTCGCACAATCCCCACAGTAACAGTACCCAAGTACCCTATTAAAGCGTTGGATGCAATAAATTTAGCGGGAAGAGCTGTGAATGCACCACACGGTATACGGTCATTACTGATAGTCGAATGAATACTCAGTCATCCTTAAATGATGTCACATTCTTTGGGCGGGGGGGGGGAGCAAAGCAAAATCAGATATTCTGTTGTAAGGTTTAGAATAGGCTTAAGAATGATATTAAGTCACAAATAAATCGACAAACTTTCTTAGACATTTTTGAATGATTCAGATACTATACTTTAATTTCAATTAAGACTTCACTTTTTTAAAACATAAATCTAAAAACAAACAAACTCGGAACGCAGGATGGGTGTGTAGGCGTTTCCACATTCAGATTCGTCACGCTCGACTTCATCCTTATCGGCTTGTTTCATTGTTCTTGATTCATAACTTTATTTAACATTAACTAAGATTGTCCGAAAGATTCTTTATGCAACATGATCAGTGTTGCATGCGTTTTCTTTTCATGCAGGTTGCAATGATTGCTATCTGCTAAGTTTAATGTCTGGTAATTATTGTAGTTCTGTTTCCGCCACACAATTAAAATACACACGAATGACACAACCCCCGAAAGGCGAAAGCTGCAGTTTCTTTGTATAAGCGCATACAGATGTTTAAATCTTAATTCAGATTATAAAAGGTGTATTAAAGAATCTTGTCGTTCCACAGAATACCTTCCACGTGGTCAATTGTAAATAAACACGAATCTTGTGAATCACGTGCCACATTACAACGAACTCACTATAGCCAATTGATAGACTACACGAATACTTACAGTGGATTTTCTTTGGAATCGCATTGTGTCCTGCGGGCTTCAGTAGGGGCTGTTTGAAAGTGTATCTTGTCTAACATCACTTCACGCAATGTTTCTTATTGTATTTGAAATACCGAAAGAGAATAAAATGATACAGTTAAGAAAGATTTATCTTCAAGTGCCTCTTTCATTATTTGGGGAGGGTTTAAAATGCTATCAGATTTTTTTTATTTTTTATTTTTTACATTTCTTGTTTTATTGCTATTATTTTAATTTCGTAATAATCTTAATAACAGAAAACAAATAGAATTTTTTTCTATAGGTTTATTTATCGAACTGAAAATTCAGTTTAATAATCAAACTAATAAAGCGAAATGAAATAAAGAAAATGGGACGAATCACCAATATCCCCACCTCTCGATCTGCCCTCTGACGGCAAGATCTGCAGTATTTCATAGTTCTCGTAACATCTAGCTTTTCAAAATATTTTCGATTACTCCTGTGCTTTAATTTCAAAGACCTTCACAAAATAATTTGTAAATATTAACTTCATTATTTTATCTTTTACTCATTTTAAGAAAATACATTGCAATACTGTCATTCTATTATTTATATGTAATTCTCATTCCTGGGCCGTCGTCACTATAGGTTTGCTGTTGTTTGTTGTTTTTACTTTCTGGCTAGCCATTTTTTAAACTCTTAATAATTATTACTTTTATTTCTTCTTTTCTTCCTTTCCGTTTTGTTACTTTTCCACACAACAAATATTTCCTTCTGGCATGAGACCAAAAAAAAAAAAAAAAAAACTTATTTGATCACATTATCCTTCGAATTTTTTGCATGTTTGCTTAAACTTTGTATTATTCTCCGGTTTTCAAGTCATTAATCCGAACTGCAATCGAAAGCGTCGAAGCGGATCAAACCACCATCAGTCCCTTGTCACCTGGGCCGTGAACACCTTCCGTCAAATCGAGGGTCAATGACAAGTTCATTTGCGAACGCGACACGATCCAGCAGGGAACATGTCAGCAACTCCACTTCTTGCTACTTCCACTAATGACCGCGTACGGCCCTCTTTTAGGCTCTACTGATCTCCCGTACAAGGCGAACGGCACCGTTTCCTTCTTTCGGTCGTTCTGTCGCCACAGTTTTTCATTACGCCATTATTTATTTGTTTCGTTTGTAAACTTTTGGTCAGCGGGGTGTTTACGGACCGGAAAAGCGAGAGACATGACGGGGATTAAGTAGTTTCTGGACGGAGGTGAACAGAGCTCGACTGCTGACGTGAAAATATTCAAATAGATTCAAACTGTTTAAATACACATCGCATTTGGACTGGACGAGGGGTCACAGCCCTCGTCCAGTCCAAATACTGTGTGTGCCCTCTCTGCGATGTCGAATATAATTTTAACTTCAACATAATGTTATATGAGGAGGGTATAACAATACACGTAAGGTTATCGTTGAGTACAATACGTCCTCTTTTAGTTCAAGTCTGCAGAGAATCTCTCTCGAAGGCTCGAAGCATTTTTCAATCGAAGGTGAAATACCAGAGAACACACCGAATTACAACAATACCCTCATAAGCCAGGACATTATGACCATCTACCTAGTAGAGTGTTAGGAACACACATCTACCTAGGTGCGTGTTCAGCAGGGATGGTGGACCCAATGATGTCCATGAGAACAATCCCCATATTAGGATATCTCAAACCGCTTTTGGCCGAGATAACCACTTACACCTCTCTTGGCATTGATTCCACTAGACCATGGAAGGTGTCCTGAGGTATTCTGGACCAACTAGACAGAATAGCGACCGAGTGAGGTACTGACATCAAACGGTGGATACTGCATTGCGCATGATTCCTGAAATATTCGATGGGATTCAAATCTGGAGAATTAGGCTTTCAGGAAAATACGGAATGATTAAGTACACTTGTACAATGCAAGCCTTGTGACACGGGAGTGTTGTCTTGCTGGAAGAATCCAGATCCATTGAGCCTTATTGTCATCATGTAGGGAAATATATTTGATCCGAAACAATCCCCACACAAAAATTAGCAGTATAGGTGGATGTTCAGTGGGGAAGGTGGACCCAATGATGTCCATGAGAACAATCCCCATATTAGGATATCATAAACATCGCCTGCTTCCGGCCAACCATGCAGTCTGGTTAGTAACCCAGCAACAAGTTGCGTTGCCACAATTTTTTCGGCTCATGAGTGCATGCTTTGCATATTTTTTACGAATGATATGCATCTTTATTAATTTTTTAAAAATTTCATTTATCCATGAGTATGTTGTCTAAATAACAAAGAATCGAGCCTAAATTGCAACGTCATCGGCAAAAAAAAAAAAAAAAAAAATCAGCATTATAAACTGCGCTACTGCCATCGTGTCTGAAGCGATACTTCTTCCATTCGTGTTCAGGATTAGAGAATGCAAACTTGCAATGAAGTCTTGCAAATGTTCAAAACTTTCAACAAGCTCTTCGAACGCACTTGAATGACTTCTCTAGAATTCTTTTTCACCTAGTTATATTAATTTGCACTTCGCGTTGAGCCTCCGTGGCTCAGGCGGTATAGACGAAGTAGTTTGGTCGGAAAGACCTGGGTTCGATTCCCGTCATTGACACGAGGCACATTCATCTGGTCTCTTTTGGCTAAAGGTGAGTTAGCCAGTCTTATGGAGGTAGGAAGATTTTTCACCCGGCAACTCGGGTTTTTCGTTCCCGAGAACAGTCAAACCGTCTCCGTGAACAGACATGGGACACACCGGGAGGGGTAGGGCTAAGGACCTTATCCTCGGGACGCGTATGGTTTGGAAGGGATAAGGACAGCTCCGTAACAGGTCACTAAGCCTAATACGTAAAAAGGAAGAAAAAGCACTTCACATCGCTAATGAATGTTGTACAAACTCTACAATTCCAAGCTAATGCAATCGAATACTATCTTAGATGTTGATCCGCTTCGACACCGGAACCATTTCTCTTCCCACCTTAAAAAAAGACGAAACAATCCACTAAATATTCTTATCATAGTTTCATGATAACGTTTCCGTGTCTCTTCAAAACTTAAGTTACACTTTACAAAAAGAGCCTTTCAAACAGTTACGCAGGTCGCTTGTAAACGTTTTCAAGTATATTCCGGGTCGAGACTAGTAGGTGTCACCACTAGAAGCCACTTAAGGGTAGAACGTACGGTTCCATTTCCTCTGCAGTCATTGATAATCGACTGTTGCTAAACGAGAGCTTCCATTGTTAGAATTTAGTCACGTTCTTTCAGTGTCGTAGAATAATGGAGACCACATGACTGTTGGTGCCTAATTTTCATTGTCAAAATCGAGCTCACTAATACGTTCTTCATCACTTGAGTTACAAATGGTACAATTCAGCTTGTCAACTGTTATCTGATCTTAAAATGTTGGTAAAGGACCTTGAATTGTTTTCTTTGATTTCTTACGTAATAGATTCATTCATTAGGGAAGAAATAGGGGAAAAAAAATATTACTAAGAATTCTCTAATTAAATATGACAAAATGGCATTAAAAGCTGTTTTGTTATCTGCAAATCAGAATACAAATGCGAAACAAATAAAAAAAATAAACTGTAATCACTGGCAAAGCTGTAATTTGTTAACATTTCTGGATGGTTGCCACACCACGCTCCCTTCTGAAACAATGAGTATCGCTGCTGCTTTGTGACGTCATCAAAAACAATAACACGAATCAGTTTCAGAAGTCACTTGCAGATCAGGCTAGTCTTGAAATTCCAAATAACACCTCAATGCATTTGTGGCTTACAGCACACTCAAATTCACAGCTTGTGGACCAAGCTAAAGGCTCAACTAGGATACCAAAAACTTGTTTTGCAAGTAAACCAGCTCACCAGGAATATATGTGGGAAAACGTTCGGTTATAGTAATCACCTGTCGTGCTTCTCCGAGCGTGAATCGTCCCTCCTACGCAATAATAAGTGCCACGATATTGGCATTGCTATCAGGAGAGCGTCCGGATCTCCAGTACCGTAAATAGTCGCATTCAAGTGCCCTATCAAATTGCTTGTCTAATAATTGCATTCATTAAGTGGCAGATGAGTTAAGAGAACACTGGGATGTTTTTTTTCCCTTCTTTCCCTTGGCAAAGTGTCAAGCAAACATTCACCCATCTCTCTATCGGTATACTACTTTGAACCACTCTAAGATGATGTCAATATTTACTTAAGCCAATTCCTGTTTTGTTGCAAATACAGTTCCTCCCCAAGTTACTGTTCGCCATCCTATTCCTATCTTGTGTTTGTCTTCCACCTCCAATCAATTCATTTTTAGAGGGAAACACGTTGCGAACTAAACCTCTCGACTACACTTTGCTGTTCTCACCAAAAGTTTATCCACTGTTGATATCCGATCAACAAGGATGACTGGTGCGAATCTACGATGGAAAGTTAAGTATAGTTTAAGGGATTATCATTCATCAGTCCGTCTAAGACGCAAGAAAAACTTTAAGGTTTCTCAACTGAAGGTTTCACAATGTGAGGGGGGGGGACAGTTTTTTTTTTTTTTTTTCCATCCAGCAACAGGCAAACCAGCTGAAGAAAAAACACACAATTACTTCGGCCATAATTATAACCAACCTAATCAGACTTCAATCAACCGTTAAAATTTTTATGCGCTCAAAGAGAAGCTGTTGCTAAGGGCAACAGCTTCTCTTTGATGATGTCCTTAAGATGATAAGAAATATGTAAAATATTACAATTCAGAGGGAAGATAACTGAATTCTTATAGCTATTAGGATGACAGAAAGAATGGTTTACAATTCATATTAAGCTTTATCGTGTTTCGTTACAGTTTAACCTTCACACGGTAGCTCCGAATCGGAAGTAAAACGAAGTGCGTTTTTATCCTTCCCACCCCGCTTTCAAAGTTGTTTCCAAACTGCGTTCTACACTGAATGGTTTCAAGAACTGCCTCGATCACTCTGGGGTGCCTTCTCTGGCCTGATTGGCCGAGTGGTTAGCGTATCCGCTCTGCAGCCAAAAAGCTGCGAGTTCGAATCCCGCTGTGGGCATGGATGTTTGTGATTGTCTGCGGAAATACTAGTGGTGGGCGGTCGATGGCGTTGGTGTAGTTGCGGTCAGTTGTAGTTGACTCTGTCTCCACTACTGGATTCGGTAGTGGAGATGGAGAGCTGTAGAGTAGGTGTCCTCCCTCGATGAGTCTTTGGACTCTCTGGAGGTGTCAAATAATAAAAATAAAATAAATAAATAAATAAACTACGGATTATACAATTGGGAATAAATTATTGAAAGCCAATTCTTTCAAGACTTCGATGATTTATGGAATTATGTAACCAGGCATTGATTCGTGTGAAATGGAGTAATAGCCTTATTGATACAACAACGTCCTCTGGTCGCCATGTTAAAAAACATAGTACTGTTTTATAAGGAATAGTTTCAACGGGTGAACGCAATTTATAATGTTAACCAAAAATGTTATATCCAGATTATTTCATTCAAAATGTTTTACTGAAATCATGATCACGAAGAGCACAACCCAAGTGGCCTCAGGCCTTATCACGTACGATCTTGTGTATAGCTGTCATCAATCGGCATAGGTCACGAGATGGTGCTTGCTTTCGAAGCGAATACTTGTAACACTTACGAGTAACTGATTACGTATAAGAATAATGGTAATATTTAATTAAATGACAGTCTTCAAGAAGCTGGAATTAACAGACAATAAAACTTAATCTCAAGTCTTAGCAGATGAAATTAAAAGCCCAAATTACCGTCTTTTCTTCGATTTATCGTCGTTCCCATACAAAAACTAATCACTGTCGTCCGAACGGAAGAGAACGAACTCCGGCACACTTCCGTTACTAACTCTGAGCATGAGATAAAACGGTCTTCTGATACTCGAAATCGCTATAACTGCTACGCAGTTACAAACATTACAAAAAATGGCTGTACTTTTGAAAAGATTTCACGGTAATGTTATTAAGCTCTCATAACAGCAGCTGCTGGAACGTTCATACAATCATTTAATTAATATTTCATACGAAGGATGATTGAATAAAAGTTTTGTCGCTTATGTTTTATCTATCGATGCAGGCGTTTCCTTTGCAAACCGAGACAGTTAGGCTTAACTGTTCGCTAACATTGTGTTATAGGTGGCCACCGTTTGTGTGTGGATTATTATTTAAAATAATAAAAACAGACAAAACTGTTCTTTTGAATGCAAGGCTTCCTGATGTTAAGATAACAACTCCAAGCAATTATTTAGGATGAAGGATTTTACTCATACTGGACAATATATAGCTTTAGGGACTGCTAAGGCTAATTTCTGCGCTTATAACTAGAAGTGTTGAAGCAAATATGTTAACTACTCGTGTATTAGTGTGTTCGATCTGTGAAGAAAAAGCCAGTGATGTCACATTGACATGGTAGTTAGAAAACAATCGAAAAACATATCGTACAATCAATATAATTAAATATTTGGAAAAATGCCTACTTCTTCCTCAATTTTCCAAGTTGGAATAGGCACACTAGTAAGGACCCAATTCTGCATATTCCCTCACTGGGTACAAAATAAGCCAATTACCGCTGTCTGCTGCCTATCTAATTTTATGCCGTGCCCATCTCGCCGTAAAAGATAAAATGACACTGGCGTTATCCTCTCATTGGTCGTGTTCCAACAAACCAGGTATTTATGAAGACCAACATTTCCCAATAGGCGCGATAAGTAAGGTTAACATACAAAATCTATTTGCGATATAAAACACAAAACGAATCAGCTGACGGTAAATAAAGCTCACGATTACATCGAAACACTTCTGATTTTTTTTTAAACTAGTCAATTGAAAATTTTTATTTCAAGTCCTATATATATACACATCATCTCATTCGAGACTACTTCAATCGCATTCACTTGACAATCTCTTAGAAAGATTCTTCGACCTTAACGAGATTCGCACTCAGAGGACATCGTCAACACACACACACACACACACACACACACACACACACACACACACACACACACACACACACACACACACACACACACACACACACACACACACACACACACACACACACACACAAAATGGTGCCGATGTTGTCTTTCTCTTCATTTTCTATTATTTGACGCCGAGAATGTAATCTCTTCTTTCGACATGGAAAGAAGAAAAATAAAATTAAACCCTTTAGTCCTGATTACGATGTCCTCCAATTCAGGCATACTCCTCACCAGTTTGTGATGAGCCACGCATTTTTGGACAATTCTTCCTTCAGCTTGACCATTAATTAATGCTGTTGTTTGTTAGAAGCATTGGTCTGGCTTGTACCCGACGTTCCAATCCGTCCCACATCAACCGAAGGTTACAGTGCCTGGAAGGATGGATGCACTACAACTAACAAAGAATATCAGACCATTACACGACCATCATTAAACTTAACAGTTGGGATGACGCCTTTGGACATAAATAATGTCTTCTATCAAGTATCAACCCTACTCGCTCATCCGCTTGAAAACTGCTGCATCGAGATTCGTCGCTTCATATCACGGACTTCTTATAATCTAACAACCAGTCAAGATGGTGTACGCTGCTATAATCTCTGCTGTTGACTACAATATTTAAAAATTCACTTTAGTCCTTGGTCGTTAGTGTCCCTTTCTTCTGGACGTTTTGAACTTCTGGCTGATATTTCCACACTTTGCATGTTAGTCTTCCCGGATATTTCTGTGCGTTTCTTGGCTTTGGTGGCATCCTCGCATCTCCGTCCACTGATAATGTTACCTACAGTTACTTTTAGATGATAAGTTTTTGTTTTTGTTTTTATCAATGTTACGAACCAATAGTCAGCTGATATGAACTCTTACAAACAACTGTTTCGAAGTCTACGTTTTTCTCCAAGAGCCATTAACAGTCTGCAGATGCTCATTCGACTTTATGAGTAGATTTGTTTTCCATATTTAGGAGTATCGGTCACGCTTGACGACAGAAGAGATACATCAGCATTTTTGAATCTAATAGAAGGATATTGCAATACTTATTTCGACACAGCGTATTTGCAATTTTTCTGTGTGCTCTATTTAATGCTTTGATTTGTTTTGTTTTTCCGCAGTTTAGACACATAATATGTTAGATTTTACTTGATTTTTAGTAGACTTTTACTTGATTTACCTGGAAGACGTCACTCGTGGCTAAACTTTTCTACTTTTAATATATGATGACTTAGCGTGCTCAAGTAATAAAGTAATATTTTAATTCATTTTAAAAAATACTCGCCTATCGCGTATAAAAATCTTTTTACCAGAAAAACCCTACCAATTGTAAATCCGAAATTATTAAATTTATTA
This sequence comes from Typopeltis vanoorti, assembly GCF_054136105.1. NCBI lineage: Eukaryota > Metazoa > Arthropoda > Arachnida > Uropygi > Thelyphonidae > Typopeltis > Typopeltis vanoorti. The sequence goes on from NC_143560.1 coordinate 62,263,807, forward strand.
TAAAATTATGATTACTATGACTGTCAATGCAGAAATGAGCAGAATACAAAATATAATAATTCTTCAGCGATGTGCGTGTGTTTCTCGTGTTTATCACCATTGAAATAATATACCATTAACTAACTTTCTGCAAACTCACCTTTAGATGAAAGGCCCTTGTAAATATTCTTTGCTTTATAAACGGGGTTCGAACCCAGGCCTTTCTATCCAATGGGAATCGTCTATACCGACTGAGCCACGGAAGCCGGATTTTTGTGCAAGTGTGGTCTTTTCGATGTAGGGTTATCATCAGGGTAGACTTCTTAGTAAATAAAGAGGATAAGAAACGCTGCACTAAAGAAATGCTCACAAGATCAAGGATTGATACCCAATAGAATGTGTGGTATGGGCCACAAGGGCACTCCCGCTACTGTGGAACTATGACCTTTGCACTCTTGCAAGCAGGTACTTCGAAATGAAGCAATGAGTGTGTTGTTGCGTACGTTATCCATTTTTCTTGACATTTCTCTATTGTTCGCAGCTATTGTCTGTGCACAATGCAAACAGTATTGTCAGAAGTAGCGTGAGGGCAATCAACTAAGATGTCATGCGGTTTCCTTTGGATCATTTAAGACGATAAATGGTAAGATGTTTTACGACCAACACTGAACTAAGCACAGTTCCCTTGTTGCTTTCCCCTGTGCGTCTTCAAGCTAGACTAATGACCGTGCATTCGTGTGTATTGTCCATCTACTCTTTAATGCAGACTTTCCCCTCCCTTTCTGTTACTTACGCAAACGTCTTTTGAAATTGTTCCTCATGAGACCTTGTACCATCTTAGTCACTTTCGAATACCTGCTGAAATATGAACGAATCTCATCTTTGAAATGCTTTTCCATGGAACGAATGAATACCCGGGCTTCAATGACCAACATATACCTTTTATCAAATAGATTAAGTAATTATCTCTGTGAACTTAAGGTTTAATAAGAATCACGAGTTTTTTCAATACTTCACCTATGAAGTACAAATTAAAAAAGAAATGCTAAACATTCTTTCATTTAATATCAATCTTAAATACGAGTGGTTAAGTTGCAGAACAGAAGCTATAAAAACATCAGTGCTATGTTTGGACAGGGATTAAAACACTAGAAATTCTCAGTAATCGGGAAAGTGAATCCTATGGTAATGAATCCCCCCGCCCCAATACCTGAAAGCAATGCGCCTTAAGATTTCGGATAGTCCTGGGACTGATTCACTCAGTGCGTATGGTATCCTAAAGACAAATTTTAGAATTTGCGTGAATCCGCTTGCGTATCGCAAACAATTAAGAATGTAAGAACTTTATATTATAAATAATTATAAAATGTATTTATTGAATTGCAACTCAGGCGTGAAAATAACTGTAAATTAATATTAGTAATGAATGCGAACGGATTGGATTGCTTTTCAGATGGAATATGAAACGAAAATCTCCAATGGCGCATCTGAAGCATTTATCTTGTATTACCGTGCACATTTCGAAATCGCAGTGTTCCGTACAAGTAGTCGAACACGATAAAAAGGGTTCGAGTGTTAGACTGTGACTACGACAGATTTTGAAATCATTACCCATCGAAAATACTCTCTCACCAGGTTAACACGTGTCTATCTATGGATGATCAAGGGCGTTCATCGATGTTAGGACGAATGGATAGTTACAATCTCTTTCTCTTGGATAGGAGAAAGTTTAAGTTCATGGTGTCATTTATTTGCTGCATGCTGACTCCCTTCCAAGTTCTTCAACTTGCAATGTATTTGACTGATTAATAAACAAAGAGATCATTGCATATTCTATCAGGAAAAAACTGGAACAGCATCCGGAATAAAACATCTGATAGTTAATGTACTGAATAAAGTCAGTTATATAAGAAATACTTCAGAAGAGGTCAAAGAACAGAATAATCAATTCTAGTGGGAGGGGGGGGTCTTCAGATTGAAGCCACATTTCAACACGAAGGGCTTGGAAAGAGTGTCATTATACAACAAATAAACCATATTAAGACGGCTTGTTGCGAGGAAGATGACCTCAATTGCGTGCAAGTTTTTGGCCATCTCATACCAAGGAACTCAGAATTTGTTTTAAAGGGTGGGGGGGGGGGAGGATGTGATTCAGCGGTCATCAATGTTGTTTTTTGCGCTGTCTGGGTCAGCAGTTGTCTGAAACAAACCGGTTATGGACGCCAAACGCGTGCGCCCTTTCTTCCTTGTCAGTAGAAGCCGTTTTAAAGACAGAAAAAGAGCAGCCAATCTTGGTCGCCACCTGAAGCAGTTAAAATCTCATTTTGACAGGTGCCTGCCACTCACAGCACTCACGCGCACTGAACGATCGGTGCAGGGCTTCTCCAGACACGTGAAACAAGCAACAGAATATAAGGAAAGGCATTCTTTTATGTAGTCTTGAAGGTGTGGTGAGACAAGTCATGCTCTGCAGAGTAACAGTTCTGATATACCGTAATTATCCTTAAACTACGACAAGGAAATCAGGTTAATCACTGTTTATACCCTCATTAAAATAACTAAATTAATAATAACGCTTTTATGTAGTCATCTCCATAACTCTAGGAACAGGGAGGGGGATGTGGCTCGTCTGTTGCGCTTAAAAAACTTCAAGAATATGTTAATTGCGTTCATGGTGTTCTAAATGTCAAGGCATTTTAATCCATTAGCAGAAGAGTGTTTTTTTTTTTGCTAATTATATAACTGACGGATAGATCTATAATATTATAAGGACATACAGGTAGATAATTTGTAGTTTGGTGATTTGCTCATAATTGTGGTAATATGTGTGTGGTTTGATTAAAGAAAGATGCATAATGAATAACGTTAAAAGATTACGTAATCAAGCTTATAACCCGATCTAGAATTACTACTAACTTCTAGAACTACTTCTCACCTCTTTGGTAATACATCTTAAAGTTCAGATTTAGCACAATACTGCCTGTTGCAGTCTATATATGGTATAACTATTCAATCAAGGAAGAAGTTATGCTTCGAAGTGGACCCTCCGTCAATTTACGAGATTAATATTACAAGAAAGCCCCGTGATAACGAGTTAAAACTATTGTTAATACTCGAGGACACTCAGAACAATGTCACAGCCAGTCGGGCTATCACTTTTTTTTTTTTTTTAATTTGACTCATTATTGGTGTTACTTTTCTTTGTGTTTTCATTACATTAGACTTAATTGTTCTGGGTAATGGAAGCAAAGGAGATACGGGAACGACATAAGGTCCGATCCCAAATGAGTATGGCTTTTATTTGTATTTTTATTTGCATTCATATATATATATATTTCTCATTAAAAATCGAACTGCTTACAACATATTTTTAATAAATATCATTGGAGGACCTCGAAACGATGTGAATTGGATTATTAAGAGAGAGATATCTTTATTTTACTGAATCGCTTTTTGTAGCATCGACCATGAAGATACATCACTGCTAGCCTGAAGGCATGTTGGTTTTGGAATCGATAATTTATCAGAAAAAAAAAAAGAAAGAAAAAAGTGGTTAGCCTTACGTCCATAAATGAGGGTAACCACTTTTGTGTTGATAGTAGATAGACATCGTGTCTCTCTGTTGTTATGATATATTATGTCACTGGCAGACATAACAATCTTATGTCCATCTCTAATGCTGTGGATTGTTATCATTATTATTATTACAACGGATCCGTAGACGAAATGTTTAACTTTATTTAACAATCCCACTTCTGAAGAACTGCTGCATAATTAATACAGTGAATTATCTGGGACGCATTTCTGCTCACGAGACCAAACATGAGTTTTACACGATCATTTTAATCCAGGTGGTATCTCACACCAGGAGGTGAAAATCATTTACTAGTCAAAGACTATTTCATCTTCATTTTGCAGCAGTGGTATTCGGATCAATATGTCACTAATTCTATTTAGTATTCTCCAAGAAAAGTATTCTCGGATTCAATTGCATGTAGAGAATATAACCTCAAATATGCATCCTAAAGTAAATAGAAATATTTACATATTTCTATTTACTTTAGGATGATTTATCAACATTATACGATAAACAAAACACGAATTTGAAAAGCAGTATATTTTGCTATTTCTAAAAAAGAAGTAGAATACTTCTAGAACTACTTCTAACTTCTTCTAGAGAACTATTTCTAAAAAAGAAGTATTTCATTACCAATACAAAAGTATTGGTAATATAGAAATACTGTATAAGTACACCGAGAGGGATAAAATTTTATAACCAAACTTTTATGATAATTCAATATGCTTATCTGGGAGGACTGCGGTTAAGTAATATCCAAGTTATTATCTTTATCAGGGAACAAAGACCGTAGAAAGGGTTGGAAAATACTTTATCTGCAGTTTTGCCTTTATCTTAGGTGGGGAATTTATCTGGAAGCCAACTTCTCCTTTTCTACAATATAAAATTACCTCCACATGAGTTCGATAACAGATAACTATCCCCACAACCTCCTGACAATAAACTGCAAAAACAGAAATGATACCGATACACGTTTTCGACTACAACATCACAATATTTGCATTGGTGCTAGAAAATTGCGAGTCTGTTGTTCTTGTGAATTATGGAAGGGGAGAAGAAATAAACATTTTCTTCATTTTGATTATAATATTTTGATGGGGGGTTGGTTTGTTTTTATCACACCCACGTAAGGTTGAAACCTATTGTACAATTATTGCCGTGCGTGGACTAACATTTGGACATTCAGGAGGAAATGCTCTACAGATCAAGCGCATGGAACTCTTTTAAGGTACTTCAGCTCTCTAATAAATGCAGGGTGGTGGCCTCACATTGGGCGATGATTTTCATCTCCCACCTATAAACATTCAGAAAATCCATATTCCATTAGGATTCGAACCCATTACGCATGAGTTGAAGAGCAGACACACATGATTCACTCAGCTAACCAAGCCATCATAATCGTGTGTTTACTTAATTAGTCTAATTTAATTTATTCATGTGTGTGTGTGGGGGGGATGTTAATACCATGTTCTCAAACGTATTCACAATTCACAACATGAGCAACAGGAAAGAAAAAAAAAAGATATCAGATAAGATGATATGGAAATAAAAGGTATTTGGAGAAACCACTTAAACTTAGGAATTTTAAAACAGTTCAACTCTCAAAGTTTAAATTAGTAAATTTCATTTAGTGTCACCAAAACAATTTCTATGGTTAGGAATTGTTCAAAAGTTTAATGGACAAAAGCCTTGTGGGTCAAAAAAAAAGTGATAAATGAGGCTCGCAGAACCCTAAAGAAGATACTTAAAACCATTTAAGATGTTCTTGTATATGAGATAGTTCTAGTTGTTTTAGTTGAGGGTCTGGAAAAACCCAACAAATAACCTTTGAAGGACACATCATGTGGATTGGACTGTAGGTTAATCTCTAACTCTAATCCCACTGAATTCCAGAATACGGCAATATCAATTATACGTCGCTTCGAGTGATAGAGTTTGGTCGTGTTTAGAATTTCTGACGAGGAAGTTAACCAGAAAGGGTATGTGATGTTTGTCGAGTGTGTGTTTCATAAGATAGTTGGAGTTTCGCAGCATTTAACCGAGTTGCAAAACTAAATATGTGCGGAATCAGTTAATTCTGAGATGCTTGGTTTGAAAGTTTGAAAGGACCTAGAAATTTGCGGCCATTGTACGCAGGATTTGAAGCCAAGTCCATACTGCAAGTAAGTCAATACCGAAGGAGAAAGACCACTTGATTCTTTTAAAAAAAAAAGTAGAAGTTACACAACACGTTCTCGAACGGCGAATACACTGAAATCAATGACTGGATAATGGTATGATGGTGGACAGTAATGTTGTCAAATACATAAATCCTGTTAGACCACTATTAATGCCTACCAGAACTCACGTCAACTGATAAGGGGATAGAGTGTGTTGTCCATGCAATGACATGGTGATACCAAGAGCAGAAGCCCCAACTTTCCAATGGGTACGTAAATGTTAAGTGAGTTGGCTTAAAAACGTGATTTTGAGAGGAGATACAGTGGAGGACTGTTTCATGTGGTTTGGCTTACACCTCTTAATTGCGATGAATGAAAGAACCCTGTTCGCCAATGCCTATCCTCACAATCTATAGAGTTCGTTTTGTTTCCATCTAGAGAACGTCCTGTATCGAAGGTTTACTTGTATCATCGTAACAATCTCTTCTCGTGCCACTTCATAACACAATGTCTGCAGGGTACTAATGTTGAGAACATGCCTAAATCCTCAATCCACGTCGGCAGCTACTTTGATAGAGGGATGGTGCAAAATGTTTCTTCGTCTGTTTACCAGAATCTTATTGAGAAACCTTACCTTTGTGAAATAAAGAAAGTTCTTGCTTCTCACGTCATTTCATTATTGTAACATTTCATCATGATTCATTACAGCAATGCGTCACGTACTTGGAAAGATTAAGGGAAGTGGTTTTTATTATTTATTTCCTCCCTCGCTGTGCAATGAATTTAGATTCTGAAAACTTGGCGGTACAACAGTGGAATACTGATCAGCATCTCACCATTTCGGAGACATTGATAGGGATCAGACATAAGGGATGTGTTGACAAGTAAATTAATATTTGGTCCCGCTACCCGACAGCGAGCCCATTGTCTAGAGCCGTTTCACAAATAACGGTTAGCGCGATAAACAAGCCAAGACTTGATATTGGGTCATGTAATGAAGTAACTTCTTCCCAATTGCTTTCACGGTGTTAACTTTGCCATGTTTTGCAACGTTCGTTACCTTTTGGTGCTGTCATTATGTTTAAGGCTACTTTTCATGAAAGCCAACTATATCCCCTTAGTTGGCTTTCATGAAAAGCCAACTAAAGGGATATTTGGAGACTCTGACAATCGCATGAAATCAGGATTGAATTCCAGAATGTAATTTCAAGCCGGATTTCATTAAGAAACATGTCAGTCCTATGTAAACTATAAAAAGACAGATGCTAACGTAAAAAAACAAAACAACAACAAAAAAAAAACTTAAAGCTATTGATTTATCGCAACGTTTGAGAGAAAAGATAAAATCTGATTTACTCAAAGAACACCAATTGGTAAGATCTTCGCTAGGCTAAAATCTCTTCCCAGTTTCATGTAAAACTACATTTTTAAATGCTATAGCATTTTTAATATTGTACTCCTGCAAGACTTCCAGTAATGATTATTTCAAAATTTAATAAATAAAAAATATTATTAAAATAAATAAAATATTATATAAATATCATAAATATTATAAAGGATTATTGATACGAAACCTTGCAAATGAAATAATTCAAGAAGCAGAAATATGAAATGAGTTTGTTTCTGCTTTGCCTCGTGGTAAATTCCGTGGCGCCACATTACTGAAGCAAGAATTCTTAATTTAGTCAATCTTTTGAACATGTCAGTACAGGGTTTTAAACCCCACAATTCATAAAACGAAAACCCACAATTTTACAACGGATCGAAACGGAAGTTTTTCTGTCTTATGATCTTGCTCTTTCGTTTATGCATGCCAGGCCGAGATTTCACTCATTTTCATTTATTATTATTTTCTTTCCCTGCAAAAAACCTCCCTTATCTCAAAATAAAATGAACAAAATTAGTTGCTAACCTAAAGCTTAAACACAAGTAATGAAAAGAATGAACAGAATGACAAAATAATATGACCTAAAGAAAAGAAAATAACCAAACATCACTCAAGGAGATCACAGACAAAACGCATAAACTAGATTACCTTTTGCGAGAGATGCGAGTTTTATCTTCCATGAAATTTACAAGTAAAATCATACTTTCATGAAATGCACAAGCGAATTTTCATGCTTTCATAAAAGGCACAAGTAAAATTATGAAATTTCATGAAAAGCAGATGTAAAATCATACTATTTTCATGAAATGCACTAAAATCATGCTTCCATAAAATGCACAAATAAAATCATACGACTTGTATGAAACGCACATGAAAATTATATATACAAGAGCATGAAATTACACAATGAAAAATGAAAAAGATCACAATATAGTCTGTTGCCTTTTTAGATAAAATAACCGCGAAAGGAGCACATTGATGAGGGATGTACGATAACAAAGAAAATTATTAACAGGAAACGTAAATTAAACAGGAAAATCACAGAAACACGATGCAATTCACCGTACACTCACCTAATAAATTCACGAAGGATTCGACGCAAAAAAGACTTCTTATGAAAAGAATAGAATGAGATAAAGTGCGTGTTGTACTTGAAATTACTTGGTCATATCACGGAGGTGGATGACCCTGAAGGAGAGGTTGCGTTGTTTGTTTGGGACTAAGTTTTTGTTTTCTTCCAAACTTGTTCAGCAGGTGATCTTGCTACAGACCGCTTTTTAACGTACGGAAAAGGATAAAAGTTGACATAAAATCCAGGTCAATGCACCTGGAGATTGTCAGGTTTTTCTTTTCTCTCAGAATCAGCGAGATTGGGATGTTGTGCTAATGGCTTACGAGGAAACAGATTTTGAAAAGTGGAGTCGTTGTTGTTAATTGCATGGTTGTTTCTTCCCCTTTAATTAAAGAATTACGAGAGATTCGCACTTGCAATGAGATGGGAATAAAAACTCCTGGTACGTACAAATCAGGCGTGTTCGGTGAAGCAGGTGTGTAAGACCACGTCGATCTCTCTCTCTCTCTCTCTCTCTGACACACACACACAAACACATCAAGCCAACCGGAAACCCGAGCTCATCAAGAAGGCGAAAAGATTTTTATACAATTTGAGTGTTTTGTCTGATTCCTTGATGCAGAAAAAGAACGTCCCATTAGGAAAACGTTCCCTGAAAAACTGTGTGAGCAATGATCGGCTTCGTTTCCTCTCTTCTCGGTCCACGCTTAATGATTACAACAGCGGTTGCCCGAACAATGAAGTGGGTTGTGATTCTTCATCAGCCGAAACTACAGCCGTACGAAGGGATGGACGTGTGAGGCGCCAGACTGTTGGAGACTGTGAAATGATCCATTTACAGTTGCTTAGAAAATTCACACGCGAGCTATTCTGCAGTATTCATTTTTAGGTGTTTTTTCGGAATCGATAGATACGCGCATTGTCATCGATCTATCCGTCTCCACCTCTCTCTCTCTCTGTCTCTCTCCCCCCCCCCTGTTTTCGATGCATATAATGCATGCGTTAAATCTGCTTACAGTTCATCCAATGTGGTAGATAACACAATGCGACGTGAATGTGGAATAATTAGAGTTGAACGGATACCGTCTAAGACTGAAGGTACCTTTATAAGAGTTTTATAACTCAAGGTACATTTATGTTTTATTTATTTATTTATTTTTATTCAAAGGGAATCGAAAATCCCCACCCACACACGATAGCTGAAAACAGGAAAAACCGACGAAGAATATGCACAGTGTAAAGACATAGATATCTCCTCCACAGCTTATTTTGCACCAGCTATCGAAATCAACTCTCACAACCTCTAGAAGTTGTTAGACGCAGGGCGAACAGTAACCTTAATATACTGACATCATATTGCAACCTACGTGTACTTGTTTCATGTCCAGTCTTTGAAAACTTCCTGTTTCTATGGTGTAATTATATCCTCTAATTTACTTCATATAATCATATAATATTACGTGTAAAAATTCAGCTTTTCTCTGTAAACTGAAAGCGTAAAAATATAACAATAAAATAAATAACTTGAAATTAGGGTGCAATCCAACATCATTATTAATGCTTAATTTTTAATAAATATTTAATATTCAAAGGTTAAAAAATACAAAGGCTACGAGTAAATTGCCGTAGCTTTTGGCTATAGCAATCTATTTATTGTTCCTTAAGTTTACTGATCTCTTAAACCTAGTTTTTATCAAGAAAGGCATGCATATGTTAGTGAGGGTGGTAGATAACACAATGCGATATATTTGATTAATAATATATTGAATAGTATATTTGATTAATAATATTCTTGCTTTTCTCCACATTTTACACTATCATAAGCAAACACTGTGTGAAATATCTTCGTTATTTGTACAAGAAGAGAGAAGACTTCATTGAGAAAGCGTTTTTTGTCCCATGCAAAGCCTACATCCTGAGACGTCTATATTGTGCTACGCCTATGTTATATAAAGATGAGATCTTCCATCAGTGTTGCTGCTTATAAGACTTTGATACCGCCGCATCTTGACTACCGTGCTCAAATTTGGTCGCCAGGGTTTCTCGGGGATGCGGAAGTGGTAGACATGATTCAAAAGCTGGTGACCAAGATGGTTTCAGGTCTGTAGAATGCATCATAGGAGGATAAACTGAAGATCTGTGGGTTACAAAATGATTAACAGACAGAAGAGAGGAGATGAGAGAAAGCTGTTAAAAGGTTTTTATGGTACGAGTGCAGGAGTATTTTTTTTCAATATATGGTTGGAGGGGAAAGAACAAGAGGTCATCATTGGAAGTTGAGAAAGAACATTGTTCGTAGGGATGTGAGGTTTAGATTTTTTGCTGTGAGGGTGGTGAATAAGTGGAGTAGGTTGCCTGAGGTTGTTGTCGGCACTTTGTCGGAGAATCAGTTTGAGCAGAGGTATGAGAGGTGTTGTGTGAATAATGGTAGTTTGGACTTCCCGCAATGAGTCTTGACGCATCGTGGGGGAGGTGGATTATGAGAGGTATGACAGTGGATTGTAAATTGGTCAGTTTGCTTCTCCAGCGATGAGCCTTGGACTCTATGGAGATATCCAGATAATAATAATAATAATAATAATAATAATAATAATAATAATAATTAACAAGAACATGATTTCTTGTCAAAATAATATAGTATATAACCTTAACGTGAGAAAAATTGTAAAGTTAGTGAGTCCATTTAATATTTCGACTAATCGTTTTCTCTTGTTTTTTAACTTTTGAAGAGAAGCTTATTTGGATGAGAGTCCCGATTTGAAAATCAGTAACCAAGAATGCGTCATTTTTTCTCCGGATTTCTATTATGCCCAGTGAGTCATATAAAGGAGTGTACTGGAGAAATATCTCAATGCTATAAGTTACTTCGGTATTTGTCATTTATGTGAACTTCTCTATGGAATGACGTGTTTCCGTTGTACACTACCTCCTCTCAGACAGAGAGAGGCGTTTCTAAAAATGAACGACCATTTACGGAATATTTCCTACTAAGTTGAAGTGTTACCATCTAACGTTAAAGTTGCTTAAAAAAAAAAAAATCTACAACCAACAGTCAATGCTGTAATAATTCGTAATTAGTGCACAGTTCCCTTTTTAACATAGCCATTATTCTTAGAATACCACTTCCAAGCATACATACTTATCTCATCGAAACAGGATCTTACACACACACACACACACACACACACACACACACACACACACACACACACACACACACACACACACACACACACACACACACACACACACACACACACCTTAATAATTAAGAGCACACTCCCAACTTTTTTTTTTTTACAAATAGCACCTGAAAAAAAACACATTCAAAAGCTGAATAGAACATCGATTGATATATTTCATCAGTTAGAGAAATTCTTGTCAAGAATTCTAATATCCATTTAATAAATGTCTGCTAAAAGAAGTAACAACTCATAACAAAAAGTAACAAAGCTTATTAGGTAATGAAACTATCCCGTTTCTCCAACCAGAGGCTAAATTAAAGGGTAATATAAAAATTCTAATTCATATCGAAAGAGTAAGTAAACAGATATCTAGATACCTAGTTGTATACTTTTAAAAGGCGGGGATGACGAAATATTCGGAGCCAAACTTGAATCGGCAAAGAACAATACAGGACGAGATAGGAGTTGAAAATGAAGCAAACAAAAAACCGGTTAACCAGGAAAATGATGAATCAAATGGGCTGTGAATTATGAATAATGAAAAAAAATAAGATAAATAAAGAACACAAACTAGTCATGTATATATAGGACCAGCAACGTGAAGGTTGGGCCGTGAGAATAGTCGTCAAACAACTCCTATTTTCCTACTTGTTGCAATTAAGTCAGAAGTATGATAATGGTTCAAACTTTAAAGACTTCAAGACAGACGAATTTATGTAGAAAAGTTCTCTCGTTATATAGAAGTTCCTTTCTTTTGGCTTGTTTAAAATATTAGTGAAATTAGTAAAAAGTAATCTTAGGATGGATTTAAGGTTGCTGAGGTCACTAAGTTATAACTTTTAAGAGGATATGAGGACATTTTAGGTTTTATAGCTTTTCCGACGCTTACTAATAATACGAGGCCCTAAGCTGTAGCTTATCGAGCTTATGCATAAATCCGACCGTGAGTACCCTAATATGATGTCATCAACTGTATCTTCTTTAACCAACATTTTTGTTTTCCTACAGCGCCCCCTCATCAATCCCACACACGTAGAATCAAAAACCCTATTACGCACGTCAATAATGTGCGTGTGAGCATGAGATATCTCCAGTCAAAGGGGAAACTGTGATTCCACCTACGCAAATTTATTTAATAAATAATCGAAACATCTACATATGGAGGAATTAATGCACTTTATGTATTTTTTTTTTAATCCCTGAGAGTAAATATATGATTGTTATACACTTGGTTTAAGCGAAATATTTTTCGTTTGTGTTGCGAGCGATTATCGCGAGAATAGTACCAACTCTCATGTTACAATTTCCCATTATTTAATGGGGAAAAAAATCCCATAATCCTCCTTTCCAACATCGTAATGCGAGATGTTGCTGACGCAATACCGTTAGCTTTCATCGGATTAAATTTCGATACTAATCCCGCAGTTTTCTTAGAATTTGGGTTACTATTTTTCTAACCTTTATTAAGAGGTTCAAAATACAATCCAGTTTTCTTGAATTTCTGCAAAATATTTAAAAGAAATTGAATTCAAACGTTTACAAGAACTTTTATCTCCACTAGATAAAACGATTTTTACACAATTTAATGTTTTCCTTAATTCTGAAGTATTTACATTCAAAAAGGCAAATACGCAATTCAGATTGGAAAATTTGTTGGGAATAAATCAACGTAATATTCTGAAATGGTACTGGATGAATATTTCCTTATTGAATTTACAGAACAATCTCCCCTACATCTATCCTCTAAAATTCCTTCACGATGGGTCATTGTCCCTCTCATTTTCCACATTCGGTATACGCCGAACTCTGCGATCTGCAATCTCTTGATCTATCCGCGTATTCAGTATTCCGTATTCAAGATATCTATAAGCATATGTTAACCCCTCACCCCCTTGTTCCAAAAAAAAAAAAAAAAGGTGGTTAGAAAAATCGTGGAAGTGTATTAAAGATTTGTAATACAGTACTGCACTATTTAAATTAAACTTGTCATGAAATTATTTTCTCGGGTTCATCCTTTATCCAAGTGTAAGCAAACGTGAAGTATTTTCATGACTGGGCTGTTTGTATACAGAGGCTTCCAACTTCATATTAATTGCCTTGGTATCCCATAATGCAAACACACATCCTTTCGGGTGTGTGTAATGCTATGCATTGTGGGAAAGGTCACTACCCAGACCGATTTCGACCTTTATCGAGATCTCATCAGTTGGAACCAGACCCAAGTCATATATTTCTCATATACTAGTATAAAAAGATTATTATTAAAATACTCCGGATCAGAGATCGTATATGTTATGCACTATGGGAAATGCATGACTTCTGCATTACTTCAACCTTGGTATCTCTTCTGGGTCTGATGAGACCTCAATAAATGTCTAAACCAGTTTGGGTAGTGGCCCTTCCCATAATGCATAGTATTACCCATACGAAAGGATATGTGCTTTGCATTATGGGATATAAGCCAATTAATGTGACGTCATTAGCCACCACACACATAGCCTAGTCGTAATGAAGATAAGCCATGTTCAAAACTTTGTTTGCATATATTGAAAGCATTAAACAAGGATATAATTTCATGTCAAGTATAATGTATTTGGTAATAACCAAGTAAATTAAAAACCAAGTAGTAATAAACTTGCTACATGCATTGTACTATCTGATTTGATCCTGTGGCTTCCTCTCTTTGAGAGGGTTGCAGCTGATTACTAGATAGATAGTGATGTAAGGTGGTTTCCCGTTGCCTCCCTTGCCGTACTAGATCCTATGACTGTATCCTGTGTGTTCACGGGTCTGGTTTGCCTGCTTGCGGGATGAAAAACCCTAGATAAACTGGCGGAAAAAAACCCTGCTGTCTCCACGCACAAGACCGGCTAACTTGGCTGTGGCTGAGGAAGATTCTTCAGCTCCTCACGTCGTCGACAGGAATCCAACCCAGGACATTCCTTCCCCAGGCATATGGTTGCAAAGCCCCTCGGCTAATCGCGCCGATGCATTGTACTATATATATATATATAAAATAAGTTTAACTCATTGCTACTTACTATATTTAAAAATTCGCTGCCGAAGGTTTTCGATTTTAACATCTTATAGAAACTGCTGATCACTTTTTTTATTTTTTTATTTCACATCCGTGTTAAATAGAAGTTACCTTTCTGAATTAGCATATAGACAGAACCATCTAGGCGCAAGGATCGTGACAGAATTCACTACTTCGACTTTCTTTCTCTCATCGTACGGAAATTTTTATTATGTGTCTACTCCTATACAAGAGACTACGATGATATATACGCTGCTTGGAAAAAAGTCAACGGACATCCCAATGAAAAAAGTCACGTGTTTGTAGCCGGTATAAATTGCAAGGATATGATGTTCTCAAGTCAGTGCAACTGTGTCTGGATGAAATGGCTGCGAGAATGGAACTGACGAAGTTGTGATAGACGTTGTGACAGCAATTTTTGACAAATTAGACCATCCCAGTTCAACAAAGTTATACAGTTGCACTGATTTGGGAGCATCATATTCCTGTTTTTACCGGCTAAAAACACGTAGCCTTTTCCAAGGGGATGACCGTTGACTTCTTTCCAAGCGGTGTATACATCATCGTAGTCTCCTGTATAGGAGTGGACTCAAAATCAACAACCAGGTATTTGATCGGGTTTGGCACAGGGGGTCTACTAACCAAACTGCTACCCTGTGCTCTGCCTTCTCCACTCAGCAACTGGATCGCCAACTATCTCGCTGTCGTCACTACGTGTCATGGTGGACGGTTTCCTCTCCTCAGATTTCCTTAGCAAGGCAGGAGTACCCCAGGATTCTGTTCTTTCATCCACTCTCTTCCTGTTGCGTATGAATGAACTGCTCTCACAGACTTTCAATCTTATCCATAGCTTTGCTGATGGCAGTACGCTTCCTTCCTCCTCTTCATTCGACAAACCGGTTAGTGCTCACGTATCAGAATTTACCAATTCTACCACGACCAGGGACCTGAACTCAGACCTCCTAGCTATATCCCAGTGGGGCCAGAACAAACTTGCAGACTTCAATGCCACCAAAACTCAGTCCTGGATGATCTCTCACAAGAAAGAGCTCACATCCCTTCCCCTTACTTTGAGTAATACTGAGATATCCAAACACGATCAGATTTCTCTTCTTGGGCTGACCTGCATCTTTGATCTTTCTTGATACAGCTACACTTCAACTATAGCTTCTGCAGCCGTCAAAAAACTACTTTTTCGCACAACACACTTCACACTCGCTCTATACAAAGCCCAAATCCGTCCAGCGATTGAATATTGCTTCCATATTTGGGATGATGCACCAAAATCCTCTATATAAGATTGTTCGATTTTATCCAGAAGAGGGCAATCCGGCTAATTAATGATCCCCTCTCATTCACAGACCCACTTCAATCCCTCTGTCATGGACGTTCAGTTTCTGCCTTGTGCCTCTTCTACAGATACTTTCATGGCCAGTGCTCTGCTGAATTGACCACTACTTTTCCTAAGCTCTCCTCCAAAATCATCAAAACCAGAGCCACTGCTAACCAACAGCCTTTTACAGTCCATCTTGAAACTCACCGAACTAACTTCGCTGACTCCTCTTTCATTCCATCTACTTCTGTGCTTTGGAACAGTCTCCCCCACTCTGCCGTTCTCAATGAATACAACCTTCAGCTGTTCAAACAAAATATGAACAGACCTCTCCGTTCTTCTACTCCACTTGCCTACACACGGCACTAGTGTGTTATAGGTGTTGTGGCCTTTCGTATGCGGACCGGATATAAAAAAAAAAAATACTGAGATGGAAGCGAACTGCAACGACCTACCACACTCCCCGAACGTGACAGTTGGGTGCTACAAAGGATAATACGTAAAACCTGCTATTCGCCGGCCGAAACGTTAAATGCAGAGTTCCGATAGAATACGAATCTGCACAAAAACATTCAAAATTCAGGTTCACAACATGAGCTTCCATGATAGGAACGCAATATGCAAGCCTCATATTACCTGAACCAACATGCAACATTGTCTTCAGTGGTGTAAAGAGCGTGTACAGTGGGACGTGGAAGCTTGGAAAGCTGTGTTATGGAGTCAAGAATCACGTTACACTCTCTATCGAGCAGATGGACAGGTGTGGGTGTGTCGGATGCCTGGTGAGCATCTCTTGCCAGTGCGTAACCCCAACTATGGAATGCGGAGGTGACGGCTGATTGTATTGTCTTGTTTTTCCTGGTTTATCCTCGAACTCTTGTTTGTGGTACCACGAACTCCAAAAAGTAGTGAACACTGTGGACAATGCAATGCTGTCTACTTTATGGCGTTTTTACGGAACTGACCACTGTCTCTTTTAGCAAGACGATGCACCGTGGCATACGGCTGCTACTGCTTTAACCGTGTTGTCTGTGGACAAGAACGTCACGACACTTGATTGGCCTCCACAGAGCCCTGATCTCAACCCTATTGAACATCTGAGGGATGAACTGAAGCGTCTGGTGGGCCAAAGACGTTCTCCCCACAACAGTCCAGGACCTCATTACAGAAGAACGGTCCAAAATTTCCACTGATCGTATCGTATGTCCCGTACCGTAGGATTGCTGCACTCATCGCAGCGAAAGGAGATCCTACATCTTATTAAAAGGGACGTCATGGCTGTTTGGTCCTCACACTATGGTGTCTTGTCTGTCAAGCAAAAGTATGCTCAGATCCATTTGCTTGAGAGAAAAAAAAAAAAAAAAAAAAAAAAAATCCATCACACTTCCCTCCTTGAAAATATCCTGAATATCATTTTAAAAGAAGTAAGCGACACCTAGTGAATTAACTACATTTATTAACTGACCATACTCATTTTATTACGAAGCCATTTACAGATTCGAATTTTTACAACTGCTATGGATTTTTTTTTTTTTTTTTTTTTGGCGGGGTGGGGGGGGGAGAATTAGGACTTTGATGCTCATTATAAGCGTACACGTAATTTTGTGCGCTCTTTGAACTATTTTGTAATCTCAGAACAAGTCAGAAGATTCCAATGGAACATCGTCTTTGGAGCTAAACTGGTTTGACATAACACCAAAGAATAAATTAAAAACCTTGGAAAAATTCTTTCGGTTTAATGCGTGTACACTTACATTGCATTGTCTCTGAAGAGCTATTCCTAAGATGAAACTTCAAAAACTTACTTGTGTTAAATGATACTTTCCTAAGTTTCAGGTTAAACTTGCATAAATAAGAAGATGGTAAAAATCGTTGGTCTATTTATTTAAGCTCATCCAAAAAAGTGATCTTTGCTAAGGTAAAAAGTTTCATCATATAAATAAAGGCTGTCAAGTCACACGTGAACAGGAAAAAGATTTATTTTAGGGCTCAAGGTGATGAGATTGTATTCCTTCCAAATGACACTGTTTCCACACACCTCTTTCAAAGGGAGTTCTCACAGTTGTCGATACGAACGATGCCCTTTGGCTGATAAGACTTGGGTTCGAGTCCCGTCCAGGATGCAAAGAACTCTCATAACTCTCATTCCGAATTTTTTTTTTTTTATCTCGCAAATCGGTATGAAGAATACACGCAATTAATAAACATACTGGTCTCATAGCCTTATTTGCTTTGGCCTTGACTTCCAATAGTCGTAAAATAGCTGCTATTCGAAATTTGTATTTTCTTCCGAACATGTACCCGTTAGCTTAGAAATAATGGTGATGACCGACTACCACGTGATTTCATTTGTAGTTTGTTACTTTACAGATTGAGCTGCTGGTCTTGCTTTAGATATACAAAACTGGAGCCACTCATCTCCAATTGAAAGGACATTTTATCCTTCATAAGAAATAAACGACATAAGTTTGCCTATAATATTTAATACATAAATTTGAATTATTTAATAACCGTGCAACTCAAGTAACATGGATCGATTGATTTTCTTTATTTTGAATTTTCAAATGCTTCAGTAGTAGCTCTTAACTATACCGCCTTCCAGCAGTTTTTCTTTAACAAAATTCTTCTATCTATTCTGATCAGGAGTGTTTCAGGGCAGTCAAAATGACAGCTTTGGTAATTAAACTCTTTTTTTAAGAAACATTTGTCTCTTCAAAGAGCTTTTTTTTTTTTAATCGTTAACATTAAGATCTAGTTCTGAGAACTAGATCTTAATCACGAGTCCAGGAATGTATGAGAACGACAGAGCAGAAGTGACGTCTTATGTTCCTCAAAAATATATTTTAACATAACAAGAAACATCAGTTACATAACGAGACTGTTTTCACGACTGAAATATGAAAATTTTCAGTTCTGAATCCTTTTTTTTGGTGATGTTTATTTTAAAACTCACTTCGAACCTTATGATCAGTGGTATCTGACCATACTTGGTTCAGTTATCTTTAGCCGTTCAGGTAAAAGGTAATCAACTCCCTGCAATCAGAAGAGGAGGATGTGGCTCACATATCCCCGCATTATTCAAGTACTTTTTCAGAGACTGTTTGCTTTTCCTTCCTACAGGAAGACGACTTCTACGGTTTCGAAACAGAATTAAGTAGTTTGAACAACTGTAAATGGTGAGAAAATTTTCAATTTTGGAATGCGTTTCGAATTCGAGTTTTATTTTTGGAACTGAATGTGCACTAAATTCACATATAAGAAGAAATGCGAATTGAATTCAGAGAGGTTATATTAACACGATTCTTAACTAATGGATCGTAAGATTTAAAGTCAGTTTAAAGTTCGTAAGTAAAGCAACTCGAAGTTTGATTTGATTTTTATTTTAAATTTAAAGAAAAAAAAATGCTTTAGATTTTTTTTTTTATGTGATACTAAAATAGTGCTTCTCAAACTGTGGACCGCGAAATAAAGAAAACAAATTTAAAATGTTTTAAGACTAAGTGTGTGTCATGCCAAATGTGTATGCAAGATGATAAAAATGTAATATTTCATTTGATTTTTACTATATTCGCTGGGTATGTTTTGTATTGAATATAAATACAATAAATGTCTGTATTACGATTTTTATTTCGATGGGGGCCGTGAAATATTTTAATTTTTCCAAGGGGGCCTTTACATCCATAAGTTTGGGAAGCACTATACTTAAAAAAAAAAATGGGAACATATTTAGGGATTTTTTTTGAATGAAATGTTTCAACTTCTATGTAATGAATACATCAATGACTTCCATTCGCAAAATAAATCGTACAGTACATGCCAGCTTCATAGTTCATTTGTCTGATCCGATTTGTTGTTTATGAAAAGAGACTTTTGTATATATATATATATATATATATATATATATGTGTGTGTGTGTTAAGAAAATTAGCTGTTCACACCCATAAACTTGAAGGAAAAACTGTAGGAATTCCCCAAACCCCTTAGTTTCCATGTAATCTCTTAGTTGAATCTTTTCCTCCATGTCACATTGACTGACAAACAATAATGTGTGTGTGTGTGGGGGGGGGGGTAAATAAGATGAGACTAGTCCATGTAACAAAGCCTGCCAAGTTTAGAAACAAAATTATAATAATTAATACATGTATTTCCTGTACAAAATGCAGAGAGGTAGGTAGGGAGAAAAAGTAATTATTCATGGAAGAAAGGGTTGCTGATATTTTGCAGCGATACTGGGGAGATATCAGGATGCAAACATCCCAGGAGTATTCCAGAGAGTATAATTTAGCTCCGAAAAATATATTTGCATTTCAGGAGATCGGAAATCTTAAGTAATCTAGATGACGTGCAGACATACTACAAAAAAGTCCCGTTAGAAATGAGTCACCGTTAGGGAATCTAAACCTTTAAAATGACACGAATCTATAAAAGGAATCCATTTTCAAGTATAGTGGAAGATTATAAAATAGAGGATATATTGCATGTCATCAAGACATCGGATTAAAAATCTAGCCAGTTTTATTCACTCTAATTTGAATTACCATTCAACATCGCCATACTAAACCTAGTCATTTAAGCTTCTTGTATTAAATTTGAACATCCACACTATCGGTAATGAAAAAAAAATCTAAAATAAATGATCTAGATCTCCAGTGAAGTATCAATTAAAAAATTGCGTATATAAATTCAAGTCACATAATGTATTTGCAATTCCTTGGCAGCAAAAATGTTTCCTCAGAGGTATCGTCAACTGCAGATTGGAGTCACTGACCTCCCCTGAAATTATGAACATACTTCAGCTGTATTATAGTACGCAAAAACATCTTGCATTCCTGTGCAATAGTTTTATTTACTAAGTATTTGTCACGTACGATTACTTGCAGTGATCGCTCAACTAAAAACGTCATAGCAATAAATTAGGTCACATTCAACTAACACCATTCTTCGCTGTACGTAATACTGGCTGGGAGTTAAGCAGGTTTCCTTTTAGAAGTTATTCAAAATACAATCCTCGCTTGCTGAGTACAGCAGGTTTAGAATAAGGAAGTGATTTACTCTCCAAATACCCAATTAAATACATCATTAAGATCTATTAATTATAACACAGCCGAGAAGTATGATGATCTTGTAAATAGTGCCGATTTGCATACAATGGTGTCACAGTAAAACTTGCAACTGTGGCCTCTCAAACGTGCGCGCGCATACGTACATTGGGCTTTTCACGGTACTTCCAAGACTTCTTATAAGGAAGTGGTGTTTCACTTGTACTTTCGAGTTTGCTGGTGTGTGAAGGGTTGATTAGAATATGCACAAGGTGTTTCCAGTTATGATTCTTTAACTGAATTTCTTGTTGTAAACAGTAGCGAGTCATGCAGTGGCTCAGCTTTTGCCCATGGGTAGGGCTTATATTTCACAAAATCTAGTTAGTTCTAAACAGGGCTCCCTAAATTCTATATCTAAGCTATAGGTTAGCTACCTTTATATGCTAATATACCCCAAATACTATCTGTGAAACGGATAAAATATGAATTGAAACCCAGAAAATGTTTGAATTATTTAAAAGTACTGTGTCAGGAATAAACTTAAGTTAAAATCAACTGTTAGTGATTATAACATCAACAAATAAACACATGAATCTATTGTATAAAAGTATTTATTTTTTCCTTCAAAAATACACTGTTAGCTCACCTAACTGTAGGTTATTACAAAAAAATAACTTTATGTATATATATAAAAACTAGTTTCAATGTAATAGACCGGAACTCTATTTCCGATGTCAGGATTCATAAAATTTAAATGGAAAAAAAAAAAAGAAAAAAAAATTCTAACAACGGAGACAGAATTCCAGGCCGATTTACATTATTGGTCCATTTTTTTTTTTTTTTTTTTAATGGAAATTGGGACAGAGGAGGAGTCAAGCCCACGGCGAAGGCACTTGTGTAGATAATTCATAAGGAAAAAAAAAAGAATAAAACAAAAATCCTGCTTAACAACAGGGGCAGTAATAACAATTTACACATCTAGGAACATAAGCCATGTAGCAAGCACTACACTTAAGGAGGCTGGGAAATTCTGGAAACAAAAACAAACAAAAAAAAATAGAGAATTTGGCAGGAAAAACAGTTTGTAAAGGCGAACAAGCTGCATAGCAAACTTCGACCGTCTGGCCTTTAAAAACATCCCAAATTGTCCATCTCAGCATACATGGAAGCCAAAGTTCATGGTCCCTAATTTGCCACCCTCTGCGAAAATGCACGTAAAGCTAATACTTCACCTACAACCATTTACCTCAAATAGTGTCTGCTCCTTTGCCTTCTAGTTTAAGGGCGAAATCACTCACCAAGTCACGGAAATTTAGAGGATCGAGATTTTTGCATAGCAGATCAAAAACCAACCAGTCTCCTAGCTTGCATCTATTCGTAATGGCTTGCAGATAGTCCTTGTTGGAGAGTCGTGCCCGGGATCTTGTGACCAGGAATCTCGAGCGGGGCCACATGACAATCACCGTACGATAAACCAGCACTATACCACTGAGGATGGCCAGAATGACAAACCAGAACCATAGGAAGACGTAGATCTTCTCATTTATGATGTTGATGGGAAGAATGCACATGGCATCGTGACGCTGCACATCGCCGGAAGAACCATACCGATGGAAGGTACACTTGGTGAGTCGAGGGAACACCCGAATCATGGGATCGTAGCGGACACTCCAATCCCATTCTGTAAATTGCAGAACTTTAGCACCATAGGTGGAGAATTCGCCTCCCAAGAATTTATCCATTAGGAACATCTGGCCAACGACATTGATGAAATTGAGGACTTCAGCAAAGACGTAACAGAAGAAGTACAGGTTGTGATTATTCATGTTGCATATCAAGTACTCTACCAAGAGTTTTCGGTTGGTAGACTTCGTATCTTCGGCAAGAATTGGCGAGTTGAGCCCAAGGATTAAATGTTTGACGCGTCCTCCTTCCATGGCCTTCCAAAAGTAGCGTGGAACGTAGAACAGCAACGCTTGCAGAAACAGAACAAAGCACACCCACTGATAGTAGGCATGGTACACTCGTTTTTCTCCGGGAATGTACTTATCCACACCAGGGTAAGGAACTTCGGATCCCACTTTCTTATTCCACGCATCTTGCAAACTGAAAGTCGTATGAATCCAACAGTAAGTATCTAATAAGTTCGGGGGGATGTCGTCTTTCGAGATGCAGTCGATTGGATCGCCGATGTACTGCCGACCGGTCACGAGTATGCTGAAAGCTACTAGTATGACGGCGGTCACCTTGTAGTGAAGGCGAAATACATTGTTGTCTATTAAAGTGACGTCTGTTTTGAAGAAACTTTTGAGCCCAGCGAAAAGATCCATGCTTCACCTGGGCGGGAGAAAGCGGAAAAATTAGGGAGTCGAAAATTCACAAGCAAAAAAAAGTAACAGAACTAAACGCACACACTACAAACCACTATTATAACCCGACACAAACAACGGCCGACAGCCTTGTGGCGCACGACCTACTCAACAGGTTGTTCCTTTGGGATACAGAGAACGAGTTTATTGAAGTCGGGCTAAAGTAAACTTTCGACCAATCAGAGACATCCTGGAAACTCCATGCAGATGTCGGGGCCAAAACGTCATTACACACACCCACTGACGTTAACGTAATAGCTTTAAGTCAGAGCCTTATACAATCCTAAAACACTCGGGCTTCGGAAATTGAAATTGTGACACTGATGGCGAAAATCATTTCTTAGAAAATTAACAGGGCGTTGCTTGTTCGCGAGTTTAAAGGGGTTTTGTCGAAGAGTCATCTTCTTTTTAATTTCACTTTCATCATACAAGAAAATGTATCGGATCTACCATTCACAAAAAAAAAACTTTTTACTCTATAAAAAATTCTTAAGTTAAAGAAATAAGATAAAAAAGAAATTCAACAAATAAAAAAAATCTTTTGATTATTCCTTAATGTGATATGAAAATATTTGTTTTTCATTTCATCTATTTTATAAAAGCCTATCATTGGATCTTTCTTGTTAGCCGAGTGGTTGGCGTAGCCTTTTTTCATTCAAAAGGCTCAAATATCATCTTGGGACATGAAAGATTCACAAATAAATGTACAGAGAAGTAAGCGTGTGATATTTTCTACTTTTTTACGTTTATCAAATACACAAAAATATTTAAAAACAAATAGGAAAACCTCGTTTAAAAATATAAATAAGTAAATACAGTTTTGAAAGTTAATACCACGAATTTTATACTTTGTATTTGATCAAGTAAAGCTGCCAAGTTTTTTGAGACAACTTGCCAGAGGACAGCTTAGTACAATGTTAGTTCTTTCATGACAGGTTCAAGTTTCCCAATAAAAGAGGATTTTGGTAGTTTAGTGCAACTGCGATTCATCCTCATAAGCCCTTCGTATTATTAGATAATTACATGAACCAAATAGGCTGAAGGGCAATGGGGGGGGGCACACGCAGTTTCATAACCAGTAAAGATATAATTCAAAAGGATACTTTGAATCAAGCGGAAAGTAGTAAAAATATTGGTACAGCTTGCAAATTACTGTCAATGTCCTCGTATTATTTATAGATACGATGTTGTTCGTTGGGTTATTCAAATTATACGTGCGGAGCAATAGTGGATTCGAGGGGGAGTCCTAAAATGGGGCAAAATGATCTCACCAGTTACGGATCCAGGTGTCGGTTTAGTGAGATGACCAAGAAGGATTAGGAAGTGCTACAATTCTGGGATGACAGACGATTGAAAAATACTTAGAAAATAGTAAATATTACTACCGTTGGTGGACTAAAGAATTAGATAATCGAGGAACCCTCACTCTAGAAAAATGGCACCGCTTGCAAGCCATTTAAGGCCTCCAATGGGTCCCCACTGAATGTTACAACGTTTTATTGTCACATGTAACAAATGCTTATTGTAGTTCTCTCCATATGACAATAAAACGTTGGGAAGTAGAAAGTCATCCACAACATACTAGGGGGGGGGGTAAATAAATCTATGCAGCCTATTTTAAAAGGAGGATACAATTATTTTGATCGTATTTTGGGATCATGTGAAAACTGAATGTCATACATCCCTGCAGGCACAACTGTTTCTTCTTCCTAGCTGGCATACATTTAACTCGGTTTCCAAACGTATTTTTGACAGCAGCAGTTTTTTCCTTTTCTTTTTTCCCCCCTTATTGTTCTTATGGCCTGGCTCAGTGCCAGTATTATATTTGCATTCCTTTTGTTACAAGAAAATAAATGAGACATTTTCTTTATTTCGTATTTTGATATACCTAACGCGAATGCGTTGTATTCATTTGCAGGACTTTCATGACATTCGCTCATTCAACCTGAAGAGATTCAAGGTTTAGTTCATGATGTTGATGTAGCGCTAATGATTAATTAACTAATATAATTCTGCCAATTAATGAAATATTTTAGTTTAGGAAGCAATCATCTGCTCAGTCCAACTATGTACATAACTGCGAAATTGCAATTATTGATCCACTTGCCAAAACATTATTAAATGAGAGAAATACAGTTAAACCGCACACTTTTACGTAATGGCGAAAAATGTGAATATAATTAAAATCGATAGTCAGACTCTAATACAAATCAAAGCAGTTAGTGGGAAACACGTAATTAAATAGAACAGCTACGAATTTCCTGTGTGCAATTTAGTAGGCGTTTTGGCATTTAAAATATTTAGTTTGGAGAAGCTATGCAAGAGTAATTGAGTATTTAAAGGGGTGCAGGTAGTTTGCTTAACGAGTCTACAACTTCGGTTATCAGTAAGTACTGTATAGATACTGCTAAAGCAGGCTTACTTCATCCCAAGAGACAAACTATCTCAGCAATAACTGGTTTTTATTGCATCATAGGATTACGAAGAAACTAGTGGGCGGAGGTGGAACGACTTAAAGATATTTCAAACATTTAAAATTGAAGATTTAGGATTTCTAAGAAGCGCGAGTCATGCGATTATAAAGTTCTCTGCAGTTTCTAAATTGAATGTTAATAGTTGAAAATAGTTTTCGCATTTTTTTGTTCGTAATATTACAATAAAATAATAATAAAACAATTACAAATTATGATAGTTAGCACAATTATTTTGTAATGACACAAAAATATTTTATGTTTTTACTTTATTTGCATTTAGTAGCTTTTATTAAAATAAAATGAATTACGAAAATTAATTTAAGATCAAGAATAAATAGAAAGACTTTTATTGTTATTTATTTCATCAACAGAAAATTATATCCTTCTATGTTTTAACTAGTTTCGTTTGTTTGAGATGCAACGTTTATGCGCGCGTTTCGTAGCAACAATATTCTCTGCTCGATCAAGTAAATTTCCAGGTTTCCATAGCAACCATAAATTAGGCTTGTATATACAGATAGTAGAGGATATTATGTGTATCCTCCACAAATGCTACGCAAAAGCAACACATTATAAAAATGTTATTTAAGAGAAAGAAAATTATTTTAAGAATCCAGTATTTTTTACAGAGCAAGACTGATGCAATAACAAGCCATCTACTACTTGACGTTCCATGCAAAAATAGTAAACCGCATAATATGATTGAACTGCAAATTACATTAAACTTTAATATTAAAAGTGAAACGGATATCAGAATTATTGAACGTTTTCAGGGCGAATTGTTCGGTTACTTTTATACTACTAATTCTGTCTCTTATTACCCTTGAAACTTATCGCTGATTAGTTGTGGTATCAAAGTAAAATCACATCTCTAAAACACTGCTGTTTTCTTTACGTGTACCATTTTGATTTACAACCGAATTTGTCAAAAAACTGCAGCGTCATTTTGTCTTTAAATAATAACTGCACCCTGAAGCAACTAGTAGCGTCTATACCTAGGATTAACAGTAAGGTATTGTTCTTAAAAAGGGCTTATCTATATCGCTCCACAAACTGTAACTACTTTGAATATAAAAATATTTAAATGTGAAATGGGCTAAGTTTGTTAAAATCTTTAAATATAATTTCAAATTTTGTTGCCTATTCATCAGAAGTGGGACTAACGAGTAAACCTTTTGATGTACCTGTAATAAATCACTCATTTCCATTATTAAGTTTCCTGTGCTTAACTGATGCTTAGTATTTCAATTACTGAAATGTAGCAAGAAATTTAAATTCTAACTACGTCCATTATTTGCTATTTATGAAGCAATTTATTATACCGGAAATAGCCTTGTTTCATTAGGAAGCTAGATTTCTTCTAAATTGAACCTGTGCTGCCATCTAGTGCTGAAAGCAAATACTATTCTGTCAAGATCAAGATGAAAAAACTCGTATAAAATAATCTTAAATAATCTGGACTGAAGTGGATACTTATGATTTGTAACTTATTATGGTGATGTTTCGAATCGATTTAAAAACAAATACACTTAATTTTTAAAATTCATAAGGAGCAAAATAACTTCTGACAAACAATAAACAAATAAATTTACTTAGAAAAAAAATTCAGGATTTGCTGAATGCTACAAGTTTCATTTATCTTAATACCGATAAATTTTCAAGAGCGGAAATAAATATTTACATATGCATGTCAAATGCATGCATATGTAAAAGTTGTCATTATAAGATTGTATTTATTATTCAGTACCAATATATTTTTAAAGCATGAATACAACGATTATATTCAATATTATGTCGAACTTTCTGCTACAATATTAGAATCTATTTTAAGAGGATGTTTAAACTTTTTAAAAAGAGTATTTTTGTAATAATGGCTGTGCATATAAGATAAATGGAGGAAGGGAAGAAAAACGAAAAAGCTATTTTCCGGCGCCGGGAATCGAACCCGGGCCTCCTGGGTGAGAGCCAGGTATCCTAACCACTAGACCACGCCGGAATACATCCAACGTCCTCTCAGCCAACTTATAAATATATTTAGCGTTTTGTATAAGTAGGTTATATATGATTTCCTAAATTGTATAAAGTATTTAAATTATTGAGAGAGTATTATTATTATTATTTGGCATTTCTTTTATGGCAAATGCTATCTATTGACGCACACAAGAAGTATAATAGACAAAACTTGATAACAGCACGTTGAACTTTACAACAATACAAACAATCACTTAATAGGATAATGAACAGGAAATGGTTCTCTGGAGGAATCTGTAGCAAATTACGTTCGAACATAAGGAATAACATGCATCTAGTCATCTGACTTTTCAAGACTATTTACAGTTAAAAATGGCATTCGATCAAAAAAGGTATGTTAGCGCAGAACTGTCACGGAAGCGTCAACGCTCTTTTTAAAATGTATGACAGGGTGGTCGTGGTGCATGTGTGGAGTGGGGAAAGTACACAATTATTTTATTTTATAATATAATAAAATAAAATGCTGTATATAATTAATAAAATGTTTAACATTGAAATTATTTTACAAATCGAGTAAACTATTAAATATTTCGTTCGTTTATATAGCAAATCCACATTAAAGTTGTTATCTCGAGTTTAATTTTAGTAATTTCTCTAATATCACTAGAGCCCAGGGGTGGGGAACCTTTAGGCATTGGAAGGCTGCATATCACTTCACGGAAGGCATAAGCCCCCCCCCCCCCACATAAGACGGGCACACTTTACACAAATTTTGCTTAAATTATCAAGAGGTCATATGCATACGGTATATATCGATATACAACATTAAAAATCGATTTAAATCCTCAAAACTGTTTTATTTATTTACAAAAAGAAATTAATAATTCAAGAATGGAGTTCTGCAAACTAAACATCTGAACAGCTAATAAAACACTTTATTTTTTTATATTCTAGGAATACAAGCTTTACATTTCTTGATATAACTAAGTGGTACATAGCTTAATGACTTATCTGAGATTGAGTATTGCTAGATAAAAAGCAGATATTTGGTTTCTGCATTGTTGTCTTTGGCTTCAGTCGATCTTCCAGGTGAGTGTTCATCATTTGTGATCTCCAGTATGTCTTAATTTAAACCATGTGTGAAAACGTCAATTCACAACAGTAGGTTGTGCCAAAACAAGACAGCATACGTCGAGCATGTTGACAGACTTCTGGATACTCGACAGCATCCTTCCATATTTCAGTGGGTTCTTTCTTACTGTCAGAGATTTCAGAATATTGTCTTCTGAAAGCTTGACTGCTCCATCTGTAAATTTTCAGGTGCACTAAAAACGTAAAGCAGATGTGGTTGAAAAGAAAGTTTTCGTGTCAGATCATGTTTCTCAAAATCTTTAAAACTGTTATTGTAGTTTTCGATCAATGAGTCCAAGACGCCACTGTATTTATTCATATCACAATTTCTTAAAGTTTTATTAGTGTGACAACCAGTATTATACTTTAAAGAATAATTTAAATACTTTAAAGGAGTGATAAGGAAAATCCCCACTTATGTTTCTTCACCAGTTTGAAGCACATTGTGAAACTTAGCGATGCCTTGAAAAATTTGCTCGAATATAGTTAACAGTATCAATAACTTTCCTTAATGTGTGTTTTAAAAGAATAGATTTGGTGCAAAGATTCTGTTCGTGTAATATACAGTGAAATGAAATCAAGTTATCAGAATTTTGTATTTTATTTTGTAGCAATGCAACAAATCCTTCATGTTTTTTTTTCCCCTCTTATAGAAGGAGCACGATCTGTGCATACACTTACTAAATTACACAAATTAAGCTTTGGTTCCCGACATTTATCTTCAAAAATATTAAGAATGTCAATTCCAAGTGTTCTCCCCCATAAGAGCAGCCAAAGTTAGTAACTCTCCATAACATTGAAAATCTGTAGTTAGGAGTATAACGCAAATATAAAAATACAACTTGCGCTGAGTCAGTAATATCAGTGAGCTCATCTATGGCAATCGACAAATAAGTATCTTCATTTTGGCAAGAGCCTCCGGAGCTCAGTCAGTATAGACGAAGCCCTTTGGTCGGAAAGACCTGGGTTCGATTCCCGTCAGAATCTTTATTTGGTCTCTTTCGACTAAAGGTGAGTTAGCCGGTCTCATACGGAGGTAAGGTTTTTTCACCCAGAAACTCGGATTTTTCGTCCCCCAGAATAGGCAAACCACCCCTTGAACATACCTGAATTACAGTCATGAATACGTCCCAGCCATATGCCGGTCCCGAGCCTGGATAAAATTGGGGGAGGGGGGGAAAAGCAGTAGTGAACTACCCTGTAAAATTCTCACCAGGAATACTTTGTGGGCAATGCCTACAAAGTCACCCGGTCGGAAACGATTGAAAGGGAAGATCAGGGTCATTCTGGCAAATTTTTTGAAGCTGTTTGTTAACAGTGACAGCTAATTCATGTTGTCGTTTGGTTATAGTTCTTCGTGAAAGAGGAGGATGTTTGTATTATTATTATTATTATTATTATTATTATTATTCGTGACACCTCCAAGGAGTCTGAAGGCTCATCGCGGGAGGACACCTATTGTGCAACTCTTTATCTCCACCACTACACTGAACCTTTACTACCAATCACCTACATCAGCGCCATCTACCGCCCACCACCACAACCAATTTTTTTTTGTCTGTAAATTGCATGTGTTCCGAAGGGCCGATTTGTCTGTACGCGGGGTGAAAAACCCGAGTTTCCGGGAGAAAAAACCCCGCTACCTCCGTATGAGATCGGCTAACTACCTTCGATTGAAAAAGTCCATATAAAGATTCCTCCCGTTATGACGAGAGATGTTTATTAACTTTTATCTGAATAGGGAAATGCTATAACTTTTTTTTTTTATGTTTTTTTTTTTTTTTATCAAGCTAACGTTACGTTGAGTGCTCGTAGTTCCTTCTAGCGACAAATCAATGTACTATAGTAACATGATAGGGTGCTAACCATTGAACAATGGTTAAGGATGGAATGCCAACCATAGAATAGTGGATAGATCGATAATGCTCGCAGTTCGACAGGTTACAACTATAAGAAAAAAAAGGGCAGCATCAATGTGAAAAATATTACATTAGCGAGCACATTGAGTCTGAGGCTAGAAAATTATGCACTTGGACAGGCAAAAATTAGCAGGAATATTTCTGTGGCAGTTCCTATAATGTATTGTTTTGTCTAATCTTACTATTAAAAATGGCTCGATGTAAGCCAAAACAGAAACGACTTTCAACAAATTTTGCTAGACATCTCGAGTACCAATTTCATGAGATTACCTCGAGCTATCATTTTGAAACATTTTTCAAATGTTAATTTTTTTTTTTTTTAAAATCGAGTCTGTCTAACTTCAAGAGCAGAGTTTCTGTACGTGTACGTACTTGACTGAAACGATAATAACGTATTCTGGAGTTGCTTTAAAATCCAAGAGGATGACTGCAATAACTGTGAGTTACTCATCGTACTGAACTGCTAGAAAAATGTTCTCTTTCCCACAGTCCATAAAAAAGACTTTGGGGAAGATGTTAGGAAACAATTCGCACAAAAATTCTCCAGTCAGTTCTTGATCTACATTTAATTTTCAGCTCTGTACATGAAACGTTGGTTCAATTTTTTTTATATTGTCTATGAAGTTTATTGTAGGTCTTCCTCTTTTTCGAATTACTGAAACAAGTCACTCAAGAGGTTGCACTGGGAGGCCTTTAGATCCCATATGATCAGGCCACATGAGTTGGTTTCTTCTAATCTTTCTTATGATGTCATCGCTTGGACCAAAGAACTGATATTTGCCTCGCTTCTAAATTTTCGATGTCTTCAATTTTAAGCGGGATATTTACAGCACCTTCCCATTTCTAATGCAATCAATCTCTTTTCATCATCGTTAAAAAAATGTCCACATTTTATTTCCCTAGAGGGGTACTGAATTAATAAGCGTGTCAGTAAGATGTGATCTGTTTGCAATTGTTTGTTTGTTACTTATCCACAATGGTTTCAGATTTTGAAACGACGTTGCTTTGGTAATTTTTGTTTTAATATCCTGTTTTAATCTTCAACCTTTATTAAGAATATTGCCTAAGTAGTAGAACTGATCAGTTTCTTCTCTAACTTTAACATCAAGTCGTTTTTTTTTTTCTTTTACAGCATTTCCTAGCAATACAGATATCTTTCGTTGTTTTTAATTTCTGGAGAATTATAATTAAGCCATATTTTTAAAGATATGGCGGGATTTCCTAAATGTATGATTTGTTCTCCGCTAGAAGATCAATGTCATCAGGAACTTTAGATAGTTCAATATAACAATTCTTCACAGCTTCGTTCACAACATTTTCGAGGAAGCTATTAAATAATATTGGTGATAGCTTACAATCCTTATTTCTATATGAAAGGGACTGCTACAACTCCCTTTGATTTCAAAGGGAGTTGTAGCAGTTTTCTGAACATGAGTACAGATATACAATCAATCATATTATCGTGCTTTCAGTTCCATAACGTCAACCTTTTCAGACACCATCATGCCAAAGAGAGTCAAAGGCTGTTTGTAGGTCAGCATTACGACACATTATTTGGTTACGTTCTATGTATTTTTCTCCAGTGATATGGAATGTAAATACTGTATATTATTTATTGTACTCCTGTTCTTCCTCAATTTAGCATGAAAGGCTGAGAAATTTGATTCGATTTCCGTTTCAGTTCGTGAACGTAAGATGTTTAAAAATATTTTGCTTGAATGACTGATAAGGCTGAGTGTTCAATACTTGCTGTACTTTTTTCTGTTTCGTCTTTTTCAAACATGAATACAAATAGGTGGTAATCCTTTGGCCAAATTTCTGTTTCATACGTGAAAAATAAGCCTGAAGTACAACAATATGTTCTCATCCTTTCTTTTAGCAGTTCTGAAGGAATATTCCATTTCTGATGCTTTTCCTGATTTTTTTAAAAAATCTTAGAATAGCTGTTAAAATGATCTCTGACAATCATTAAAAAGTCCATTTCTTAACCATATTCTTGTACGAGAGCGTGCTGAAAAGTTGTGATAATCACCATGAAGGAATCGACATGTCTTCTTATATATCCTAAAAGAAAAAGAACAAATGATTACAATTTGATAGAACATGGGGGTTAAGAGGTTTTAAGATATGTTCTTTCTTGTGGTTGTATCAGTTGCTTTAATATAATTTTTGTTCTAGGTGTTTATCAGAACTTTTCAGCCTTCCCCTCTCCTCTTGTATAGTGTGAAGATAATAATCATCATCACAGCAATGGAATTTAAGAACGTTTAGACTAATATACTCTAGACATGATTTTGCTTTGACTAATTTAGCAAACAGTGGAACTGAAATCGAAATGGAATGACTACAAATTTCAGTAGTGATTCTAAATTTCAATCCAATTCCACTGAACCAGTAATGAAGTCTGTCATTTCGAATTATTATGATTATTTAAAAATGATCCAACGGAAACGAAATCGAACTCAGTGTACATATTTTCGTAAACGTCCTAAGTGCTCCATTATGTTATATTTCATCCAGCCAAAGTGGAGTTATTGTATAAATATTGCACCAAAACTTCATCTTCATCTTTCCCTCGCGTGATATGCTTAGTGGCCTATCACCAAGTAACTAAGCTTTATAAAAAATATGAAGAAGTTACAGTCTGTTTTGCTTTCGAATTATCTGTATTCTTTTGGCCAGTTTTGTCTAATTTGGGGAAAAGAACTCTGCCACGTCTGTATGAGACTGGCTAATATCATGAAACAGCTCTTCGCATCCTAGATGAGATTCATACTTACATCTTTCCAAACCGAACGGCATCATCGATACTGACTCTGAGCTACAGAAGCTCTTTGTGCAGAGTGACGAACTGTTTGATTAAAAACCGAGTCTCTTGAGGGGGGGAAATCTTACTTGTCTGTAGCAAAGATGGATTAGCTACAAAAAGAACTAGGCGACACAGCAAGGTATAATGGTAAGGAGATTTAAGAATTGCACTTGTGTACATTCTTGGGAATAGAAAGCGGTTTAGAGTTAACTAAATTTCAGCAACCATTTGCGGAATGCAACACAAACAGAACATTTGAGATCAACTCATTGAAGTCACTAAAAGAAATTCAAATAATATGAATTGATGGAAAACCGATGATAAACTGTTGAGTTCTGAAAAGAACTGCATATTCTTCCCGTCAAGCATTAGTAGATTCCATCAACAACTAGAGGGCAATACCGGTTATATAGGATTGGGCCAAAGCATTACTTTTTGTACTTTAAAGCCTCAGTTACCATGGAAGAGACTACCATCAGCATCAAACTTTACTCCCAAAGAATGCTTGAATTCGATTGGAAACTTGTGTACGTAGTGACGAAGCAGCATGCACAACCTTCAAATCAGATGGAAAACATAATTTAGCAGAGCGTGTTATTGTTTTGGATTTGGATTAAAACTCTTTGTTGCAGTATCCATAAAAATAAACACCAGACTTTATATTGAGATTCTGAACAATTCTTTGTTGTCTACGTTTGCAGTTAGAAGCAGATGATCCAGTTGAGAATCGAGTGGATATGGTTTTATTTCCATAGTATGCGAGTAATATTTCGATGAACATATTAGAAAATAAAATACGCACTTTTTTAAGCATGGAAAGGAGAAGGGATGCGAGAAGCAGCCTGTAAAGGAAATCGCGAAGTGTCATTTTCCTTATTTGTAGCAAAATGGACATTAACAGCACAGGCTGAAGGATTACTGGTGAGGAAGAGACCAAAAGCATTCAAAGCGTGGCCCAAACCTATATTAATCAAAACAGTTTCAAAACTTATCAAAGTAGGTTCCATACTATTACGCTTGGATAATATTCTTGTTGACAGCAAATTGGATCGATGGAAATGGAAAAGTAACCCAGCTAAAGTTGCACGTGATCACCAACGAAAGTAACTTTGCTCTTGGGAAGAAGTTGCACTGTAGAAAGTGTAGATTTAAAAAAAAAAAAAAAGCCAAAGTCCTGAGTTGTTGGCCGAGCTGAGGTATATTAAGCGATAAAGAGAGTACATGAAATATTTTGTACCCTCGCTCTCAAATGATTACATCTTTGAATTTATTTAATTTATTATTTATTGAAAAAGTATTATTTGTGGCATTTTTTTTTTCCCCATTTCGCATCATTTACACTAGTCGTTACTATTGTTTCAACACTTTGCCGTACTTTCCGTTACCATTTTAAAAATCCCAACTTGGTTTAATATCGTAATGCATTGAAAAGTGTTTTCAGAACGACGGATATGAAAACAAACCAACAGCCCAACCCAGATATTGGTTGGTCAAGGGTAAGGTTACCAAATGCATCCTCGAAAACGAGGTCTTGTCCGTCTAGTTCTCATTATCTAAAATTGTAGGTCTTCTAGGCATTCTGAAGAAACATGGAAATGTCCTCCTTTTAAGTATAAATACGAAAGCATCAGTTTTAGACGAAACTTTCGTATTTTTCTAGTAATAGCATGAGTTCGAATCCTAGAGTGGACATGGATATTTGAAATTGATCAGACGGTATATGATTTTCATCGTCTGGTGTAAAATTCCATAATGCTTATTGGCGACTTGAAGTGGTTTGAAAAAATTCCATGTATAATCTCTAGAGCAAGATTTTCGGATTATCTAATTATAGCTCCCTTGCAGGATTGATTGCAGTGGGCTGAATGCAGGTTAGATAATCTGAAACTCGATTCTAGAAACCAAATACAGTATAGATCTTTTATAAGCACTTCAGTTCCAACAAGCGGGGTGGTGGCCTCACATTAAGTGACAAAAATTATTTACCATCCAAAGACTTTTCTAAATATCACAGCAAGGCTTGAATCCAAGTACTGTTGGTTGGAGAACGGAAATACTATCCACAACTGATATTCTCGAGTCTATTCGGATTTCTCAGGAATACCAATTAAATGAAGAATTAGTTCCGTTAAAAGTGAGAGTGGAAGGGATAATCTAAATTACTCATGTAGATGAAGAATCACGAAATTTATTCAGATGAAATGCAGTTTATCAAGAATGACAAATAACCTGGAGGTGTGGGTACAACTTTCGGATGAATTTATGTTTCGAGTGGATTATAAAGCGATGCTGTTGTTGTTATACTGGAATTACAGTCGAAAGAACTAAGTATGAGGCTAGTGTATTGTCTATTAACTGCGTGTATTCTTCTGGCCAGTTTGCCTGTTTTGCGAGGGAAAAAAAACAGATTTTAGAGAAAGAAAAAACTTTCCATCTCCATATGAGAGTAACTCACCTTCAGTTGAAATAAAAATCTTATAAAGATTCTTCGGGTCTTTTTTTTTTTTTTTTTTTTTTTTTTAAAGTTATCCAATTATGTAAACTTTTTTATCTATTAAAATCTGTGAATTTCAGGCTTATTTTTCTGAGCATTTTATTCATACTTGATAAATGAAGATTTACGAGAGGAAAAAAAAACTTGATAAATACAATCCCTGGGTATCTAAAGGTTTAAATGTAACAGAATTATTTTTTTTTTTTACATTTTTCTCTATTCAGATGACGATAAAACTTTCTTTTTAGGTTTATTTTTGTAGACAGTGCACAAGTTCAGATTATGTCCATTCAAAACTACCTTGAAATACGTTTCGAAACATGTCTTTATTCTCCATTTCAAGCTGTTTCTTTCTCTCTCTCTCTCTGTCTCTCCTTTTAGAATGCTGGTATTTGATTTGCATATCTAAAGCGCTTCTTATATAAGTAATACTCTCCCAATCTGGCTCTACTATCAAAGAACTGGTGAGTACTCAACTTTTATTGTCTTATCTGCCCTTTAAAATTCGATATTTCTGAAGCTTCATTTTTTTGAATGCGAGACTTTCAGCATTTCGTAATTTCTGTCCAAAAACATGAATAAAAGAGTAAAACAACTCTTAAGGTCAGTCATTTCATATAAAATAAAATTATTTTTGATAGTTGTTTTTTTATTATAGTATACAAATGTTATTAGTTGAAACATTTAGTGAGTTGCACAACAAGCTAATCTTTCGACCTTCAGGCAGGTGCTTATTCCCCTTTGATCTTTGATTTTCTGCTTTTGACTTTGATTGACTTTTCTGATTTTGACTTAATGAGGCAGTTATCGCTAGTGTTTACTTTTCGCTGTTTTTTTTAATCAGCAGATGAATATATATATATATATAATTACTTTTTAGCATGCTTCGTTTTTATTGATTTAATTCGTTCAAGTGTCTGTTGCTGCCTTCTAGCATCCTTTTGCTTACAGGATGCTAGACTTCTTGAAGAAAGGTCCTAATAGGTTCGATTCTAAAAGCTGAATAGGGTTTTGCTAGACTTTTTTTTGAAGGTGGTTCTTCAGATAGCCGACCTTCAGCACAGGCCAGTAGGATTTTTTCCTTCCAGGAAATTCTGGAAGGAAAAAATGCTAAAAAAAAAACCCAGTAGAATCCGCACGATTTCAGATAGCACTACAATACAATGCGTAAGGTTTCTGATTACGGAATAGCAGCAGCTGTCTTCTATACTATCGCCCTGAAGTCTTCAAAATTATCAGTAAGGGTAGCTAAGGGTAAAGCCAACTATCCATGGATTTCCAAAAAAGTTACGAGTAAAGAAGTTACATCTTCGAAGAATAAAAAGACGTTAATGGATTCATATAATTTATTTTGATTTTCTGAAAGACTATCTGGACCGTATTCATCATATAAATGGGGAGGGGTATTAATTAAGAATGACACAGCAGATGGTGCGAAATCCCCTCCTCTCCAACATTTACAAGTTTCCATCCCTGTAAAATCGTGATCATCTATCATTTGCATATTTCTGTTTGTGTGAAATAAATGAAATTATATTTGCATATAAGAGTAACTCAATTTTCCACTGTGCAAAAGGCCTTCTTCTGGAGAGAAATTATTTTAGGAACAGCAAATTTTACCTTATTTTATTTTTAGCCTTCTTTCTCTCCCTCAAATTCTGTCCTGTGGTGCGACTTTCCACTAACAGAAATTTGCTATTTACAAGATACACATTTACTGCTGAGCTGTGTATGTTTTTTTAAATTATTTATTTTATTTTTATGCGACTCCCACCCACGAAATGTTGTTAACCTATCGTATATCGTGGGTTAGCTAAGGGAAGCCCTACTAAACACAGAATTTATTTAATCCGCTTCAGACCTCCAATTAGCAGACTGGATTTTCTAAACTTATTTTGAACAACGTATTGATCGCTCAGTTTTCTGTGCAGACTGTTGTTATGTTAATAGTAAAATAGCAAAAAATGCTTTTCAAGGAGTCTTGCAAACTTTTCAGTTGTTTCAGTTATTCCTGCTTCCTATTTCCTTATATAGTAACTGTAATAAAAATAAAATAAATATTGAATAATAATAATAATAATAATAAAACATGCGGATCTAAAGATGAAGTCTTTGGTTAATGGAAATATTCACAGACTGTATCATTTTTTATAAATTAATGACTAAACGTAAAACTAAAATGAAAAGATAACTCACGATGAAACGAGGGTGGAAGGACGTAAGCAAAACAGGAAACACATTAAAAGGAGATGTGTGTATTTATGGAAATAAATGCGAAGGTTAAAAGGGATACTATGAATCAACAGTTTTTGAGTCGATTAAAGGAAGACAGGAAATATCAAACGCAGAGAGAGAGAGAGAGAGAGTTAGGAACCTGGGAATATGAGATTGAAGATTCACAGGAAGACACTAAAATGTAAAAGCAAAAACAAAACAGCACACATTATTATTATCATTATTCGATGTGTTTCGTTTCTATTTTTCTTCGTTGCTCTTTCTTAAAAGCAAAGCAGATCAGCGCACATGAAAACAAAGTGAACAAACAAAACCACACACAAGCCCATTATTTTTGCATTTTCGACAATTTTTGGAAAGCGAAAGAGGAGGTTTCAGAGCTCCCTTTTGTTGTATTGTGTCCCTTTCAGCTTCCGTATTTTCTCTGCTAATTATTTTGCCGAGTCAAGCGTTTATTTTTTAATTTTAGGTTGCTCCTCCAGTCTTAATTATGGGTGGTGTTAGTACAGAAAATAATAAGTATTCAAGTGCGTATTTTACTTAATATGTATTTTTTATTTATTTTTATTTTTTAATTTTTTTTGAAGTAGCATCCTTTTAGATATTCTTTTTCTATTTTACTTTGATTCATTTAGTATAACTAGTTTTTAATTATTTTTATTTAGTGTATATTGCTTGCTATCTACCATATTTGCAAATAAACTTTCTATTTCATGCATTATACTTTTTTCCTTCTCTATTTCGTTTGATTGTTCAAGACTCGATCGGCTTCTGCGCACTAATCTATTCGTAATGCACAAAGCCATGTCTGCACTTTACCATACACGTTGCTTGGCACATCACGTCAAACATGAGAGAAACTAGATGATGGTTTCACAGAAAATCCACTACAGATTTTAAATAATGCATTGTTATTTATAATGGAGACAAGACGCGCATGCTACCACACAGTATTTACCGTCGAGTATAATAATACCTTCAAAAATACTGTTACTATATCTCCCCCAAAATAAATAAAATAAGCCTATCATTATTTATTTTTATATATAGTGTATGCATAACCTTTTATATACAGTATACATAACTCACTTATCATTGCGTAAAACGAATACCAAGTACATATTACAATACCAGCACATCCGTTTTGCCCTTGATCTTTCCCAGCTTAGTTGTGCATTTAATGTTTATTATTCTTGTTACTCTTTCCACTATCCCCCTAATTCTAGCATGCAATTATTACACTCTTTCAGTCTATCGGTGTGAGCTTATGTAGTTCAGTAGGCATCGACAAAACCTTTTGGCTGAGAAGACCCGAGTTCGAATCCCGTCTCGGACACAAGGAACCTTCACATGGGGGTTTTTCAGTTGAACTTTGAATTAGCTGGTCTCAGAAGGAGGCGGTAGGGTTCTACCCCTGAGGGAAACTCGTATTTTTAATCTCACAAAACCTGTCAGAACACACTAAGTAAAAACAGAATACAAGGCCCCATCAAAATGCGTTAGTGTTCGGAATCTATTGTAAGATCTAGAACAGTGATTCCCATTTCCCTTCCCCTCCAAAATAATAATAATAATAATAATAAAATGAAGTTCCATTCACCTCGTGACCAAATGGTACCAGTCCCTTGCGGGTTATCACAAAATTTATTTCTAATATCCAAGAAAGCATTTTTTTTTTTTTTTTGAGGAACAAAATGTAGGCATCACTATTAATTTCTTCCGGTTTCATTATTTTTATAAGAAAGCTCAGTTGCTGAACAGGGAATGGCACACACGCACACACACATTTATGTGAAATTAAATTATTATAACCATCAAGTTCACTTGATTATTTTGGAAGTTCACGACCTAATCTTGAGTTACTCCCCCGGGTTTGGAAAACACTGATCTAGATCATCGGGAGAATGTTTACAAGCAAAATTAATAATGAGATCTTTGTTGTCAATGGTTTTTGAAAAATAATGAGACATATTGTACGCTGAACTTGAGCATGTGATGTATAATAGGGCGGAGAATGTCCGGTATGTGTTGATGAATCTCTCTCGTGCGTCATTGTGCGCTTGGGTACACACAGACAGCAGCCAATGCGCGATATTAATCTCGATGTTTTTCCACATCCGTTTTTGCTAATGTTGCCATTAAATACTTGACCGAGTATTTAATGTATCCCGCTGTTAAGTGAAGGGGGCTTTTTAACTAGCGCACTGGTATCTGAAACTGCACTCCGATAATTAACTTCACCGTCAGAAGGTTAGTGACCTCCGATCAAAAGTGCAGATGAAAGTGAGATAGACTTAAACAAGTAATTGTAATGAACATAATTTCGAGGAGATTAACAACCCCCTTTCTAAGAAATAAGTAGTAAATTAGCGATTAGAAGAAAGACTTTTTTTTCTTCCATCTTTTTTTTTTTATTTTGCAACAATTAGGATATTTTTACAGCATCTCGTGCTTCGCAGAGCCAATTAAATAATGAATGTTTTGCTGCATACTGAAGCCTTTGTTTCCAAATGAAAGCGTGCGTCATCCATGTTCGAATATGATAGCTTGTATCTTGATTAAGCCCTCTCTGTGTGTGGAGTGTAAATATGATGCTACAAGACGAAATATTAGTTGCAATTATTCTCTCGATTAGGCCTATTCAATGATCTGCGTGTGTATTTGATTTTAAAATGTTTGTCTTAAAAAGGAATAGCCAACTGTTTCTCCATGTATTTGCTGTATCCATCCCCCTTCCCCCTATGATATAACATTATCATGAAGTGACGCAAGCAAGGTAGAAAGGGTGTGTATATCTCTCTCTCTATCAAAAGATCATTCAACAAAATAGCTATATATTTTGACGAATTTTGTCATTATAAATGAGTTTTGGTTCTAGCATTATGATATATAATGGTTGAAAGCATACCGATGTCATTATCTTTATCTTTTTTTAATTTTAAAAAACGTTTACCTTCCACTTGATAATTAGACCTCAGGGATCCTCCATCTTAGGAAATTGTTAAGCGTATCGGACGTCCTTTGGTTCGAATCCCGTCTAGGACTATAAGAACTTTGATTAGAGGTTTCAACTGAAGGTGAATTAACCGTCTTATATGGCGGTGGAAGGGTTTTTCATCCTACAAACTGTGGAAAATCCCCCAATTGCGTGTTCTTCTGGTTGGTTTGCATGAAACTGTATATAAGAATTAACCTCTCTATCAGCATTAATTAG
This sequence comes from Typopeltis vanoorti, assembly GCF_054136105.1. Lineage (NCBI taxonomy): Eukaryota > Metazoa > Arthropoda > Arachnida > Uropygi > Thelyphonidae > Typopeltis > Typopeltis vanoorti. The sequence goes on from NC_143560.1 coordinate 62,305,191, forward strand.
GTTTTCAACGAGGTCAAGTTACTTGATTGCGACAGGCCATTGAGCCTTAAACAAGGGGAAGAGAATAAAATACTGCAAATGGAAAAAAAGAATAGTTAGAAGACCAGAAAAGTGATGGCATGAGAAGGGAACGAGCCGTTTACCTCATTCTGTGATAGGAAAGATATCACTGTTATGGGGGGGGGTGGCTTCAATAATGATTTAACTTGATTGGGGTTTCATATCAAAAACAAGATTTTTTTTAAAAAAAAAAAAGAGAAAGAAACATGGCTTTTATATTTCAGTTTATATTTAAATAAGGAATACTGGTGACCGAATACTGAGAGGCTGTAATTTTATTCATTTATTCTATCACCAATGCATTCAATTTTCGGAAAGCAAGTTTTCAAATGAAGGAAAGTTTAAGTGGTTTCCCCTTGGGAAACAAGCGGACATGGGAGGTTTGTTTTATTTATGTTTATAAGCTTGAAGTTATTGCTGTCTGAGATTAGGACGCGACATAAATTGCGATTAAACCAAAGCGAAAACTAAGGAGGTGATGTTGTTATCATTAAATCATTTTCTTCTTTAAACTTTTTTTTTTTTCCTGAGAGAAAACGAAGACAAGAGTTTTTCTATGTGCTCTTCAGGAGAGGGGAAAAATCAATCTAAAGTAAAATTAATAATGATAGCTTAGCATTCCTGTGCTACACTTTTGACCAGATAATTATTTATCACGTGACAGTCTCCTTGGGCCAGATGTCGAGCGTAAAACACGCCACTGTCTTCCAACTGTCAGCTTGACCTTCTTCCATTGTGGAGCCCATTTTAGCAAAAGGGACTGACGAACACAGAGAGCATTCCTTCTGTAAAGGAATACAACTAGACTAAGTGAAAGATGCTCGAAGAACGACATCTTTCACTGAATTGGCTTGAATTTTTTCCCCCAGGCCTGAAGTAGCTGATTACATGTTTAATCTCCAGAGCATAGAAGAGGTTCCAGAACGCATCTGGAGAATTCCTGACTAGCTGGTGTATAATCCTGCTGCCCGGACGGAAGCCTAAGTAGTGCATGTGGAGGTGAGCCAATTGTGGGAAGAAGATTGGGTTCTTACTGCCATGAGCGATATGTCCAAGAGTATTTCTTCTCACTACATGTAGCTACCTTTTATTTTTTTTCAACTATTCTCCAAAATGACCCTAAATAGAATAATAATCATGGTGTTGCTGCAGTTAAAAAAAAAATCTCCCTTAAGTAATAAAACGAACACAATTACAATAACAAACAAGCAAAAAAAAAAATAAAAATACCCACCTAAATCTATTTCCATATCCACTTCAGCATTCGCGGTATAAACACATACATTACTTACAGACATCCAGAAATGACCTGCTATTTCTGATTGAACCTTCAAATATCCACTCCAACAATTATGTATTTCGAATGGCCAAATGGCTCACACCGAAGGCCCAATGTTTGTTGCTTTGTGCGACTGATGTTCCATGCCATAGAATGCCGATTCTATTTTTTTTTTTTTTTCTGTTTTTCACCTTCTCCAGCTCAACGTATCCACGCCACATTCATCTGCCGTTTACCGCTTTGCAAATTCTGAAATCACTTTGACTTTCTATCTCTGAAATTTTATTATCTACAAGTATAATTGCCCAAACAGCGGAGTTAACTTCCTCGATGACCTCAAGATCCGCAATTCTAACTGAATTTCTTTAATTTCGGTGACCGGCTTGGTAGAGATGAAGAGTATTTGAAGCAAAGCAAAGAAACAAATCATCCATTCTATGAACAGAACACTAGATGAGTCTATACATATTCAACAACCATAATCTTTTCTTAACTAGCTCTCTTCCATCATAATTATTAACTATTATTACCTAGCCAGCCTGGTTGGCATATCCGCTCTTCAGCCAAGAAGCTGTGGGTTCGAATCCAGCCTAGGCATGGATGTTAGTGATTGTCTTCCACCTCCATACATTCATTCATCCTATAAATACACTCTCCCAAGATGGAGTGGGTCACCATGGGAGAAGTACACTCAACCCTCCTGCAATGGGAGAGGCCTTCACACTGTAGTGGGTGGAAAGGCAGGTTGATAATTATTATCATCATCATTATTACGTGACACTTTCAAAAAGTCCAAGAACTCCTCACAGAGAGCACTTCACATCCACTGTCTCTACTACTTAATTCTCTATATACACACAATGGTCCTATCCACCATCTACCGCCTATCAACAGTATATTTTGTCTGTAAAGTGCATGTGTTCTCTTCGCCGATTTGCATGTCTGCGGGGGGGGGACAATGTCCTAGATCGGCTACCTGACCTTATAAATAAATAATAATAATAATAAATTATTTAAATATTCCTCTCGTCACGACGAAAATTGAACTTGGCATCCTTTTCACCCTCAAGATGCTGCTTCACCCGCCCGGCTACTAATACTGTACAAGTGTCAAATCCGTCCACTCTTAGAGCGCACCAACGATTCATGATGCTGTGCGTTTGAGAGCAATCTAAATGATCAATGAGTCCTCTCTTACTGACTCCATTCGACCACTGTCTCACCCGGAGTCTCTTTCAATCTCATGTCTCTTGTCCATGGATTGTTCTAATGCATCCATCATTCCTACGCTTTCCACTCAGCCTGTTTAAACACGAACAGCAATCGACCCCCATCCAAAATTTTGCAGGCCAACATCAAATCCACCAAACTTCTTTCTTTTCGGAACAGCCCTCCTCACAAAGTATTCCGCGACCATTTCAAACTTCCAACTGTAAAATAAAATAAAACAAACAAGTAAATCAATTCACTTTCGAATGGCACATATTGAAATTTGCGTTTGCCATAATTGTTTGATGGAAATATAAATCATTTTTTAAAAACCGAAAACTATGATAACTATCCTCGATCCCCCCATAAAGTCTGAAAGAAACCTCCTGTCGCATCTTCTGCTCCAGTGCTGAATTGATTATATTGAGAGATTAGGATTTGGGAATGCTGTTTATTGAGTTCTTTGACATAATGGGGATCATATTCGCGAGTTTTCCCCTGAGATTTCTTATTTTGACAGGTAAAATAAAAAGGAGGCGGGGGAGAATGTTCCTTTCTTCTTGGAATGCTGATTTTAATAAAGTTAACTTTTTATGTAATACAAGAATAGAGTCAAATTCCAATTAAAAATGAATCATTCATCTCCAGAGCCGTCTTGCGACACCCACGAAACCATTACTGCCTGTCCTAGTTCGACCATGTACTAAGTTTTCGGACTTTGTATATTCAGCTATTCCACACATTACGAGAGTGACTTGTAACATGATCCCCGATGCCCTGTAATTGGGAGGAACAGGAGTCGAGTCCCGTCTAGTACAGGACTCGAAAAAAACTTTTTTTGTGCTTCAAAAAAACTTATAAGCGCTCTTCAGTAGAAGGTGAGTTAATCGGCTCATTGAGTGATATAAGATTTTTCCTCCGGTACCTCGGGTTTTTCATTTTGTAAAACAGACAAACCGGCCTAAGAACACATTAATTTTCTAATATACTGGCCTCATTAGCCTTAATCGCTACGATCTGAATTCCAAACAATCCAACTAAACGACGATATTATATTTTAACTACCTATTCAGAAACCTAAATATCCGAAAACAACACAAAAAATCGCGTTTCTCTATTTGAAAATAATCACGAGAACTTTGAGATCATTTAATATATCATACGACATTTAAAATTTGCAGTAAAATCACTTCGCGCCTTTGTACATTACTGCAATTTTAAATGTCGTGATGGGGTATTATACAGACGGCAAAATTCTGAAATAGATTTTCAGAATGACAACTAGCTTTACTAGGGTGCTTCAAAAAAGTGTCCGGATACCATTCCTCTGCCAGCAATGAACTTCATCTGTTCTCTTACATCTGCACACAAACTTGCTGTTCAACAGCAGCGGTGTCTCCTTTCGCTTCCGGCGGCTTCGCAAAAAACCGCAAATGTTGACAACCGATTACGATCCCCACTACGCAGTGAAACGTGAGCTGTCAATGTCTACAAAGAGAAGAAGACATACCATCCGACACTACTCAATCACGAGCTTCCCTCGACGGCCAAAAACATCATTTGACGTCAGATTTCTGAGAGTGTGGAGGTCATCCAGACATGCAGCAGCGTACCTAGCGAGGGCGAAAGGTCAATTAATGTTAGCACGCTCAAGTCCCCCCCTCCTCTATGCTGAATAGTATAATCATGTTGGTGGATGAAAGTTTCATTTCCTGCTACATCATCTCGTCCCTGGCCGCTCGAAATACGTGCGCGCCACGTTGTTCTGCCGTATAACAAACTAACTGCGCAATTAGGATGGTTCCTATTTGAAAAATTTGAAGAGAACTTGCTCTAACCATTTACACAGGATATCGTCATCACACACGCACAGGTCATTTACAGTAGGTCACAAAAAATACAGGGATTATTTGTTTGTGTAGCAGTGATATCCTACAACGTGGGGAGAAGGCAAAGCTACTTCGACAAGTATTGCGTGACTAATCAAAATCGTATCTGAAAATAGTTATAGAAACGACAACACTTTTCTAAAAATTAGGGACTTTTGCATGACTCGTCAATTCCTGGAGCAGTAAACATTCACCTTACTTCCCCCCCCCCTCCCCTCCTCCAATCGCCTCCCATTTTCACGTGTATTTCCTTCTATAGATATGGAATGAATTAGGTTTCTTACAAGTAGTAATCCAAATTTAATTATTATTGTTAAAAAAATAATAATTTAATTTTTATTGCAACAATTACTGTCTTTGATACTTTCTTTTGATAACCCATTAATTACATCTAAATTACACCTCTTTGAAAAAAGAAATCATTTTATATTTGATTACGGCCAATTACATATTAGATCACAAACTATTGTGGCGAATGCGAATCAAATTAGCCACCCCTGGATCTAAAACAAATTCTTGGAATCACACAAATGTGGTAACATTGAATAAGCGATCTTGTTTTAAATTTTAAGGAAGATTTATAACGGACAAGAGTTGAGGTTCTGCTACAAAAGACATTTCCTCGCTTAAATGACGATTATGATTCAAGACATCCAAATATTAGGTAAAAATTCTGAAGATTGTCTGCATAAATGACGAATAAATGTCTGCCTTTAGTACATCTTATTTTGTTACTTTAGGAAGTCTTTCTGAGCGAACCACAAATCTACACATCTACTTTGTAATCGGACAGTTTTGCTAGAGAAACAGCACGTGCACACATTTCTTTATGACAAGCACTCGATAATCCGTAATCCGATACGGTATGCTTAAAGCGAGAAAGAAAGAAAATATCTGTATGGTTACTAGGTGGTGATAAAAGCAAAATGGGGGGCAGGGGGGTTGAAACGTAGACATGAGAATTTTTTTCCCCCAGAGAATAATTCTAGTGTCTAAAGGTCAAGTATAAATGCTCATATTTAAATGGCTTTTGATTTTGATATATATTAAAAATATTCATAAACAGTTACTAGATGCCTTTTTAAGAATTCTTTATCTTAAACCCACCTTCGTTCCTTTTAAAAATCTATATACAGTATATATTAAAAAAAAAAGCAAATTAATATTCTATTATTACTTCTATCCAAATTTAGATGCGTAGATTCTATTAAGCATATTTGTAATAGAAACATTAATTCAGTTTATTACTGGATTTTCTTAGATTTAAGATAGTGCAAGTGTTATTAGTGTTTTGTTCAACCCGAATTATCAGAACAATACTATGCAGCCCAGTAGTGCTGGAAGGTTTGCAGAATACAAACCTAAAACATCACTATCTTACAAGCACTTCGGCACATTTTCCAATACTGCCTATTTCGTTCTTGACGAAGCTGTTTACTTGTGAAATAGCACACTGCTACATGATAACAAACAGTACAGGAAACAAACTAACTACACCAACAGTGGAAAGTATAATTTATTCGTGGAGAGAGAGAGAGAGACTTAAAAGCATGGACAGCAGGGTTTTTTCCACCAGTTCATGTGGGAGTTTTTCATCCCGCAAGCAGACAAACCGGCCCAGTGAACATACAGGAACCACCTTGCTCGTAATCATTTCCCTAGTATGGTAGCATACAGCTACCCCTCACCAGTCGTATGGCTGAGGGAACAGGATGTATTTGCTTCTTTCCCAAGAGAAAATACAAAACAAATAAAATCGGAATCTAGTGGTAACATGCGACTAACGAAACGTGGTGAGTACATATATAAATAGGGGACTGATTGCCTCTGGACAATCAGTTCCCTATTTATGGTCAGACACCCCTGGTCTGAGCGAATTCGAATGAAAGATGATAGAAATAGAGAGACGAGTAAATAAGAATAGCTCGGAAACTTTCCCCTGCTAGAGTGGTCAGATGCAAGCGATTTGGCAATCCCGAGAATGGTGTAATAAACAGGAAACAGTAAGTCAACGCCGGACATATAACTGGAAACAATTAATCACTGTGACAGGTGGGCGTAGGATCGGCAGGGTCATGAAGTCCAATAAACGTTACTACAGCTGAGGGAAAAAAGTATCGGAACACATCATGTGTCGAACGCTGTGCAGAATTAAGGTATGTAACAAACAACCGTTGGGGGGGGGAATCACATCTGTTCAAAAAAACATCTAAAAAATCGCTATAGTTAAGGTGGGTGAAGAAACATACAAATGAACACCAGAGGACTACAGAATGATTACGTGAGGTAATAATCCCAGTTCCCGTTATTTGGTTGATTAAGCACATCTATTTGCGTAATCATTTACATTTACACCGCTCGTTGCATCGAGGTTTCTCTGAAGGCTCACGGCGATCTAGAATAACGTTGGATGATGGATATCCGATAAAGTTGCCACTCAATTTAAAAGACAAAACTGAATAAATATGCATCTGAAAGACATTGTTTTTCTAAAAAAAAGGCTAGTTAACTTGGAGAATCTTCCTCACCCATAAAATGTCCTAAGTCTGGAATCCGGTTCTAAGATTTTCGGATTGAAGAAGACTCGATGGTATTTCTATGAAGTTTAAAAATTCCAAAGATCTCGTCTCCTGTAGATTTCTGAAAAGGAGGAAATATAGGACTGAACAAATTCGTCATAACCAACTTTGTAAACAATTTGCGGTTTGACACTCTTACAAGTGTCAGTTGCAAACTATTCATTGGAACTATGTACACCTACAACTGCAACAAAGGTGGATCCATGGGAAGTTAATGGAATAATTACTACAGACGGTATTTCAAAAGTGTTTCCCTGAGTGGCAGGAAAAATAATGGGAAAAAAAGTTGCCACTTCCATTCTGAGAAGCTAACTCAGCTTAGATTAAATGAATCTGTGCATCTTGGTATTTTAGAGGGGATTCAATCTTTTCCCTATCTCAAAGGGACGTCACACTTGAAGTGTGTTCTATTTATGATTGCTACGAGTGTCAAAAAAAATTTTTTTTAAATATTTTTCTTCGCACTAGAATGCTGAGAAGCAATTGACGAGAGCTGCTCTCACCGTAGATGAGTTAGCTATTCGCATATCGAGGCGGCAGTGGTTTTCTTCCTGCAAGATACATACAAACCAGCCGGAGAGTACACAAAATTAACAGACAACACAATTAGCCTCGCAACCTCAATTACGTTAGCCATAATTGCAACCATAATTTCAAGCCAAACCCTAAACACTTCCCTTGAGGCAAGAATGCTGTTTAGAATTCGTCAGACACCACCCTTGTTTGTCATATGTCCCTTCATGAAACTACAATCTGTGTCAGGTCATCAGACTTTGACAGATCATGAATCATACGTCGATGCTAAGGTCCTTGTCAAGTGGGGGGGGGGTAGAAACGTTATCTCGAAATTCCTCAGCTGACAAGGAAGAAAATAAGGTAAAAGAAGGACATCTTAGTAAAAAGTGTCGCCAGTGAATGATCCCCAAGGGTGTTAGCCCATCCCGAACTATGCTGACAGGTCGAAGTGCGAGTTGGTTATCGGGATGTTGTTTCCAAAGCCCTTAAGGTCAAGAGACATTCTGGCGCTTTATCACTAGAAATTTCTCAAAAAAGACCTATTTTTACTTATGCTAAGACCATGGCAATAGCACAAGAAAACAAAGGCGCACTTTTGTGGTCAAGAAAGAACATTAACTAGGAAGAGGAACGACACCGGAGATCAAAGTATGCCCTCGTTCCTTAATAAAAATAGCATGTTGTGATTGAACGAGATTATCCGAATGCTTTGATGCATTGGCGGAAGTTAAGGTATCGTGAAAACAAGCAAAAGAGCTAACGCGAAATTATTTTATGAATATTATTAACAACCCGCTTCATTATCCTCTTGGAGACCAATAATTAGACGAATATATACTTGGTACACTACATACACGATTTCAGAAGAGTCTGTATTCATCTTATAAATATGCTGAGTTGGATAAGAAATAGTTCTTTGCTTATAAAAAAAAAATCTCAAATAACATGGCAGATCATAGAGACGATATTTACTAAGAAGAGAAGCTGTTTAAACATAACAGCTCTTAGTTGTTCCCTTTTAATTCAATTCTTTATTTGGCTTTGTTCCGCTAGGGAGTTTCTGTGCCTAGAGCCCTAAAACGAGATGTCTAATAGATGCACGTTTAAATGGAAACTCGCCTAATAAAAGTCATAAAACATACTAAAATAGCTCAATAAAACTATTAAAATAGATTTCAATAAATCTGTTCACCTTTCTGGACACATCCCGACTAGCTGTAAAGCCTTCCTATATTAAACATGAACAGATAAACTTCCTGCTACAATTTTATCAAAAAGATGCTTACCTGTGTCGTGCGATGCCTAATACGTTCGTGTCAATGGAAGACAACTTCCCCAACCACCACAGAAATACGGCGAAACAACATTTCCAACCGAAAGGCGAGACACGAGACAATTTGTAAACATTTCTTTCTCTTTCCAATCTCACGTACACACAATTGACCCGTTAACCTTGGTGACGGAAGCAACAATTCTTTTGCTGACACATAAAGCGACCAGGTGAATATACAACTCTTTTTTTTCTCTTGAATTCACCACTGCTCCTTCCCTCCCTCATACGTTTCAATGGTTGCGTCCCTTTGGAAGAGCATTCTGCATTTAAAGTCTAATAGCTAATTTAGCAAAAAAAGAAAAAAAAAATACAGATTAAACGAAATTGTCGAGATGTTCTGCAAGGGTTGCAGTAATATATGATAACCGGTATGTAGAAAATTCACCCAAGACAATTCATCGAAAGACAACTTATTAAATGAACAATTAAAAGAAAAATAGTTCAGCGAACAACAGTCAATCGAAAGACAGTTCCTCGAAAAAAGAAATGATTCATACATACTAATGTCATATAGATTTACAACCTTTTGTGGGTGTGATTCACATTCTATCTGTTTTACACTTATGCGTAGATCTCCACAGTACCGTGCTGCCTTTCGAAACCAGCTGCGATGGAATCAGCTAATTAGTTCTTATTCCCATAGTCTTCTGTGTCTGTATATTGCGTGTGTTCTGGTGGCCTGTTTGGAGGATGAAGATCCCAAGTTTCCGGGAAGGAAAAAACCCAACCACCACCGTTTGAGATCGGCTAACTCAGCTTCAACTGAAAGGTCCTGATAAAGATTTCCCGCGTTCTAATCGGAATTCGAACCCATGTCTTTCCAACCAAAGGGCTTTGTTGAAATCACCTGAGCTACGGAGGAGGGCTGGGATTCCCATAAAAATATAATAATAATAAATAATTGCAATCTCCTAGCTTCTTTCAATACTTTTTTATTTCCACGACCGACCAGAAAATGTTCAGGAGAATCTTTATTTATTTGTTAAATTTGTGTTACATGTTTTTGCGATACTAGTACCTCAGTAGTGGAGTCGTTAGAACGACATGACCTTCGCAGGTTCGGTGGATCTCAGTTCAAAATCCATAGGATGAGCGAAATGTTTATAAGAGCTCTTTCAAATAAAGACCGGACAAATAGGCCGAAGAACGCACGCAATTAACAGACATAATATACCTCCCCCCCCTGGTCTTAGTTGCACTATCTTTAATTCCAAAAAAATTATTTAAAAAAATGAGTTTTTTCTTAAGAAAAGTGTACTTAGAAGTGATTGCAACGTCGCGACAGCTCAATAGGTTTGCGTCGAGGTCTCAAACAGAAATTTTCAATAGAATCCATCAAGCCAGAGAAGAACAGCTCTTGTGTGCGTGCCCGAAGATTTAACGGAGGCAAAAATGAATCAGAAAGAAAGAGGTGGATGCAATAGATGAAACCACTCTAGTAGCTGCAGCAATAAATTATCATACATTCCTCCCGGCGATATCTGCTGAATAAAAGTAGACGAACTCAGGAGGAAATGTTAAGTCATGTAAACAATGACTGAGAAATTGTGACTGTTGTCAGTATTTCCGGTATTGTACTAATCTCGAATGATGTTACTTACTTAAAAATGCTGTTGTGTTGCTGTTCGACGATATTCAAATTCATTCAAAGTTTTGAAACAATCGCAGTGAGGTTTATAGGCCGGTTGTAGGTGATCGTTGCACTAAGTAGGCCATGATGTACTGCTTCTAACCGCTGAGCAGCAGTTCCAAAATATTTAAATCGTATTAATTAATGTTCCATTAAAAAAAACAAACAAAAAAAAACATGATTATACTGCATCAATTGAAAATGGTTCTGAAATCCTTAGCTTTTCCTAGGTTATGTTATAGTGCTGTAACTTAGGATGTTACATAATTCTACCCAAGCTTGTTGCTAAGGCCTTCTAAAACAACAAAAAGCAAACCGATATGGTTCGTCATACGCCGTTTTTATGATTCTCTGGGGTCATTTCTATATCACGTGTATAACAGACGTGATTTTTGAACCTATTACAGACAGGAAAAGAAACAAACAAACAAAAAAAAAATGGTACGTTTGTACAGATGACTACAGATTATGTCTTATGACGTAAAATTGCAACCTTAATTACAGGTCTTATATTCGAGCTTAGCGCATTAAGGAAAAAAAAACAAAAAAACAGAGGTTCTCCAAGACGTAATAAATAACAAAGAGCTATAAGTTAAACAATAAAGTTCAAAGGTCTTTTCCGTCCAATGATATTTAGTTATTAACCTGTTCATTCAGTGGGAACAATGAAAGTATACATTCTATGGATAACCTTGAAAGAAAAAAAAAACAATAGATGAGTTTGTGGATGATTTGAAGCTGAATGTTATTATAGGATTACTGTAGCTGATCTCCTGCCCCTCCTCTCCATTCGTGCAGGAAACAGTAATCATGGTAACCATCGCCGCTGTGTTCGGACAACTGTTGGGAAGCGCATTGGATCCATTTATCTTCTAGACCGCATTCGCCTCAGTTCACACAAAAAAGAACATCAACTGAACACCGGAACATTTATGACTGCAAAAATGATTATTTATTATTATTACTACTGAGTTTTTATTCTTTCTTTTTTCATTCGCTTGCTTCGAAGCTGTTAATTCCAACCCAATACTAACCAGACCGGCTCTGCGTGTTCAAAACTGCCTTTTTTCTTCTTCTTCGTTTTTTTCTCCTTTGATGTACGTGTGAGGTGGCACAGGTCATTGTGAAGATCGAGTTCTCAGTATCTATTCTTCAGTTGTTTGTTTATCCACCCCCTCCGCCATCCCCTTCACCTCAGTGTCCTACTTGCGTGTGACCTCGCATGCACTTTTTCCACAAGTGTAGAAGATCAAAAACAAAACAAAACAAAATAAAAAATAAATAAAATAAAATAAAATAAAAATTCGCGGCACCTGTTCGTGATTACACAAGGTTTAACTCAATCACGAGCTGCACCATCTTTCTTGTTACTGTCACGTGACTGGGTGTAAAGGGTCAATACTTGCAAATGGCTTTCGTACCGCATCCGAGAACGTATTTTTAGAATAACGGAGGGCGAAGCAAAACACGGATTGTCACGTCGTGTTCTGAAGGCAGGTGGAAAAGATTCAGCGAGATAACAGTGGCGGCGGGGTAGTACAGCTGAGACGTCGGCAAACATTCATGGAGCTGCATTAGGTTATCTACTTATACCAAGGAGAAGTTCATGAGGATGCTAATCCGAATCCCATAGAACGATGAAGTAACAGCTTCATGGCCGCAGTTCCTTCATCATTATCCTGCATGGTCCGAAAGACGTGAGTTTATATTTCTAATCGCCCTTGCAACTTCCAGTTAGATTGCTGGCATTCCAGTGGTCACGAAGCAAACGATTTTCAGCGAAATTTATTCAGACAAAAAAGAAGATGAAATAAGAACCTGCAGATGTACAATAATTTCTTTGTTCCTTGGCTTTACAAGACTTTTATTTATTTATATATTTTACTTAAGACGACGTCCTGGATTCCAAAAGAAAAAAAAAGTTATGAAATGCTTGGAGTTCTTCGTAATTGTCTTCATTGGCTCAAGAAGACTTCACGCATTCGGTCGCCAAACCTGCCATCGTACCTGTAATAAAAGCAGTATCCTAAAATCAAAACTTGTTGCTAAAGTACCGTTAGTACCATACATAGATACATGAAAATGCATTTTCATTTATCTGAAAGTTCCCATTTTGTATCAAATACAAACAGGTGGTAGTGGATGGTCGTATTTTCAGCTATTCAGGAAATTAATTTTTCCCAAAGTAATTTCTTGCGTAATTTCTTTCACTATTTCTTCTTCCATTCTTATACGTACAATGAATAAACACAAGGGTGTTTCAAAAATTCAAGTAACAAGCACTTATATGAACGACTTTATTCTGTCATCGATATTTGTATGAAACGTTTTGGACATCATTTTACCCACGGTACGAATGTATTATAGATTTACAGCCTTTTTTTTGGATGAGAGTCACATAAAAAAGGAGTTCTCCTTAGTGGTTAAGAGATGGTAAATTACCAAGATTAAGTATTTAGGATTGTGCTGAAAACTGGCCTGACTTCCCATTTTTTTGCGATGATCTTTTCTCTGTACGCTTCTGTCAAAGAGCGGTGTGAAAATTTCTGCACTGTGGGTACCCTTAGCCTGAAAAAAAAAAAAGAAAAAAAAAAAAGAGATCTCTCTCTGTAGTATTTGAATATAACGACATTAATATAAATTTCACATGGAATGTATTGCGCAATTTTATGCAGACAAACCACACTCAGTCGCTAATGAAACATTTACTGCATGCTCCACGTCTTGTATATCTGACTTTTGGCATCATTCCAGTAGACTGACAGACAGATAAACAGAATCTTGAGCGTGGAATTATTTAGAAGTACAGACATGGTTAGTAACAGCAGAGAGTATCCGTTTATTAAGTCTGCCAAATGTACATTTCTTAGCGATTTCCGCCTAAAACTGACAACGAATTGTTTAGTACAGAATAGTCAATTGTGTGATTCACATACGAATTCTCTTCTTCTTCTTCTTCTTCTTCTTTTTTTTTTTTGTACAAAAAAAACAGTGTTCAAAATGCAACGTTTCCTATTTTTCTGATGCTGAGCGTTATGGACACAGCTAACAGACTTCCTTTTGAAACTTTGCAATTACATTCACAAGATTCGTCTGACGATACAGTTTTCTTTTCGATTTTGCATTTCCATTCGAAGTTACTTCACTAATTCAAAATAAATTTTACCAACAAGCAGAGGGTATTGTCATTGGGAGTCTGCGTTATCTTAACTTGGTTTATTATTTAATAAACAAGACTTTAAACAGCATCTCCACAACATTCATCTAGGCTTTCAATATGATAGAGATACACGGATGATATCTTTGCTGTTTGGGCAAAAATCTGTATCTGAACTTCAGGACTTTCTTATTAAGATCAATGGAATTCATCCTCAGATACAGTTTACGCTGTTAATAGGAAACGACCATTGCATTTCCTTTCCAGATCTCCTTATCCTTCATTAGCTGGTGAGAGCCTTGTTTTCTGAAGACTCTGAAGGAATCATTCCTGAATAAAGATGTCATCTATGTCGCCGTAACACACTTCACTCCAATGGTATTCAAGCGGCCTTCAGTCTTACCAAACTCTCCTTTCTAGGCTCTACGAAAGATAGACTTCTCCCAATTGACCGACCTTGGTGTTTATCAAATTCCCTGCACCTGAGGTGTTTTCCTACTTTGGCCAAACTAGGAAATTTGTAGCTGTCAGTAGCCAGGAACATCAAAATCAATAGAGGAATAATCTGGACTTGCAGAACATGCCATCTCTCCCTCCTGGACACATGATTTTTTGGAAGAAGAAGACGTCCTTTATGAAAGCCGTTTTTATGGACAATTTCTGCAAAGAGAGTTGTAAAACCATTGCTACATAGTACTAGCTTAAAAGAGCCCATGGACTAAGGTTAGATTAGAATTTTAGCACAGATTGGACTGTGCTGCTCTACATTATTCACGTTTTATCGCGTTCTCACTATTAATTATTCAATTATGTGTTGTTCCTTTACTTGATTTTAAAATGCCTTTACTCCATTTTTGAATTTATAATTGTCATAACTTTGATACTTTGGCGAAACTTTTATATGGAAATCCTTTCAAGGAAGTTTTATGTGTTTATTTACTTATTTATTTTAATAAAGTAATGGTGCGGTTAAAGTACTTCAGCTATAACGAAATGAATCGTTCGCAATTACCTTACCTTTTTGCTAATAGAAACATCTTCTATTACACTTGATAATCTTATCCCTTGTTTTGCTTTTCGTATCTTTGAAACAGAATAATTTCTAAACATTTGATCAAATCACACAGAACTTTTAAATAAAGGTACCTTATGGACTGTCTTCTACCTGTTAGAATTAATTGCCAATTTTCTCCGTGTACTATGTGATGATAGCTTGAGGAAGACCTCAAGATTTTCGCCTTCACCTTCAAATCACCTTCAAATTTCGGCTATGACTGGAGAAATTTTCCAAACTCTTTTGTTGTTTAACAAGGCTAAGTGAGACGGACTTCAATGGAGGTGGCAAAGTTTTCTTTTCATTTTTTTTTTATTCTAGGAACTCAAGAGGAAGAAAAAAAATTTGACGAAAAAACGGACAAAGCCAGCTACGAAGACAATGTATTCGTATACAGAAGCGTACTCCTCCCATCTCCTATCGTCTATTCCAGCTCTTCTGTAACATAATAATTCCTTTTACAATTCAAGGTCGATTTGAGCTATCTGAACGTCAGATACGGTTGTCAAATGAAACTTCACTGATGCCTAATTTAAAACGTTACTTTTAAACTACGCCTGTACTTTATCTTAGTTTTTGTTTTAATGGACATGAACATTCATTCAATTGATTACATTATAGTGTTCGCACTCCAGGCGCCACTTTTTTTTGTCTGCAATCAAACACACTCACCGTTCAATTAAGTTGCTTCCAAGTACGATAGGCTTAATTAGTTCCGTAGAATCGTTATTAATATTCAGTGAATCGCCTCCAAACTACTATGTTTTCGGAAGAAACAGCAGATATTTATTTATTTTTACCTGACTCATTTACCCTTCTGTTTCTTGTGGATGTTCCTTGTGGATAGTCAAGGTTTGGAATTAGGACAGACACAGCTAAGGCCACGAAGCTAGTGTGTTATGTCTGGTAATTTTTCGGGTAAAAATAAAAGCTCTCATACCGATTATTAGCATCCTACAAGGGATTCGAACTCAAGTATGGTCCAAGGATAAATATATCACTGTCACTTTCCGATCGTACTGTTAATGAAGGATATCATACCATTATAGATTGTGTGGTTAGATAGGATCGAATCTTTTCCGAATAATGTGACCACATTACAGAGTATGATGAAAATTGTATAGGGCGAAGAGAAATCCGGCTCAGACTTGGATGCTTTGCGATGTCCTCAACACGCTAATAGCTTCAAAGGTATATGCAGAACGGGGAGAAGTTTATAATTTATTATTATTATTATTTCAATATGAGATGAGTTAGATGATCATATACGGCGGTGGTAGGTGATAGCAAACCCAGAAATACGCCATTAGCAGACATAGTACATGGCCTCATAACTTTAGTTGCTTTGATACAATTCCAAAGCAACTACAGTATTACTACAGATCCCATCTATGACTGCAGAAAATGGTTCGTACTCGATATTTATCCAAATTAGTTTTTCGTCATCTATTTACTTAGAAACATCGGAACGACATTTCAGTTGGCACGTACAAATACTTCCGTACCAGTCAATGATGACGCTTGTGCGTGCAACCACTTTCACACCTTGTCCTTTCAAAGAACGCTGCGTTGCTCAATACTATAGACCAGGAAGAGAAAAACGAAAGAATTAATTAAGAATGAGAAAAAGAACACATTATCTTCCAGGAAGCCAAAAGCATCGCTTAAGGCTTATCGAATCAATTTTTTTTTTATAAGACGACATTAAAAACGTGTTATTTTCTCGCCTCCATCTTTCTTTTTCTTTTTGTGTTTAAGCTGAACCCAATCAACTGTCCGCCTACCCATCTGCAGCAACGGATGATTTCGTAGAAGCCGACACCGAAGCCCCTTTTACTTTTTTGTTAATTACAGGACACGATTCGATTACACAAGTCCTGTCGCTATCGGACTACGAACGCGTTCTTAATCTACAGTCGTATATTACAGTTTTCTTACAGATCATTGATATGCTTCTAGTGAGCAAGCTATCATTATTATGTCTCGTGCCAGCCTATTGTCCACACTCTGAAGCAAGTGTGTGAACACTGTTGCTTCGATCATGGGAACGATTGCAACGACGTAATGAACAAGATCTCGGTGTAATTAGTGCGATAACAAATGATTGATGTTGCGCTGCTTGATCTGCCTTCAAATGAAAGTTCTTCGTGTAACCCCACTCGTGGCAAGCACAAAACACGAGATAGCAGGGTTTTTCCTACCATAAAACTGGGGTTTTTCATCCCTTAAAACAAGCAAAGTGGTCAAAAGAACACACACACACACACACACACACACACACACACACACACACACACACACACACACACACACACACACACACACACACACACACACAAAAGTGGTTTTCACGATCGGAAACTTCGTTTTCCAGCTGCAAAACAAAAACCAGCCTAAAACTGGCACCAGTTTGTAGATGTAATACACTCTTCATATCATTAGCTGCCTTGGCGAAAACAGCAAGTCCAAACAAAAATACCAAATAGACGAAACTATGATTAGTGGACTTCTATAACAATCTTTCTTTAAGTCATCGTTGCTTTCACTGCTCTCCACGCTTTTCTACAGCCGCCTTCTATCGAGGGGTTTTGTAATCGGTTTGGTAGCATCTTCAGTGTTTCGGGACAAATCACAAAATCTTTATAAAACCATCTGTGCCGTAATTTTTACAAATCTGTTACAATCTTGTCTGTTTTGATCTTCCTAGTAAGAGTTTGTATAGCTAAATGCTTTGTTTGAACTGTAGAAACTTCGTCTAAAAACTATGACACTTTTGTTCTTATAAAGAACAAGTAGTAGAAAGAACATCCAGTTTGTTTTCCATTTCTACTAATAGATGGCGCAACATGTTGTTTACAGTAAACAGGTTGTATTTGATTAATGATAAGTGAAGGGGAAGAAAAAAAAAAAAACCTCTCTTTACAGACTAATTGGAAACATTATCATTCTGGGTGAAATGAACACATGCTAGGCAGCAACAAAACATCCCGCTAGTCCAAGTCATAGGGCAAATTTCGCTCTTTAACTGTGTCAAGAGATCCTTTGTGCTTACACACAGTAACTGTCTGTTCTTCATTGCTAATTCAAATACACGCAGTATCACGAGTAGCGTTCAACTAGTGACCCACTTTCCTAACCAACTCCCCTCGTCTGCAGCCCACCTCTCTTCCCTCCTGTCTGGCCAACATCCCTCTGCATGAATAATAATAAAAACCGATTTTCTTTTCGGTTAAGAAATGTAAACAAGAGTTCGTTCTTCCCTTGCTATTCTTTCATTTCTTTCATCTTCTTCTTCTTTTTAATTCCCCTTTTCTTTCTTTCTTTCCATTTTTTATTATTTGATTTTTTCCTCATTTATCATTTCTTCCCTTTTTTTAGTTTTTTTTTTCCCCGTCGTTTTTACAAGAACAGAAATGCGTTTGAATATTCCATCAATCCAAGTCCCAAACTTAATGGCCACGTGTTACAGGTAATGATTGTGTTCGGTAATAATCTCTACACATTAATCAACGTCCCTGTCCATTTTATTTCGCAGACAAAGTGACAGCAAAGAGTTCCAAAGACACATTAGCTGACTGTTTATTTACGTAAAGTGCGACCTCGTTATCATTAAAGCTGACCTGGTAACCAAGTCCAAACAGTAGTCCGCAGTTCTTGCATGACAAGTCGATCGTTAGGGCGTTAGTTCACACGTCAAAAGTACCTCAAGGGGACGATGGGAAGAATTATAAATAAGTTCCAAGCGAACCATTTGACCATTGAGATAATACGGAATTTTCTCCTGATAATTCACTCAAGATGCAACGTCTTAAGTGTTAACTCAAGGATCGGGTCAAGGAAAAACGATGCGGGTGGCCATAAATGGAAACCATACAGTCTGCACTCCTGTGTGAGCCTTAAACCCGATGGGTATGAAAGTCTGTGAGCGTATTTAGAAGAAAATATCGCGAATTAGGAGTGACTTCTCGCGGTACTTTTCCATGAGTGCTTTGAATGACTTATAGTATTCGATTCTCCTTAAATCGGAGTTAAAAAGAGACTTACTTTTCTCTCTCTTAGTCTTCTTGCAATGGATTGGTCCAAAAATTGGTTTATTATGCAAGTACTTATCTGTATTTATGTTACTGCAACTCTTTATAATCGTAAAATTTCACATCTGCTACTGATAACAGAAAATAGTCTTAAGACTTGCAAACGTGAATTCGCCAGCTGTTGTATTTACCAATGTTTGGTATTTCGAATTTGTTGTAGCATTTTCTTATTAACGTATTTTCTTATCCATTTATTCTTGATAATTATGGTCTTCAGGACTTTCAGTTTGTTTTCAGAATTTTGCTTTACATTATGACTCATCATTTTATAAACTTTAGGACCTTTGAAATCATCGTGCCCTCTATTCTAAAAAATTCTTACGACATCTATGAATTACAAATTAACTTTTTTTAAGCTACAAAGCTTATTTGCATTTGTCCTATAAAAGATGTGTCTATTCCTTCTTTAACACCCGCTGTTTTTTTGATAATTAATAATTTTAGTTTAAGGCCACTTTCATGTAGGGCAATGACGTCACATGAAATCCATGTCTTATATGAACAGTGTACTGAGCAAGCGCACTAGTAATGGCCCATTTAATGCTGTTTTCTAGATTCAAACGTAGATTTACTACAGCATTAACCTGTCTGATTTGTTCACAGCTTTTATTTAGACGTTTATCACAAATAAATAAATAAATAAAGGGGTAAAAAATGCATGGCAATCAACTGTGGTAGAAAGCGAAGTGTTGAAAAATTGAATGAAAGAACGGCAAGTTGCCAAATGGTTGCAAAATTTTTGATAAAAGCCAAGACTTTCTCATCGTTTTTCAGGAAACAGAAGGAAACTCAGACTTAAAGTAAGGCGTTTTCAAGATAAGATTTTAGCAAATGTTACGGTGTAGTTTATGAAGATAGATGACATCTCCGATAGTATACAGCAATTCCTTTCTCTGTATTGGTTGCTATGTAGCGATAGTTTAATAGCAGCCAAGCACTAAGCTATATATCACTTTTATGGTGTTTGCCAAATCGCAAATCTTACTTTCTCCCCTCAGAAACCTCATCATGATATACATGGGTGGAGAGAGGACAATCCTACTATTTACACACACACACGCAAACTTCAACAAAACGTATTCAGATGAAATATTTCGTTTAAACGCTTCGTAAACGATGACCTTTTTGACTTTTCTCCTTATAGTGTACCGTCAGAACACACACTGGCATCCGTAATTCCAAGTGACATCTCAATAGCTAGGAAAGGGGGGGGGGTTTCATATCAACTATCATCGGGCATTCATTTTCCGGTGTTGACAAGATTGTCCGATCACATGATCCTACTAACGAAGCAGCCATGTGATAAAACAGCCTTCACAGAGGTGTTGCTGTTAGCCATTCAATGTCTTTCTTTAAAGACATTGAATCACATGCATTTCCTCGCTATTTTCTCTGGGAACCAAGGCTTCCGTTGCTTCAAGTTACGTCGTCTGCATTGATAATGATGGGAAACTCCGGTACTTGATAGCATCTTGGGCAACGATATGGAAATGACAGCATATTAAATTAAATATATGCTAATATATTATATGTTGTTGGTCCATCTGCTGTCCGAGATACTCTTTTACCATGTAAATGGTAGATGACGTTGGAAAGGGCCTACGGAAATCTTATAAATAATGCATTGCTAATCCACGTTCGCAATTTTCCCCTTAACATTTACGTGTAGCTTCAAATGTCACATTAGTCAGTAAAAAAAAAAAAAAAAAAGTCGTAGAGTTATCTCGGGACCACTATTCGATATGACATCTTCATTTCGGATATTGTGCAAACAAAGAGACCAACTTAAGACGTTCAGCGCATATACAATGCATCAGGACATCTTATCAGTGATATTTATGATCATCGGATGTTGACGGAGAATACCTTCCCCTTAAGGAATTCTTTAAATTCTTCGGGTTGATTTACTGTACGTCCTCTTTATGATAAGGAATACAATGGATGATTGTGGCTTTGCAATACCACAAAACCCACGACAATTTACACCCATTTTTTTTTTTTATTACACTGGATAAATAAAAGTACAGCGAGCTATATTAACATCAGGTTTTTATTAGAAGATTTGATTCCGAGGTCAAAATATATTTGGGACTTGAATTTTTTTAAAACATTCTGCACATTATGGAATAAACATTTGTTTATCATAATAATCACCGATCTCATAAATAGCGTTTGTGTTTTCAGTGTTTGAATTTAAAAAAAAATCCCAGTGCAAGTTGTAACAGCATAATACTTGCGCTGGGATTTTATTTTCAAACTTTATGCAGCTAGAAGTGCAATTTTAAATTTACAAGCCTAGTGGAAGCCTTTCACAATGATTGTAATACGTATTGTTTTCGCTGTTTGTTATTATATCAGTTCCAGGGTAGCTTTGTAGCATCTGCTTCCATAATGCTAGATCTCTAGAAGAAAGACCGTAACAGGTTCGGTTCAAGTCGCGAACTAAAGAAACTTTTTCTACGTATTTCAGCGAGTGCCAGAGTTAGTCGATCTTTGGCGCAGGCAAGTAGAATTTTTCATTTAGAAGTTTCAGGTTTTAATCCCGCAAATCATAAAAATGACCGTTGATCTTCCAGCTATTTCACTCAATAATATAGCAGTTAGGGATGCAAATGGCGGTAGTCATCATCCATACTCTCGCCCTGATACCTTCAAAATCATTGGTAGCCATGCACTCAACTATCACTGACGGCTAAGGGTGTGGAGGCTGGCTAACTTAGCAATTTCCAAAAAAAAAAGTTAGGAATGAAGGAATCCTGCTATTCCCTCTAGGAAAGAAAATGGCTTTAGAAGATTATTATTATTAGTAGTAGTAGTAGTAATAACAGCAGTAACAATATTAGAATTATTTTATTTGTTTATAACTTATATATACACATACATATATTATTTTTTTGTTATAGATGGCTGCATGAATCAGCAAAACTAATTATGTATCAGAAATATATCATTCAATAAAAAATTATTGATAAAAATATATTGCTCAAAGTCAATCACTTACCATTTTGCAGCTGTCGAAGTGTTGGTAAGTTGCGAAGTAGAGTTGTTCTGTTGCTACTGGTAGAAAATGCCTAGTCAATAATGAAGTACACAAGATTAATGAAACAATACTCTATAATAAATCATTCATTTTTATGTGAATTTTTAACAGCAAACATTAAAAGTACCACACTGCAAACATATTGCATGTAGGATTCCTTGCAGCTTAGTGGATGCCCAATGAAATATTTTTCGCTTGTCATAAGTGGACGCAATAATCCTAGTTCCATCACTGGTTGCTTGGCTTGTTTTTCTACTAGAAATTTTGTCATATGAGTTTTCTCCGGGTACCCTTGTTCGCAGCAGCGGTCATTCAAAAATTTAGATTTTTAAAGGATGAATAATCACTGTTCCAAAATGTATTTATTAACTGATTCGCTCAAGAATTTTAGAGACCCGAAAGCATTTCATTGGCTTATCTCCTCGACTTCCACAGGAACAGGAGACTATAAAAATCCAATGCTTATATATTGGTATTCGAATTAACAAAGGAATAGGCTTGTTATCAGTGAGAGGTAGAAAACTATTTTTTCATATGCGGAGGTGGGCGATACGAACAGATTCATTTTTATTACAGAAGTTTTGCATTTTTCTTTTGTATGTTATAAAATGTAAGTTCAATAAGTTCCTAAAGATTAAACTAAATGCACAATTTTGGGAAATGGGAAATATTTTAATAAGCGAATCCGATTTCTAATAAGTAGACAAAGCATGTATAGTTCAATCTTTTATACTTTCGACAAAAAATGTATGGTGATACTGATTTAAAATGTAAAAAAAATATTTTAAAACATATATTTTTGAAATTTTTTTAAAAATTTACATAGTTAAATTTAAAAAATGTATTTTTTAATTTTTTTTTTTTAAATTACAGTTTACATAGCGTTAAATTTTAAAAAATAATATCAAAACTTTTTAATTTTTTTAATTAATTTTTTTAAATATATAAAATATTAATATACTGTTCGGAAAGCGATTTAAAATGGAGTTTTTGGACTGATAGTTTATATTATTATTATTATGAAAAAATAAAGAAAAAATCATCGTCTCGATATTCACAGTTCTAATTGCATTTTTCGTTGCTTAAAATGTCGCATAAAGTGTTTGTTCTCGCCATGCACTGTAAGAATTTCGTAGAATTTCAGAAGTTCGAAATTTTTTTAATTCTTAGTTCAGTTGGTATCGACGATACCCTTCAATGGAAAGAACAGGATTCGAAAATCCAGCTTAGCGCGTTTAGAACCGTTATAAAAGCTTTTCAACTTAAGGTTAGTGAACCGGTCTCAAGAAAATCTTCTTCGCCAGAAACGGTGCGATGAGAACCATCATAATAATCAGCTTTGGTTCAACGTTTATTGAATAGCAGTTTCCTGATTGTAACAGAGAATACTCTTGTTTTCCACAAATAATAATAATAAACAATCCCGGGTATTTATTTATACGCCGTAAGGTCTATGACCTACCTAGACTGGCTTTCCGAAGCATAATTACCAAAATTGGTTGTGAGTTCCCTGACGGTGAATGGACTCAAGGGGAGGCATCATAGGATTTGTGTGTAAGATGGTTGATTTGGGTCTCCCGCGATGAATCTCCGAACTCCATGGAGATGCCGTAAATAATAATAATAAGAATAATAATTTTAGGATAGGATTGCTAGTCTTACGCCTAAATATACATTCTTGTCTGTTTCTTCTGACCGTTTTGCCTAGTTGTGCGATGAAAAACTCGTGTTTCCCAGAGGAATGGACGGGATTCGAACCAAGGCCTTTCCAACCAATGGGAATTGCCGATTGAGCTACGGAGACTATCGTTTGCCACAAAAGCTGTTTATAATCGCTAGACCTTCTGTAATTGAATGTTTACGGATTATAAACTTTATACTTTCTGTAATCCACAGGCGATCCAAATATGAATATTTGAAATATCATTTAACAAAGAAATTGAACGCAGCGACACCTTGTGTGTAAAACTGCATTTCTAACAGTTTGACCATATTATAATAAACCTGAGAGAAACGCGTTGTTTGGGTCATTTTTACAACAAAAGAGACCCTCGCTCTGCTGACTGATTTTAATTCCAACAATCTTATCTGATGTCCTTGCTTCGAGGCAGGAAATGATAGTGCAGTGCAGGAGACGCAGTTCCATAGACGGATACCTGAGCTATTCGTCACTCAAGCTGCTCTTTTGTTTCACTGAGTGTTTGTGTGTGCCTACAGGGAGGGTCCACACGCCACTCTGTCAGTCATCAAGAGTGCCGACTTTCCTTTCCTTTATAGAATAGGCGGGTTTGGTTTTACCACGAACAGGAGCTAAATGAGGATCGCTTGACTCTTTCAAGCGTGTATTTCTATATACAAATAATGCTCGTGTTTAGTCGAACAAGTTTCTGTAATATATGTAATCAACTCAGCTTTTTAAAAATGTACACCTAGGGAGACTTCACTAAAATAAGCGTCTCTACAACGTAGTGGTGGCGGTAGATGGAGTAGCGATGGTGGATTGAGTAGTGTTGACGATGTTATGTAGAGTGGAATATTCTTCCACGATGAGTCCCTGGACTTCACGAAGATGTCACGCGGACTTAGCTACACTCATTGTAATTTTAATGCCTTTTCATTTGGTCACTCCAGTAAAAAAAAAAAAAAAAAAAAAAAAAACTATAAAAATTAGCAGGACGTCTCTTCCTGTTCTCTTAACTTCTCTAATTAAACTGCATCGCGGATTAGTTACAGAATTACTTCGAGTATAACACTGCATATTATTGTATGCTGTTTTCAGACATAATATTAACAGCTGTGTCTGAATGCCAGTTATGTGAACTTTAGCCACAGGACATTACCAGATAGCTATTGTTAGCAAAGTGAACACTAATCTCAGGTTACGGTAACCCATTTGCGTTTCTGTTACATACCTTCGTGAACAAAAGTGCAAGTTCCGCAATTTTCAAAACAGAGGTAGCTCGCCTCTGATTAAAGACGCGCATGGACCCCACGCAGAGAGGTCAGTTTAGGACAACACAAATGGGTAGAGAATTTTTACGGAAGTTTCAGCTATTTTATTTTATTTCCTTGAGCGATTTATTAGTTTAGTATGAGACCCCCTTCTGCAAATACCCCTATAAAATGTTCCGTCGATGACGGAATTCAAACTTCCCAGTCTTTCCGGCCAACAGCGTAGTCACAACCGACTGTGCTACGAAGACATTTGTGATTAAAGTAATAAATTTAAATTAACATTTTAATGAATGTGTAAATTAATAAATGTATAGATTTAAGTAACGAAACTCTTTGATTGTGACAAAACTTGGATTTCTGAGGTAATTTGGTGTCTCTGTCAAAATGACACTGTTGATAAACTAAAAACAAATGTTTTAAATCTACGTCTAGAATAAATATAACACTTGAAATCTATCTTTTCACTCCCCCTCATTTCATACAAATTACGATTTGTAGAACATTCAGAAATTTCTAACATTTCATATCCAAAACTACTACCTGAAATGTTAGAAAACTTCCCTGTTCCACACCGCTTTTTTTTTTTTTTTGAATTGCAAACCAGTCCTAATAGATCACTGGCATTAGGCCTAGCCATCATCCCATTAGGACAGATTAGCTGCTAATGAACATCTCACTTATACATAAAAATAAGATGAAAAAGAAAATCGGTGCTGTGCATCTAATGATAGATAATAAGAGTATTAGAGAAAAATAATCTCTAAATAGACAGAAAATTTTTTTTATAAACATTTTCTTTTTCAAGGAATACTTCATCAAAATGTTTATTCTGAAGGCTGTTCCTATGTTCTTTATACTAATATAAAATAATTCATTCATGGTTACGAACTCACATCTTCCCTACTTTTTTTTTTTTTTTTTTTTTTTTTTTTTTTTTACCAAAGAACCAACGGGTGGGGGAAATTTTGTTATATGCGCCCTTCTTTTCTTATACAACAACTTGAAAGGGAACAAAAAACTTCCTCACCCTCGGGGTTCTGTGAAAAAAAATACGCTCACAAAAAAAAAAAAGAAAAAAAAAAGTTCCCTCAATACACACCTGGCCAAGCTTTCCCTTGGAACGGTGTTCGTTGTTACAGCTGACCTGGTAGCAACTTTCCTACAGATGCAGAGAAATTCTCCGTCATTACCAAAACAGACACTTCTTAAATAGTTCCTCCCATCCCACCTGGAGATTCGATGCTTTTGTGTACGTGGTGAGTTTTAACATAATAGCGAACGATATTTCATCGAATACTTTAAAGGAACCAAAGCAACGCAGCAATATTTTAAAGTGTTAAGTGTTCATTCAAAACATCCACCATGTGCTTAAAATAAAACTGTAGCTTATTTTCACTTCGAAGTTCACCCCCCCCCCCCTCTTCTTCTATGATGTGTGTGTGCTTTTTAATATATTTCTTTATATATTGATGATTTTTAAGAATACAATGCTCGCTTTGAAGATATGGGCGAGTAGAAGACCAAATTGAGTACGCGACTTTATACTAATACTGAGTTGTCGGATTATTCTAAATTGGTACAAATTTAATTGGGATTCTGACGTGAAGTAATGTTGAAAAGCACCGCGGGAAAAAAAAAAAAGTTCAAACATGGGAAACGTATAAGAGAAAGTGTTTGCACATATTTTCTTAGGGACGGTCTCTGCATGTTTATTAGGCTTAATATTGTCAAGAAAAGAAATTGCACACTACTAGCAACCATGCAGCACTCTCTTCCACTTTTGCTGTGCCTTATCACCGCCCCCCCCCGCCCATACTAATTAAGCTCCACCATATCCGGTAGAAGTGAAGCAAGCGCCGTTTGTGGGACACACGTGGACAAACTGACATGCGGTCTACAGCAGTTACCCTGACCTGAACACACGGTTAACACGACCAAGTAATGACTTCAGTGGCATTTCTGAACATCGTTTTTTTTACAAAGAGGGTGTTGTGGCGATATGAGGGGAGGAAACTGTCATGGTTATAGACGAATTCTAGTTTCTCATCACAGATTCCGAGAAACCAGTCTGAAGAAAACAAAGGATTTTTTTTTTTTTTACTAGATCTACAGATGACAATGGGCGTAGGAGAATTCTCCGTGGTATGCATGCCCTGCTGGTTGAATAACTAGCAAGGTGAGACCACATGTAACGAACTGAAGGGAAAAAAAAAAACGGATTTGTTATCGAGGAAAAAAAACACATTTAAAAGAGAAGGGCGTTATATAAACGCTACTGCTAACACTTACTAGAAAAGAAGAGCATGGTTAGGGATGAAGGCTTCGGGGGGGGGGAGGGAATAATAAGTAAAAGAAAAGAAATAATGCATTTGACATCGGAAAAGGAGAACTTTTTTTCTCCCATTGAATGAAATCAAACTATTTATTCGTTTTTTTACATAAAAAAATAAAGTTTTAATTCACCCTCCTCGCATACACACACACGCATGAGAGGGTATACAACTTATAACATGAGCAACAAATAAATCAAGAAATTGTTTTTAACGCATTTTTATCCCCAGCTAGTAGTAGGCGCAGCTCGTTTAATCGTAACTTTTGGAAGTCAGGAAACAATCGCCTCTATTCTTCGCTGACACCGAAAGCTGAGCCAATGTCCATCGATGATTTTAGGATCATCATGGGAAAGTTAGATAACTGCCACCATCTCGTGGTCTTCTAATACTCGTATTGCTGTCTGAAATTGTGTGAGTTCTTCGGTCGATTTTTCTGAGAAAGCGGGAAAGATAAAGTTCCTCTAGTCAGGATTATTATTATTATTATTATTATTATTATTACATAACCCCTCCACCGGAACTCATAGCGGGAGGCCACTCTGCACTACAACACTACACATAGGGCCTCGCCAACCCGAAGATGCAAGGAGTGCACCGCACTCGGGCGGCAACATTGATTGGGCGACATTTTATGTAGCTAATATCTAATTTGGATTATACAATGCAGTATTAGGGGCGGTCGATAAAAGTTTGCACCAAGGCGACAAATACCCTTGGCGTTTCCCTGACTACACAGTCCACCGAATGGAACCAAATAAACGAGAATGTGCTGAATAAACTAAGTACATAAGTTAACAATAGTATTACATTCATTTGCCGTGATATGAATGAAAATCTCACCACACAAGAATGCTGTTACGAAAGGCAACTTTTTTTGTCATTGTTTGTTATCGTTTCCATACTTGTTTTTGTTTTCTTTCATTTGTATTTTTACTCTGCTTTCAAGCACAGTATCTCAAGAAATACCCAGAGAATCGTCGACTGCTTTCCATTGACTTCTGGATTATCTTTTCTCACGAATTTTGGACCTCGTTCCTAAATGTGACGGAACTTCTGAAAAAAAAAAAAAAAAAAAAAAATCTCGTTATACTTTACAGTATTATATTCGTATAACGAAGATCTTAACGCTCGTTACGATATATAACAAATGATTACAATTTTTCATTCAATTTTAGTATCCAGTAGTTTGCATCCTAAATGACGCTGGGCGTCATTTAGGATGCAAACTACTGGATCCCAGTGCGACCTAAAAGAGTCGTCGATTAGGAGGTTTTCTCGAACGTTGTGCATTATAACCACCATCTTTGGTCCATTTTCAACAAGTATGCAGACGGTACAGGATTTTTTTCAATCCTGTGAGGAGGCTTCAGAAAGAAGATTATGTGAAGTAATAGGATTGATTTCTTTTTTTTTATGACAAAACTAATATTACCATTAAAAATACGT
Source organism: Typopeltis vanoorti (assembly GCF_054136105.1). Taxonomy (NCBI): domain Eukaryota; kingdom Metazoa; phylum Arthropoda; class Arachnida; order Uropygi; family Thelyphonidae; genus Typopeltis; species Typopeltis vanoorti. The sequence goes on from NC_143560.1 coordinate 62,333,762, forward strand.
TCATGCACAAATCGCTACAAATAATTCGGAACCATAATAAATTTAGTTCAATCCTTTATCCAAGTGTAAGCAAAACAAAGTTTGCGCCTGAAGTATCTTCAGGACTGAGGCAACTCGTGGTAAAGGTGGACCAAACTCTCATTGATTAAACTAAATTTATTATAGTCTAACGAAGTGGGGGAAAAACTTCCAACAATTCATAACCATTGCTTATGCACCGTTTGTCGTCAGAATACAAACAAAACTCTAAAAGCAAAACGGCCGTGACACTCTCGAACAGCCATTCACAATAATAGTATTGCTACGTGAATTACGTTAATAATAACGTAATTCTAATTACGTTAATAGTAAGCTTTCGACCGACTGTGGCATCGAGGCCTACTAAACAAACTGGCATCCTTCGGGGTCTCCCTGCCACCCTCTGTAATTGGATAGCCTAGCTTTTTGGTCATTCTCTGCAAGTCATGGTAGATGGCTCCCTCTTTTCGACTTCACCACCAATGCTGGAGTGCCTCAAGGATCTGTCCTGTCACCTACTCTACTCTCTTTTCCTGTACATAAACGAGCTGCTCACAATAACCACTAATCCCATCCACAGCTTTACAGACGATAATACTCTTCTACTCATTTGACAAACCATGCAGTACTCTGACATCCCAGGCTACAAGATCATCTACAACTAGTGGCTTAAACATTGATCTACATATTATCCTTCAATGGGGAGAGTACAACCTTGTTATGTTCAATGCCACCAAAACATGGTCTTGCCTTTTCTAGCTCAAAAGAGATTCCAGTTCACCTACTCTTACCCTCAGTAACACACAAATCACCAAACAATATCCAATCTGTTTGCTTAGTCTAATATATATCTCCAATCTTTCCTGGCATAGTACATCACATCAATAGCCTCCTCAGCATCCAAGAAACTTGGCATTCTCTTTATTCAAGAGCCTATTTTCCACCTAACCAACTCTTCACTATATTCGAAATCCCAAATTCCTTCATGTTTAGAAAATTGCTCACATGTTTGGGGTGGTACATCTAAAACTTTCCTTAAAATTCTTGACGCCGTCCAGAGGAGAGCAATTATGCTCATAAATCATCCCCTCTTATAGATTCACTTCAGCCTCTATCTCACAGATGCAGTGTTTCAGTACAGTGTCTATTATACAAGTACTTCTATGGTTACTGCTCCAGTGAATTGGCAACCACCATTCCTCTACTACAACTTGCAACTCTTCAAAAAAAGAAAAAAAAAAAACATCGCTGAAATAATTAACACTTACGAGACCAGCGATTTATGTCTGTTAATCATGTGTTCGTCTGGTCTGTTTTGCATCAGGTATCACGTGGGTTTTCGAGAGGGAAATCCTGCTACGGTCGTATAAGACCATCTCACTCACTTTCAGTTGAAAAGCCCTTGTAAAAGTTCTTCACGTTCCTAGATAGGATTCGAACTTGAGGGTATCGTCAATACTGAGTGGGCTATGGAGATTGTACAAACCTCTCCAGTGGAGAAATCCCTTCCAACCTAGAAGTAAGAATTTGCATCGCCAATTTAAAATCCTCACAGTTTTAATACAATAACCGTTGATATGACATCTAATCACACACGAGTAGCCAAAACGGAAGACATATTCTTACAGATGAATTTTTATACTGTTATTTTATACTGTTATTTTATTCTTCGTTTTTCTAAAAAGATCTTTGGCTCAAAGATTGCATTTCATAGTAATGTACATAGAAAAGTCACGTATGCGATGCATTTAGAAAAGATCACGTAGATATTTAAGTGTAACTCTGATCTAATTTCTTAACATAGCATACTTGTACCCCTTCACTCTGTTGTGATATAAGTAAGGAAATCGAGTAATCCAATAAGCAAATGCAGGGTGCTCGGTGACCTTCAGTCACTACTTTAAGACAACATTCCTTAGACCATTTTCAATCGGATTTTTCTCATGAATATAGGTCTGATTCTTAATGGAAGCACATTCATGCATGTGGGTTGCGGAGTTATGGATTGAAATGTAGCTTTGCGTACATAAATATTTAATGAGGAGAAAAATATATTATATAGTTCACTTTAATAAATGTTCAAAATGGATATCGTGATCAGTAATGGATCCAGACTTTAGCTTTGAACCGAAATAGATATTTGAAGGAATGATTGAAATCTTAATGAGGAAAAAGCTTGTTATTATTCAAGAGGAGTTTGTGTATTATTGGAGAAGGGAGGAAATATGTAGATAGCAATAATCACACCTCACTAAAGAAATAAGCGCCATGTAACCCACTAAACAATTAAAGAAATGCCTTAAGTGCCTAACTAATGCCTAGGAGCAGTAAGCTTAGAGGGTAGCAAAATCGGCAAAACTGTATCTCAACCATAAAAACAGTTTTTTTTTTTTTGTTTTTCATTTTACATATTTTTTCTTTTGAGTTTAGAGGCAGCAAAACAGTCCTTGGCCAGGGATGGGGGGGGCATATACCTTAATACGGTCCTAAAAATAAGAGCATAATAATACTGGAACTTTTCAAATAGATAATAAAAAAGAAACTATCTATATGTTTTATTCTTGAGTATAATGCAAATCAACGTTTTGAAATAATAATTATTATTAAAAATAGTGCTTGTGTATCTTTGGAACAGTGTTTCTGCTACGAAGCTAGAATACCAGAAGAAAGAGGGTTATAGATTCGATTCTAGTCACAGACTACCGAATTGTTTTTCTTCTGGAAAATTGTTTTTAATCCCAATTCGCAGAAAAATCGACAATAGACATCACACTATTTCAGGCAACAGCAGCAGTAGTAGAGTTCAGGATCACAAGATGGCAGCAGTTATCTGCGATACTCTCGTCCCGATGCCCTGGAATCATCGACAGCCATGATCTCAGCTATTGCTGAGAGCTAAGGACAGACCAGCTGTCTACGCATTTCCAAACGTTACGACTAAAATTGCTCCACTTACTATGGAAATTTCACTCCTTCGCAATGGAAATAGAAGGCTTTTAACGATGATTTTTATAATTATTATGATAAACTTAAATAAATTACATAAATAAAACAACGAATATTTTAAAACAATTCGTTCTATTACCTCCCTTCCCCATATCGAAATTACTTCACTCTCAAGTTGACATCAATCCAAGATAGAAATTCAGCTGCCTTGCCATCGGCCCAAGTGTTGATATACAGTCACTAGATGTCCTGTAAGTTTCAGTATACAATGGGATATTCATGAAAAACATATTTTTAGCACTGTTTTTTATAATTGAATATTCTTAAGCAGTTATTTTGACATAATCCAGGAAAGGAGAAACGTACAAAGAGCACCTATGGATTTTTATTATTATTATTATCTCAAACTGAAATAAGTAAGTTTCGTTGTTCGAGTGCTGCAACCTCACTCGCTCGAAATACTGTATAAGCATGAAGGTCCCATTACAGGAAAGAAACAGATTTGCTCGAGAGGGTGCAAAGGATATCAGTAAGAGCAGTGATCATAACTGAAGCACGACTTGATACGAAAGAATGGTGTTTGAGTTACAGTTATTGGATCACATTTTGGAAGAATACAAGTTGATATATACATTTGATGGAATGCTGAATCCGATATTTTGAAATCAAGGCAAAATAGCATGCTGATATTAGAAAAGACGTATTAGATTTTAAGAAGCATATTTCAGAGGGCGCTGTGGTGTTTGCGATTACAAGTATCGTCTGGATAATTCAGTCTCTATATAAGTGTTTCGAAATCTGGGGGGGACGAGATACGCATGGAATCATCTACATAATTTTATTATGAATTTAATAAATACTTTTTTGTTTTATTTATTTATTTATTTATTAAATATGAATTTAATAAATAAATAAATTTAATAAATGAAATATAATAATTAGTCATTAGTTGATTTTCATCGCTATCGAGTGACTGTTGAAGAAACTGTTTTGGCAAATCAGTGAGATAGGTAATTGCAACAAAAAATGTATGCCACAGTTTGATTAACTAACAAAGTCATATAATAAATAAATAAATAACATACGAATTAAAATTTCTTGTGGTGATTTCACAAGAGATTTTAATTCGTATGTATTTATTTATTTTTTTGGAGGAAGAAGTAGACCATCAATGAGATGGATGGATGGATGGATGGTGTGTGTGTGTGCATGGAGTGACTGATCTTCAGAGAGTTGAGGCTTCCAGAAAAGCAAAAAACAAGACTACATGGCGAGGCCTGGAGTGGCACATCACCGAGCATCGGTGACTATACGGCATCTGTAGATGTGGTGATTTTAATATATTCAATTTTTACTCGGAGAACAGTGTTTTTTTATTTTTTATTAATTCATCTTAATTTTTAACTTTATTATTGACATTAGGTCTGAGAAATTATTGGTAACCTAGTAGTAAATAAGTGAAATATTTTGAATTTGATCAATGTGCGTTTTGTGACCATGCCCAGCAGATTTCTTTTGTCTGTCTGTCCGGCAGTCGATGCGCTCTAAAAAATTTTAATGAAATTTACTTTTTTTTTTTTTTTGATCTTTACTGAAATTTGTCAAGTGTGTTCAATTTTGGTTTCTCTTGGATCATTTTAATGACAAAATTAGGCAATAACTCTATCTAAAGTAGTACATATGCTAAAAACAGCTCAAGCTTCAACTACAGTATGATAATGAATGACATCATCGTTCGATAATGCGATTATGAAACGCAGCTTACTTATGATTCTCTACAATAATTTTTATACCTCAACTATTTTTTCAATTATTCTACGGGCAAGACAGAATTTTCAATGAGAAAAAAAAAACGGATAAGGCTAAAAAAAAAAGGAATGAAAAAGAATTATAGGATTTGTTTTGTTTTGTTTTTTAAATATTTCACCAAGCAAGTCACTTGTGTCTCGAATATTGATATTTATATCAATTAACATTCGTCATTAATTATTGTCAATAATAATTATATAATTATATATTATTGTTATTATATAAAATGAATATCATGTAGTTTGCCACTTAAATAGAATGGGTGAAGAAAGGTTAGCAAAATAGGTGTTTGATGCCAAGATGGTAGGAAAGAGACTCAGAGGAAGACCAAGATATAAGTAGATTGATTCAGTCAGAAGCGCCTTAGAAGCACGAAATGTTAAATATTTGGTACATATCACGAAAATGATAATGATGCTACACTTAAATTTTCTATTCCCATATATATATATATATAGCTTTTAATGAGGATGATTATGAATACATAACAGGTTAAATCCTCCCAATGCGCATTTCCTATATTTTATTACATATTAAAATTATTTACGGTATGATATTTTAAAAGCCAGTCTTAAACACTTTGTGGGTTTTAATTAACCTTTTGCCTCTAGTGTTGATATTCGCACAAGCAGCGTTTCACATGCTTAAAATACACACAATATCTGTATTGACTAGGAAGGATCTCAAGAAGTAGAATCACATCATTTTTTATTTTATTATTATTTTTCAGATAAGACGTAATTCACGTAAGAAAGGGGTCATTCGTAGAAAGAATAGTTTATTTCTTACAAGAAGGCAATACTGTCTGTCAGTGAAATAATTGTTGTGTTTGTGTGTGAGTGTGCTCAACACGTTGTGTGTCTAAATAAAACCCTCTTGAGAGCGATAGATCAGTTTAGCTAAAAACAGAACCATTCCGGGGTAAGATTTCTTCTAGTAAGTTTAAGTCATAGCTTTCTAATACAAGAAAATTTGTCTGCATTTCTTAGTTGTAATGATTCCTTGTATATCAGAATACAAAAATCTTTCGATGAGGCTAAGTGACATTGAAAGCCAGTGAAAAGAACGCACAAAGCTGTCGTTAGCAGCCGAAACAACGAATCTCTTTGGGTTAGTGTCACATGATAGCGGCTAGCAAGGTTGCCAGATGTGGACACCCTCCTCCATCAGATATCCTTCTCAGTGCGGGGAAAAGTTTAGTATTTCCGTTCATAATAGTAACACATGTGGAACTGCAATTTCCTTCGCAAAAAGTGGCGAATTGGCGGAACGCTAATCGTCAAAACGGGGTCCGTTGTCCCGTGACGACAAAGCGTTTGCAGCGATTCCAAATAGCTACTAGGAATAGTCGACTATCGCAAGCCGCGTACATTGCTTTCTCCCCATTCTTCTATGAAAGCAAATCCTCCAGCAATAAACTAGTCGAACAGGTTTGTTGCGCATCCTTTAATGTCCCAGGCGTGCGCATCGCACTTAATCCAGTCAACGCCCTCTCGTGCGCAACCATCACCACGGAACATCCGTCCAAAATCCATCGCTTGTCAACAGACATCGAACATTAGACTCCACCTTGATGGCCTTAAAGGGTGCCGATGCGAATATCGTGCCACCAAAGTACAATCGTACGCCGACTGGACCGGATACAAATAAAGTGAGTGTGGTGGGATCAAATGTCGACCCCCCTTTTTCCTAACTCTCTATTTCATCGGATAATCTGGCGCTTCCTCAGTGATTATAACTAGAAGTAAGTTAGCAACAACAACAAAAAAAAAAAAATAAATAAATAAAAAAATAGCACACTGTGAACATTAAAAAAAAAAAAAAGCAGTGTTGTTAAATAAGCAGTTCACGTGCGTCTGGAAGTCCAAAAACAAACAGTAATTCGGGGTTATGATGAGATGTAAGCAAGTTTTATTAGCTTTGCGTATCCGTTTTAAAATTTTATTTATTATTATTAAATTTTATTATTATTCAAAATTACTAAATTTGGTCATTTTAACAATAACGATAATGAATATAAAGTGATGCATATGTACATGCTTGCTCAATTTGTTTAAATTATAGCTATCAAGCTTATATTTATGGTCTGTGACAAGGCTCAGACTGATGACACTTCCCAATCTTATATTTAAGATGATGGTGTGGGAGTTAGAGGAAAACGTGCAAAGCAAGGATTCAACTTGAGACGAGGAGCATGGCACTTACTGCAGAGGGGTTATTAGTGAAGGAACGATGGTCAGAATATAAAAGTGGGGGAAGGAGATGCAGGTAGAGAGAGTAAAGGAAGAGATTGCATAAAACAAGGGGTAAAAGAAGTTCGAATAAACAATCTTTCATTTAAATATGTAAATCCCCGATATTTTTTTTATTTATTTTTTATTTTTTTGCAGTCTCTTCTTTCATTCTTTCTACCAAGCTTCTTTTATATTCTGAGTATCCTTCCTTCACCAACGACCTCTCTGCACTAAGTGCCAACTCCTTGCTTCAAGATAAGCTTCGGGAACGAGACTATAAATATAAACTTCCTCTCAACTTCATATAATTTGACGACACTTGCGTTTAAATATTTCAATTTGTAAAGCATTGTATTATGTAATATTAAAACAATTCTATGATGATATTCTCAACAGAATGCGATTTTTTTAACCGAAAAGATTTCCACAAGTCAATTTTCGGTTTAACAGTTTGGTACAAAAACATAATTAAAAAAAAGCATTCTTCAAAAATAAATTTAACCTAGTTTTCGTAGGTAAAAAGATGGGACGTCAATGCAAAGAAAGCTGAAGTTATTCTACTTCAGCTACAAATTAGGAGATATTATTGAGCATCAAGAAATAGCGAGCGATCAGACACACACGCACATACACTAATAATAATAATAATAATAATAATAATTACGCTCATTATAATTGCGTGTGTGTTAGCAGTTTTCCTTGTGCTAGGTTCATGCTACGTTTGAATATTACTGAGTTACTGACTCGTCGTTCTTTCATTAGTTGTAGTGATATCGTAGTTCTGATTTAATGTCTTTTTGAATGTATTTTTTTCCTTCTTTTCCTAAGTAGCTGACATAACACATCCTAGGCATCTGTTAACAGGCTTAAAGCATGTTCAGAAATAAAATAAGGCGAAACTTCTTCTGCATGAATTATTTAAAAATATATGCCTACAAAAAAGCAGGCGTTATATAACGAGGGTTAGTGTGCTGTCAGAACGATACCATTCTACTGATTCTGATGAAATTTGCTATGAGAACCCTTTAATCTATGCAACGTGTAGTGAGCAATTAACTAATATACATTTTGACAATCTTCTTTTTTTTTTAAAAAAAAAGGGGGGGAGGGAGTTGCACAGAGTTCTTCAGCCTGAGATGTATGCTAAACGTCTGATCTCTTAGCCTCGCGAAGTATGGCGATGGCTCATCGAAGGTCATGTCCTTAGTTTTTAGGTGCTGATGACAGAAACGCATACGGTTGTAAAACCTGCTCTATCTATACATAGTTTAATATAAATGATAGTAGAGGATCATTTGATAAGAGAAATGCTTCGTGGGCTACTGTAGCAGGTGTCTCCCTCTTGCTGTGAAAAATGGCAATCCCAATAGCGCCTCCTACTGCCGTGATTGCTACAGCAATGGAAAAAAGTTAAAAAAGAAACTTTCCTGAGCTCTTGGAATGTACAATCACCAGCAAATGGAGAGAATTAGCAGAGGTATTGAGCGTAAAAATAGTCGCGTGCAGTTTACTAAATGATGGAGGACGTGTCGAATGGATGCCTGACTCACTAGGGGAAATTTTATCAACCCCACAAGTGGAAACAGCAAACAGTGCTATTTCTAATATTGGAGGCGGAGTGGAGGAGTTAGGGCAATGCATTTATCGCAGTCACAACCAAATGTAAGAAAGAATGGAAATAAAGATGAGTGGTATTTCCTACACTGTTAAGACAGTTCTTTTTATGAGGAAAACATGAACATCAAATTGTAGTTTGTTTTAAGTTTCCTATATTTTTATGTGAATCAAATTACGAAAGCCATTAATGTTTTTAATCTTTGAATAGTGGCGGAGACATAACATTGTTTACTTAATTACAGAAAATTTAATCCATTCTCATTACCTTATCCTGTACGTCATTTCTCTGAGGATCCATTACTTCAAATTATTTGATTTTTTTTTTAAACGATAAGATATTAATTTGAATGAGTCTGTTCATTCGACTGACCAACCTCTCGCATCCGATATCCATGACAAAACCGCTTAGGATGTGAAGAAATATTAGATATGATTGATGAAAGACAGCTGTCCACGAATCAGGCTAAGTTCATGTTTCAAATACAAGCTATGCGGTTTTTCTCTTGGCTGTGTGTATGTGTGTGTGTGTGTGTGTGGTTGCGTATGTTGCGAATAGTATCCTTCTCTTTTGAATCGTTAAAGTTCAGCCTGTAATTCGACTCAATTATCTCTGTATAATACCGAAAAAAAAAAAAAACTCATTCAAAAGAAAAACCCCAGCGCCATCTTTTGATTAAACAGGGAATTATTTGATCTTTTTAGTTATCCAGTTATATGAATATAAAAATCATATAAACAACATCCGCATTCAGTATTGTAAATAAACTGGTACTATCCAACTTGCTGTACGACCATGAAACACTAAATAGTAACCAACACACAAATCCCGCAATTACTGAAAAATCTTTTCTTTGGGTACGATTTCAATACATTTCAATATATCACAAGGCTTTTACTATAAGTAGTAAAGAACTTTTTAATTATTTATTTTTTTTTTTTACAAAATGATGTGTAAATAGCTGTTTCATCAGAATGTTATTCAGAGAGATCTTGTTGTACTGGATTTCTACAGAAAAAATGTGCAGTTATTTCAAATACAGATATTTATTGAAAAAATATTAAGATATAACGGTAACAAATATTGTAAATGACAATTTGGAATATAATTTTTTTTTTGAGGGGGGGGGATGATGTAAGTTTAATGGGAACTTCATGAATATTCTGATGCGTTGAATCTGTAACTTATTTCTAGTCACGTGCATACATCTTTTCCAGAGTAACTGTAGCTACAGCATCTAATTTGTTCTTTTTAAGACTTGTAATGAAATCACTTTTGATGTATGAACTTTATCCTTTAATCCCATAAGGGAGGGGGAGAGAAGAAAGAAAGAAACTGAAGGCCAGAACTACAAATTATCCAGGAAAGAAGTCATAAATGAAAATTCAAAGTTCGGACGTCGTGCAGATATATTTTTCAACATTAAAACTTTCTTTTCAATTGATTATATCACCAAGAGAACTGGCCTCAATGATACGTTGAAATTCTTGCTGTATTCAAATATTGCATACCATAAACACTTCTTTGTTAAAGTGTCGCCATCTTGGCACGCCTCCCAGTTAGAAAGGAATGAGTACACACACGGACACAAAACTCTTTGAAGGGTTGAAAAGTATATGCATTTAAATTATTGACATTCTTCTTAGAAACGTATACTGTTACCCCCCCCTCTCTCTTTCTCTCAATAGGTAAAACGTAAATACCCGCAAAGCAACACAACACAACACACGGATCAAGCATACAAAATATGTTTTGGGAACCCCAGTGTAATAATTAATATAATTTGAAATGATTTTTTCACTTAATTTTTTTCTTTATTATTGCTTTAAAAATATAAAAAAACACATCGTTATAAACAAACAAGTACAGTTTGAAACAATTTTAACATTAGTTTAAAACTATTATTATTATTTGTCACCTCCAGGGAGTCCAAAGACTCGTCGAGGATCCACTCTACTGCTCTGCTTCCACCACTCACAATCCACCAATTGACCGCAACCACACCAACGCCATCTACCGCCACCACTAGTATTTTCACAGACAATCACAAACATGCATGCCCACGGCGGGATTCGAATCCGCAGTGTCTTGATGGAGAGTGGACACGCTAACCACTCGGCCAGTCAGGCTGGGCAAGTGAAGCTTTTTATTTTATTTATTTATTTTTTTTTTATTTTATTTTAAAGACGACCCTACGAATTAAGGGAAACATCGCCATGAAGCAAAATACGGAGTGTCCTAAATATTGTTGTCATTTAAGAACTACCTAAATACATGTTGTCATTTAAGAACATAAAATTTATTTATAAATTTTCTTTGAAATCTTATTTTTCATTATTTTTTAAATTAAAGTTTATATAAAAATTGATAAACGACTGACATGTCTGATTATTTGGAATAGCCAGACTTAAAGATTATGATGCGTTGACCGGTCTTACCCTGCTTCATATGGTTGGTCTTACAACAAGCTTAAATTTATTCATGGCTTTCAGAACCCTCAAAGCGTTTGCGTGTGTAATAATTGATTTGTTGACTTGCAGAATTTCGCAAAGATGATATGAATGTGCTGATTTCAACGAGATAACTGTGAAGATTTATCATGCCATCTATTCATTCATGTATGACTAGTTTTTGTTTAATATTTGGGACTTAATTAGCGGGACTAGATTAAAAAAAAAATGCTTACAATCAATCAAGACCCGCATAGAATTAAAAAAAAAAAATTGGCCCCTGCTTATAATTTTTCATTGTATTACATTTATTATTTCTTTCATAATATTAATAACTAGTTGATCCGTAGCACGCAATACTCTGCGTGCTTAATTCACATGCATGAATTAACTTTTATCATTCTCATTGCAATAGCGAAAAATATGTATTCATTTTGATAATCAAGTATCACGTTTTTTAATAATTTTTTTCTTTTCCTTCACTCATTGTTATGACGTCAACACGTAGAATGATATTATGAGCTAAGCCTCGCATAAAGGAGACACTGGTGAGCAAAGTAAATGTGCTTTCTTCATAAATTTATATAAATAATATTAACCGTTTTAGAAAAAGGAAATACAAGTTTAAATTAGACTCTTTTATGGAATGATTCTGGAATTTTTATTACAAGAGAAACATTAATGCAAAACGATTACATAATAATATTAATTAAATGTTTGCTCTACGGGGATATCGCACAAAAAAAAAAAACTGTTCATAAGCTCTTCTAAATTTAAATTATAAGCTATGGTCGCCTGTATCGATAGAGATGCTAGACCAAACAAATCTTTCTTGGGTCATTGCTGTTCGCAAATAATTTTTAATCAGTTTAAGCTTCGAAAAACTTCTTTAGCGACCGCGCCTACCGCAATATGGCTGAACGAGCGCTCTTGTTAAGCTACGCCGTGAGGCAGGCTGCCTCTATGCTACACCCTGTCGACGGTAGTACTGTCTGCATGATTTATAATCGGTGAAAAATTTAACGTCTTCGTAAGTTCTTCGAAATACAATCAATATATGCATTAAAATGATTAAAACGCGATATATTCGCATAATAAAACGAATCTCTTCTTTTTAACATACTTTTAATGTACTCGCTCCGAAATATATACAGACTCGAACTTTGTTGAAGTTCTTCGAACTTCGTCAAGAATTAAATGTATTAGTTTCCTAGCATTTTTTTAAAAAATGGCTAACGTTCTTTGGTTCTTTATATATGTGTCATGATTTCTACTGTAAGATAGTTTACGATCTGATGGGACACTCCTTGTTGTGGCTGTGGCTCTCAGTCTTCTAAACAAAAATCTCACTCCCAGTGTGGACGTGCTCACGCATGGCACCGTCGTTTTATAAGTTCCTGAGACCTCTCGTGTGTAGGGTTGATGTGTATACTGTATATATACGACTGTATTAAATAAATGCATGCACTGAATCATTCATTTTCTATTTCTTCAAGTGCATCACAAATGTCCTGGAACAACAGCGCTAAATTGTGGGGTCTTCAAGGCTCTTTCACATTGTTCGATTCGCCAAAACTGAATATGGAAGGAACAAAGCTACAAGTTAAGGTCTGGCAGTTCATGCAAATAGGCTACATTATTCTTCAAAAATCCTTTTCTTTCGCTATTAAAGCTGCTAATGAGATACTTTCAAGGTCAAACTCTAGTCTGCGTGTCTAGAGAAACTGTTGTGAGGTATGGCCAGCTGCGTGCATTCATTGTAATTGGCAGTTAAGGATGGGTGTGTATATGAAAGGGAAAGTTACTTTTCTTTGTGTAAGGGTCACTCGCTCCGAAAATACTGGCTGCCTTGAAGGAAACACCTTGAAATTTGTTATCCACCCACCCGTGACACTAAAACGATGTAGTATATGTAAATCAAATAAAAATCCATTATTTGATATTGTTTGAAGCAGTTGTATTTGCCGAAATTCACACAATTTCGAGAGTTCCTACTTTCCCAAGCAATTACCCCCCCCCTAAAAAAAAGAGCTAACGAAAAAAAATTAACAATAAATAATAGTATAGAAAATAACATCTGGTCTCTCATAATAATAATAATATCAAGCAGAAAGTGTAAATAGCCCACCATAACACTAAAATTCAAATGATCTATTTTTATGTTTGCCTCCTTTATCGACAAGACAAAGATAATAAAATGAGTCAGTCTTGTCGTGTCAGGAGATGGATTTACATTAATACTAGAATGTTCAGTGTGAAAGATATCATGGAAAGGAAATTACACGATCTGTTCTGATTCTTTGGACGAATCATGTGAATGAAAATACCAACAACAATAACTGGTCACATGAAATTAAAGACATCTATTTCCATGAACTTTTTTATTCCTGATTTTGCACTCCAGGTTGTTGTTGTTGTTGTTGCTGTTTGAGATTTAAAAACGAATAATCACTAAGGCTATGGGTTAGTGTATTGTCTATAAATTACATGTGGATCTTTTGGCTGGATTGTCTATTCAATCCAGCCAGAACTTGAATTGAAGATGAATGAGACAGCAGGGCGCCTATGGAGCCCAACTGTCTCATTCATCTTCAGTTCAAGGTCGATGCAAGGGTAAATTAATTCCTCAGAATTGTTGATCAGGCATCCCCAAGACCGCTTCCGTTCATCATCATTATCCACAAACTAGTCAATTCACATCGCATGATGCAGATTTTCAAAAATAAATCCGAAGTAATAGAATGGTTAGTCCTAATTTTGGTAAGCTGGTATGTCCATTAATTATATTCTCTCATGTGGGATGAGAAAGTCGAGTTGCTAGGAGGAAAAACTCTGCCACTTCCACACGAGACTGGCTAACTTACCTTGTACAGGTTCTTCCTCAACTTAAGCATCGTCGATGCTGCTTGAGCAACAGGAGCTCTCCTTCCAATATAAGCAAAAAAGTGTTGAGTGAATTTCTGTATGGGCGATTCGGGTTACAGTTTACGCTAATGAGATAACAGTAAAATATATAAACTGCATTATTTTAAACACGTTACATACATGACTCCAGAATAAACTTTCCAGTATATATGACAGTATGCGATAAATTACACTGGCAAATAAAAATCGACAGTTAATAAGCAATTTTTTTTTATCATTTAGTAACTACGAGCAATTACTCTCCACTGGCAATTTATGAAAGTTAATTGCAAAATATGAGGCCCACAGAAAGAAGTGGCGTGCTGGAAGAATTTAGGATGCTGGGCCTCCTCCTGAGTAAAGAGTTCACCAAATTTGGAAAACATGTGACAAAAAAAAAGTATTGCACAAATGTCGCTGCAATAAATTGGCTCCCATTACGATATTGGTATGTTTCACATACAAATAAATATAGCAATAAGTAATAATAGTAATGCAAGTATGAGATTTTAAAACTCTGAAAACTAATCTAAGGCAACATTCCTTCTTGAGCTTAAAGTTAAGAATAGTAATAAACGAATCAATTTTGAAATAAGATTAGTTTGCAATTAACCATTTTTCGTTTTATACAATCTAAATATACTTAATTGTACAACTACAATAATGTTATTTGTACATCATAAACGACTTAATCTGCATGAATATTAAATAAAATAAATAAAACATCTAAATTTTTTTTTATTCTCGAAAGGAAAAAGGCAGAACTATTTTAGTCCTGGCAAACACATCAAACAGCCATTTTACGAAAGAAACATTACATAGGAAATTTGTCTCAACATTGATCTGGAGGCCTCATATACAACAGCAGCCAATAATTGAACCGTTTATGGTGATGCACAAAATCCTGAGCATTAAAAATCTGAAACACTATATAATGTTACTAAGGAAGTGTTTCAACAATAACTATTGTAGTAACAGAGACACATATCGCATAACATGACATACAACAACAACTCTTTATACCCCTAGACCCTTCAATAACTCATACGGTTTTTGCATTGAAATCACATCTCATACTCACGCTACTCAACAACCTACCACAAAATTTGAAACACATACACAATTACAGAACATTAAAACCCAACTGTGGAAGTTATATCGACATAGTTAATATAACATTAACACCTATAGTTAACACCTACATTTCACAAATTACCAGCACCCAACGTCTGCATTCCATCCATTAAAAGTACCCAACAACATAAATAGTGTATGCTAATCCCACTCTCTTCATAAAAAAGCTAACCTTAGCCTGGAAGCAGGTGGGATTAGCCCACAACTAATCCTCATAATCACAATTATCATAGTTATTTAATATTGCTATTATTTCACTTAACGCTGAACTCTTCAAACAGATTGCAACGTATATTAACCATATAACTGTACATAGCCTGAATGATAATAATATGGTAATATCTCTGTGAAATGTATATTTATAAAAAAAATACTGTTATTATTATTATTTAGTATATATTTGTACTAAACATAAATATATGTTAATTGTACAAGATATATTGTATATATTGGACATACTCTCTATGATTATATTTTGACAACTTGGAAAAGTAATGTAAACTTTAACATGCAATCATCTTTCTTTGTGTAACTGAGCACTACAATAGTAAATTATTATTATAGTATTATTATTATTACTAATAATGAATTATGCTGTAATATCAATTGCACATTATGCATATTATAATGATGTTAATCAGAATCCCTTCTTTATTCATATGAAAGAAAATGTAGTATTGTTGCTTAAAATTTTACTTTATATGCATGTAATTTATCTGAGACATAATATAGTAGAGTATTAAAGTGTTATTATTATTTAAAAAATTAGCAATGTGAAAAAGTGAAATGAATCCATTCGGCATTCGCTGCTGCCAACAACAACAACAACAACAACAACAACAACAACAAAAAAAAAAAAAAAAAGAGAGAGAAACTGTAAATATAAATGAAATAAAGTGCACGATATGGTATTGGATGACCGGCGAGTCAAAGAGCGTGAAAGTCCTGGGACCATAGGCATTTAAAAAGAACGTGTAGGATATATTTTGCATGAAGAATTGCAATTGAAAAAGCTTTCCTGCTGATGGAACCGACAAAGTCGGTTCCATCATTAGGAAAGGTCATAGCATCGGTGTTTTGGGGTGCTAAAGGCATATTTTTTATTAATTATCTTGAAAAGGGTAAAACAATAACCGAGGAATATTATTCCGATCTTTCAACTAGACTAGACGAAAAAATTCATGAGAAAAGGTCCGGTTTGCAGAAGAAAAAAATTATCTTTCCTCAGGACAATGCACCTGCCCACAAAGGTGTTTTGGCAATGGGAAAATTAAGGGATCTGCACTATGAATTGTTGGAACATCCACCCTATTAACTAGATTTGGCTCTCTCTGACTTCTGTCTCTTCCTAAAACTAGAACTCTTCCTCGCTGGTCAGCGTTTTTCTTCAAATCAAGAGGTGATTGCAGCTGTAGAGGGGTATTTTGCAGATCTTACTGAGAAACACTACAAGGACGGGATAATGGCGCTTGAGCATCACTGAATAAATGTATTAGTCTTAAGGGAGATTATGTTGAAAAATAAAAATAATTTTGAAATTATAAATTCATTTTTTCATTCTTAGGCCGAGAACCTTTCAGATCACCATCGTATATATATATATATATATATATATATATATATATATATATATATATATATATATATATATATATACTGTATGGTGCAACCGTTTCTCAGCAACTCGTATAATACATTCTGGCAAATATTTTACTCTTCCTTATATATATTATTACGTAACACCTCCAGGGAGTCCAAGGACTCATCCAGGGAAGGAACCTGCTCTACAATTCTCCATCTCCACCCTGCCACCAACCACCTTCACCATCCATACCAACGCCGTCGACCACCAGCACTAGTACAGTGTGTTCGGGATAAATTTGACATATTTATAATTAATTATATTTTTCCGTAAGTTACATGTATTAACACACACTTCTCTTCATTTAAAAGTTTGGACCCTTCTTCATTCATATACAAGATGTCAGAAAGGATGGATAGCTGGAACCCACCTGAATCATGGAAGAGAATAACTTGTATCATGATGATTCGTGCCCGCCATCAAAATAAGGATATTAAGACTGCTGCCCAATGCTCCCTGAATACAGTAAAAACAATCAGGCATGAACTAGAGACTTGCAATGGTGACTACGAGGATGTAGCAAGAAGAAAGATCCCTAGCAGACGATCTGATTGCGTTCGTACAGCAGAATTCCTCGCAAATCTGCAGGAACAGGTGTTGAAGAACCCTGGCATTGGAATTCGGGCTTTGTTCGTGGAGTTGCTAACTGTAGTCAAGCCCTGGATAACAAGGGTAGCCAATGGTAGGCCGTATGTATGGCAGCAGGATTCGGCCCCTTGCCACACCTCTGGGAAAAGTCAAAAATGGTTGTCTGAAAATTTCTACGACTTCACCAGTCCAAATGTTTGGCCTCCAAACTCCCCAGACCTTAACCCCATGGATTATTTTGTATGGGGCGCAGTTGAAAAAGACACCAATCGCACTTCCAGTAATACAAAAGCCCAGTTAATGGATAAAATTAAAACAGTTTTTGCGGCCCTTCCCAGGGAGACTGTAGCATCAGCTTGTTCGAGGTTCCGAAGCAGAATTGAAGCTGTGATCGATGCTAATGGTGGTTATTTTGAGTAAATCTTGTTGATAGTATTGTAATTAACTCTGCCTGTAATGTTTTTTTGTCAATTCATTAAATTTAATAGATACAAAGAAGATTTTCTTTTTCCTTACGAAACTGTCAAATTTATCCCGAACACCCTGTATGTTCACAGACAATCACAAACATCTATGCCCACGGCGGGATTCGAACCCGCAACCTTTTGGCTGGAGAGCGGATACGCTAACCACTCGGCCAACTAGGCCGGCAATAAATAAAAAAATTCTGTTTAACCATCTTCAAGAGCTGTTTATTGGCGAGTTTGAACTATAAAAAAGGTACTTCTAATAACAAACCCGTAAGTAATATTTTTTTATTTATTTTTTATTTTTAAAAAAAAGGTTATTCAAAAGGGGGAACATGCACAGTAATTTATTTAGACTTTATTTGTGCGTGAGGAGTAAAATGACACCCTGTTTTTATGATACCCAACAGTCAATCTAGCGGATCGTCAAATTAGGAGAAGAAAAAAAAAATGATAAGATCTCTTTCTTTTCCGTTATCGAAAAGTTTACCATAATTGTGATATTTATGACTTATAAAGGCTTAGCGAAAAATATTTCTTAATTTCATCCGTCGACCTTTAACACTAGACCTTTGAATCAGATTAATCTTCATCTGGCGCGGAGATTGGCAAAGTTATCTTACGTAAAACAGGTTCTAAAGCTAAGCACAATCGAGTAATCTTTACACGAAATATTTTACCATTACCCAGGGGGAGGCCCGGTGAAAATTTTAAGTGGGGGGTGCTGCATATATATAAATAAATTTACATATTAAAAATTGCTTTATTAAAAATATTTCACCCTCACCACGAACAAACACCAATAATAAAAGTTTCGCATCTCCCACAGAAATAACGCGCGCAAGCATACGATACACTGCCCAACTGAGCAGTGTCGGAATAACTTGTAACGTGCAATGACAAGTGCAAACGAATATCGGCGAGTCGAGCTGCAATTGGCCGAACGTGATAATTCCGACACTGCGTTAGATCGCAGTGCATTTGTTTCGTAATCTAAAGCGTTAATCGAACAATTCCATGCTTATAATATAAAATATAATGCTTACAACATTATATAAATGTATTGCATTTATATAATGTTGTAAGCATTGTTATTATTTATAAACACAAACAAAATTTAATTTTTTTCATCTTTTACCTTGTGGGCGCTACGGTGTCGCAGTGCTTATGTACGAGCCGCCACTGCCATAATCTCTAGGTCAGAAGGAATAATTCTGAGTATGTAATCTCGAAAACAAATATAAACAGACGGAAGGCGAATCCTTCTTCCCCCCGACTCTTCCAAGTTGTTAGTTGACGGCTTTATATTGCTATAAGGATTATGTTGCTGTTTGGAATTACATCCGAAGCAAGTAGGTCTATGAGGGCAGTATATTATGTCTGCCAATTACTTGTATTCTTCACGGTGGTTTTGTCTGAACATTCCTAATTGCCGGCAGGAAAAAAACAAAACAAAAAAAACTCTAACCCTGATAAATTCTCTGCATTTGGGATTCGAACCCATGTATATATAACCAAAGGAGACCGTCAATACCAATGGAGCTACAAAGGCGGATTACACACACACACACACACACACACACACACACACACACACACACACACACACACACACACACACACACACACACACACACACACACACACACACACACACACACACACACAGGTATACCCAGCGACGAAGTCAACTGTCCAAATCAACTTACATGCTAATTTCCATTTATTAGTATAATGTAAATATTTTTCAAAAATAAACAGAAACAGTTCGTTATTGAATTTCTTAATAATAACATAAAAATATTATTTTTCTCTACCCTATGCTTTTATATCTGGGAGGATTTCGACAGGAGCTGAAGGTTCTCGACATTTTCGTTACGCCACTGATGGAAATAAGACGTCTATGCATTTATTAACAGTGGAGAGGTGTGGGATAATTAAGCAAGTCATCGTTTGAAATTATTAGAGCGTCTGAAAACAGCAAAATATTTCAGAGCAGCCATTTCATAAGCAATCTAAACGAAATTCCAGGCAACTTCCTTCTTTCACCAGACGGAGTCTCTTGCTTTCAAATTGTTCGGCAGTTTATAGGATTTTGAATAATTTGGTACAACCGTTTCTCAACTAAATATCTACAGACATTTCTCACACACACAAAAATAAAATAAAATATGAGAAAATGTTTTGGATTTCTTTAACCAGACAATTACTTGTTCACTCTTCTCACGGACTTCTCTCCATTCAGTTGAAAACGGAAGAACTTTGTCTCGTTGTTGTTGTGTTCCTTCCACCTGAAAGAGGACATAAACATTCATGAGATAGCCATCATGCATTCTATGCAAGATGGATGTCTTCAGTGTTTTCATTCAAACATTTGCACCGGACGCAAATGTTTATCAAATTGTATAAGTATCAAGGATTAGCAAATGCTAATCCTTGATATTCCAAGAAGTGTTCCAAGGACTTTTGAAGAGAAGAGAAGAGCAAAGGATATCGCAACTGGCTTACGAGTACACTGAAATTTCCATCCTACTGTCGGCCTATAACAAAGCTCGAAGCATTTTTAAGAGATGACAGGAATCTTATCCAAACCAGATAATAATAATAATAATAATAATAATAATAATAATAATAATAATAATAATAATAATAATAAAACCTCTTCTGCTATTAGCATTCCTGCAATTGTTCTAAAAGTCTGTACTCCAGAGTTGACTCCTGTATTGTATCACCTTTTGTACTACTTTACTACCGCTAGTATTTATTTTGCAGCTTAGGAATTAGCTCATATTTAACCTATTCCAATTCATGGTCTAATCTTCACCATTAAATTACTGTTACCATTACCACGGCTCTTCGTTAGGAAGGAAAAGCTGTGATAACGCCAAAGTAATGGAGAAAAACATTAGGCATCAACTTTTACACTACTTGGAAACTTCACATCTACTAAATGGTGGCCAATATGGTTTCCAACTGACTATCAATCAACAGGAAATCTTGCTCACGTTACCGACATTCAAAGGGGCATGGAAAAGTATGAAGAAACTCAAGTTGTTGTTCTTGATATCTCTAAGGCATCTGATGTGGTTTAGCACAAAGGCTTATTGAAAAGGCTACCACTGTATGGCTTGTTTTGTCACTTTTGTAACTGGGTTGCCAGCTTTTTGTTTGGACGCCCATTATGCACGATGGAGGATAGATTTTTATCCATCTATGTGGATAAAAGATGGATAAAGCTTTTGCTCTGATGACAGTACTCTTCGTTCTCATTTGATAAACTTTGTGCAACACAAATCAACAAAACTTCCAGAATATCAACTTCTATAATCGTAAATTCTGATTTGCAAATCCTTATTTGGTGGAGTTTTGACAACCTTTTTAATATCAATGCTTGAAAGACTGTCATTTTTTTTCTAAAAAAAAAAACTTCTTTTTCCAGGCTTAATTTTGATAACACCCAAACCTGTGGATAAAACGAGATTTTACTTCTTCACATCACGCTAATTCAACCTTCCTTAGTATAAACATATTACAAGCATTGCTTCCTTAGCATCCAATAAATCGAAGTTTTTGTTTCGTTGCAACCACTGCTTTACTTCTAAACAACTTTTGAACTCTATAAAAGGTAGCAGTGAATCCGGCCATTGAATACTGTTTTCATATTTGGGGTGGTATCCATAAAAATACTTGACTTACTCCACAAGAGCGCGGTTAGGTTCATTAAGGACTCATATCTTACCAATTCATTCTACTCTCTTTCACAGAGACATTCAGTTTCTCCTACCTGCTTCTATAAGTATTTAAATGGCCAATATTCATCAGAATTAGCATCAGTAATTCCCCCCCCCCTCCCAGAATTCTCCTTTAAATCTAACGAAACAAATGTAGCAGCTATTCACCCTAATCCACACCTTCATAGTTAACTTCAGACTCACGTGACAATTTTTCTTCCTCTTCATTTATTCTTTCTACTGCAATTTTTAGAACATTCTTCTCTCTTATGTATTTCCGAAAGGGTTACCATCTATAAGTCTTCAAATCTAATGTCAGCAAGTTTCTTCTTTCCGCAGGTTGAACAGCCTTTCGTATATCATATTACCATTAAAAAACGATGCAATATCATCCTAATGATTTGATTTCCTTTCTTAATGGTTTCTAACTACTTAAAAGGAAAATGACCTTTAATCAATAATCCTCCAAATGTTAATCAGAGGTTATAGCGTTTCATTCACTTCGGACACTTTTTTTTTGCAGCCTTTTTTTAACCCGTGCTGAAGGGCAATGTTGTACCCAATACTCCTCGTTAAGGGCTATTAATGCTAATATTATCACAATTAGTGCCTACTTCTAATCGTCTTCTTATTCAATGATTATTGATGGGAGAAGCTCTCCTCACCCCCCCCCCCAATCCGTTGAGAATGGAATCTCTCTCTCTCACGTTACGCACGCTATGAACATCCTCTTTTTTTTCTGACTGCTTCAAAGGTGACACATGTAGCAGATCCGGACTTGTGTATCGGGGAATGTGGTCGATAAGTATAGATATAACGCTGCATTAAAAGTCATTTGCAAGCAGGTGGTCTGTTGGCCTTCCACATAATTCCATCCAGGACAACAACTGCACGAAATCTACGAATTATTCAAATTCATTACACGTATAGGATGGCTTATGTATATTCACCGATCTATCTTCTTTTTCTCATCCATTCTCTCACATTTATTTTATTTATTTTTCTCCATACGTAACATAACATATAACAACACCAGCATGTTCAATCCTACCATACGAGATCATAATTATACATATATTTTAATTAACCTATCCTCCGGCCATAACAAATGCCTAATTCTTTCTTGTATAAGCCAATGATGAAGTTGTTTCCACATACTTTCTTCCCGAACAGTAAATGTTCTCATTTTCACTATCTTTGTAATATGCACTCTAGTAGAACGAACTTAGTGTTCAGTCAATTGCGATAAATTCCTTTTATTTATCTTATATATACTTTAAACTAACTTATAAAGTTCAATTAAATCTCTTTCCCGTCTTTTGTTATATAAATTCATCAGATTACAACCAACCAAACCGATTTTTATAATCATAAAAATTTTCTTATCGTCTTATTAAAAACCTTCGTGAGTTAAGTTGGGATCCAATATTGATGTGACTAAATATTTGCATAACGGTATCATTAATTCATTCTCTTACAAGTATAGCTTGTAATTGATCTAAAATCTGCTGAGCCTTACTGATTGTCCTACCAATAGGATCCGCTATATCAACCATTGTATTCATTATCTTTTTCTAAAGCCTGTTCGTTCAACTTATATCAATCCAATATGATCTTACCAAACCGGATATATTTGCATTTATTCGCATTAAAATTTAACTGCACTTCCCTATTCATTCTTCCTATCTTTTAAGATCATCCCAACCACTGACTGCTCTTCCCAGCAAAGAGAGAAAGTCTGCTTTTAATATTTTAACTTATATTCGATATAGATTTTAATTTGATACATTTCATATAGATTTAAATGCTAAGATTTGAAATATGTGAAATCTATATAAAACGTTAAGATCGATCTCTGAGACATTAGCGGACTGCATTTACCTTAAAAACCTTAGCATGAGAGAGAGAGAGAATGTCCACTAAAGCAAAGTTGAATTTTTTTTTTTTTTTTTTACCTAATCATATATAGTACTTTCTCTTCTCATTCTTATTATATGTCCAAACCATCGGAAGATTACAAGCATTTCTTCAATATTTTCTAGTCCCAAAACACTCTTAATGTACACATTTCTTATTCCATCTTTCTTTTCCTTTCACCCCCCATATATGTCCTTTTCATTCCCATTGCTTGTTAGTGTGCATGTCTTTGCTGTAGAACACAAAATGGAAAAAAAAAATTACCTTCTGTTAATCAGAAGCTTACACATTCGTGGGACCTCATCGTCCAAATTAGATTACGTATAACTCTTAAAAAAAAAAAATTCGTTCGCTAAAACCCTCCTCGATATCTGGTGATCTAAATTTCCATCACTAGAACGTACACCTGCTATTATACTATTTGTAAATTTTACTCCTCTTCAAGATTTGCCCATTAAGTCTTTTAACTAACACATCTAAATATTATGAATTTAGAGAAATTTCAAAATTTAGAAGGAAAAAAAACGAAGGATTCATCTGATTTGAAATTTTTTTTTTTTTTTCAACTTTACACTAAAAATTAAAAAAAAAAAAAAAATTGTCATTACCTTTTGGAAATTTAGACCAAATTCGTAGGTCGCCATCCATCTCTGAGCAGCCTCGTAGACAAAAGCTTGAGAACATAATGAATAATGCACGCAGAACTATCTATGTATACATTATAAAGTATGCATACAGTATATTTATGTTTGTTTTATATCAGAATACCCCCCCCCCCGAATTGGCTAAGCGATGTCTGGAGATGGACTTCTTTTGTTATCGTTTCTTGCTTTCACTTCCTAAATATCGCTGCTTTGGCAGTTGGAATGAGGATGGGGAAAAGACAGGGACACAGAAAAGTAAGAACCGGAACCTTACAGCCTGTAAAAAAACTTGATTTCGACATTGCAAGACATCCCACGTTTCCCCTCTATTCACTTTGTGGAAAAACAAGTTCAGAAAGTTGTCATTCCCGAAGGGTTTCCGAACAGAGATGTATGCGATTAAAAGCCTATAACAGGCAAGTTAAAAAGGAACTCGTTTTATTTAATTGCAGCCATTTTTTTCCAGCACATCCAATTTTTGAAGTAAACGTTTACTCCCTTGTTCTTTATGTCCATTTGAAATCGTTAATGTATATTCTCATCCTAGTTAATAACAGGGTTCCTAAATTGCTGAGCGAGTCAATAAAACTAGGAAATCTTTCCAGGCATAACATTCCAGGAATAACTAAATGAGCAACACGTGTCTGTATGATGTGGTTTTAAGATGTTTGTACATGATTCAATACTTCCTTTCAGGAGAATGGTTTTTGCCACATGTTTCTGGAGAGTTTTTGGAATTCCGGTAATAATTTTCCTTCACTTTCTTGGATTAGTTTTTATTGTAATTTCGACAATTTTAATATCGGCAATTTCCACATTATTTTATCTTAATTTTGGACCGTATGCGTACAAGACTATCTTTCATTATTATTACAATATTACGATGTAATTTACTCCTTGAGTAGAATTTTGACTAAGATTTATCTTTGTTTGTTGCATCAATCATCATTATAACTGACAGATTTACTTTCTTGTGCCTGTCAAAACCCGGTATAAGCCCAGATCGGCTTAAGCAAATCTGTGACTTATACTAGAGCAGTTCGAGATTGCAAAAGCATTAATATCTTCAGCTATTGAGATAATTCATCTGAGGATTTGTCTTGCAAGTTGATAAAATGCAAGAACCCAAACAACCCCAGCCCCGTTTCCACACACCCCAATAGTTGAAATTCCAGCATCTTCAAAATTTCTATGATGAAAGATATACACGGGAGCATGCTTTCAGACTTTAAGTGCCTAACTAGATTTATTTGCTTCTGTATACTTTGGAGAAAGTCACATTTTATCCCTTCATCTGGACGTTTATTCTTGTGTTTCGTTTTTATTTCTATTTATTGCATAAGAAATGCTCATATTTACTGTTGCTTTGGGATTGGCACAATATTGCAACATCTTGAAAAAGATGTTGCAATATTGTGCCAACTTCGTCACTTGTATTTGAGGAGGCGTCAAGTGACACAGTAAAAAGTGACCCCAGGAAATGTTAACTTATTAATTCAGCATTGAAAGCGGTGGCACGATCTGACACATACTATAATATTCACTTCTAAAGTAGGTTTGTATAATTAGGTCAAAGGACTCTTGCATAGGTTACTGTCTCCGCGCGATCTAAAATGCGTATGGATGGAATATCTGGACATGCACTTGTATCATAGATCAAATTAGTTGTGAGCTATATTGACGTGATAGGAGGTTCATTTTTCCGAGAACAGATTTACAAAGTATTTATAATTGTTCCAGTAGCTCAAATATAAAATATTATAATCTTTGTTTCATACAGTTCATAAAAGGAAAAAAAAAAAAACACAAAACAATAATAGAATTCTAACATGCTAACAGACAACATCCCAGACACAGTCTTCAGCACAAGTTCTCTGATCTCCGTGACGTCATTAGAAATTTAATTGGAGAAGCAGCGTACTCTAGTGGATTATTTGCTTTGCATTCCAATGAACGTTTCACGCTACGACATCAAAAAAGCAACTAGCTCTGACGTCAGACGTGTTTTTCTTTTTTTTCCTGTGATTCAGATGTGAAGTCACAGCAGGTGTGCATCTTACACCTGTTCGACGGGGCAGCTGGAGCGTGACTCTGACGTCAATAACAAGTGAGTCAATACGCGTGGGAACTAGAAATAAAAAAAAAAAAAAGAAAAGAACTCTGACAAGCCATTCTGTTTCGTTTTCTTCACCTTGTCCCTGTTTTCTTTGTAGCTAGTTTGTTATTTCTTTTTCTTTTCTTTCACCTGAACACTTGAATAAAATCAATTCTTAATGTAGTTCCCGTAGATTCATACCAAAACATGATTATTACAATACATGAAAGAGAGTAATTATTTTGGCATGCTGATGTCACCAAGCAACTTTAATCCAATTAACAGAATCTATTAACGTTTTGGAAGCGGAAGAAGAATAACAATAGTCAGAGTCTGCGCAACAGCCTCGTAAACATCGTCTCACACATCACGACAATGCCATGTCCTGGTGTGCGACGTTGCTATCTTAGGCAGCATTTTCCTGTATAATTACTATTATCATTACTTTACGCCTTCATGGGGTAGCGACAGATCATTTTACAATCTACACATCGACTCGCCACCTATTAAATATACTTTTTTTTTTTTTTTTTTTTTTTTTTATTGTCTGTTTTGCAGGAAGGAAAAATCCCAGTTCCGGGAGGGGAAACCCTGCAGTCACCATATGGGATTGGCCAATTTACCTTTAATTGAAATATTCCTTATAAATCACCATATCGCAATTCTTTCGCTATTTTGAACTACGTGATGATAAGTAGGAAAAGTTATTCAGTCCCTAAATCTCTAATAGTTGAAGAAAGTTTTAAATGTTAACTGCATCGTAGATAATTTACAAAGCAGTGATCAGAGTATTATTTATATATTGTTAATAACTCTGTTGAATTTAATAAACGGCCATAGTGCTCCTAACAACGCGCAGTGTAGAATTCCGTATCGTTAATTGGAGCCTCGGTTACCACCACAAATACTCAGTCTTGCGTATTTGTAATCCAGCTGTGATTTTATGCCCCCTTTTTCATTTTGGGAACAGCAATCGTTTCAGACAGTGTTCCTTTAAGGAAGATGGATAATTACTAGTTTTAACTTGTTCGCAATTTTATTTAAGTTCCTTATTATACGAAATAAGTAAAGATTTAAGGGGAATAACGAACAAGTGATTAGTTTCATCGCAATTAAAAATTCTGGATGTTTATGAATTACAATTGAAAAATACAAACGCAGAGATTAATAAGCTATTGAAGTAGATGCATCCGCAGTAATAGTGGCCACGATTACTTTAAAATCAAAAATTAATGGCAACAACACGGAAGAAATCTTAGAAACAGAGTAATTTTTATAAGAAACTAATTCCAACCAATTGCCTTGCGCAATCACGGGTTTACTGGATAGTAGGAGATGAGTTGCACAAAAAATGAGACTGCCAGAGATGAGATGAATAATGGAAAAACTCTTGGCAAACACAACATAAATTCTGAACTGCTAAAATTAGAAGCAGAGGAATTGCTACCTATTAGTAGATGGCGTGGTGTATAGATGGAGGATTGAATAGTGTAGACGGTGGTTTCTGTGGAATGGAGTGCCGCGCTTTGAGTGCTTGGAAGTGTCACGTCATAATAATAATAATAACTCCGAAACAATGTTATTATTAGATTTATGTGATTTTTTCTTGTATATTACTAATAATATACAAGAAAAACTGTAAATCAGATATAAACCATTATAGATCAATCAGCCTTATTTAAGTTAAGGGATATATCAAACTAACCCAAGCTACTTACAACGAAAGTCGTAAGTAGCTTGGGTTAGTTTTTTTTTTTTAAATAAAGGTGTTATACAAGGTGATCCATTTCACGTGATTCACGTAGACCTCTTATAGTTACACTTGAACATTGTGTTCAGAAAATTTTACTAGACCAACAAAAGTATGTTAGGACAGAAAGTAAGCAATTTTCAATTTCTTGATAATATTTGCCATTTTCAGAGAAGTTCCTATTGAAACGATGATGATGATAAATGAACTGAGAACAGAAACGACTTGAAATGAATTTCGCAAAAACAAAACTCAAGAATAAAAGCTCAAAAATTCTTATCATACGAGATGGTATCAATTGAATACTTGCTGCCGGAATTCATTCTACAGAGGGATAAATAATGTTATTTATTTATCTCTCTGATAGATTTCATTATTTTATTTTATTTATCGTATGGCTATTACATCGAAAGAAAAGAAACATATACAGTGTGGATGACAATTATAACAGTATGTATATAATTAAAATATAAATACAAATAAATAAATAAATAAATAAATAAATAAATAAATATATATATATATATATAAAATCTACACTCGACTTGGGGAGTGAGGCAAGTCCACGTCCCCGTCGTGCTTCCTGGGACCTTTCGTAGGGTACACTCCCTACAAGGATGCTAACGGACCTCTGTGAAGAACAACGGACAAATTAGCGGAGGAAGATTCATATCCCAACGGTGAAATGTGCGGAAGAATTTTCAGAGGAGCAGACCTCTATAAACAACCCGGGCTCAGCTGGCTCCGGCTGTCAGTACCTAGTTAGGGTCCCTACCTAGGGTTACAAGGAAAATTAAAGGATTCAATCCTCTGACAAAGGGAAGCAGCTTTGTCAGTACTGACACAAGGTTGAAGTCTCATGATGGCGGTAAAGCTTGTGATTAGAAAATTAGAGACGGCAATATAATTTATTGTGTACGTCTGTAATACTGCAGAGCAGAAAGCAAATGGAGAAACTACTGTTCTATTCTCTCCAGAGTCCAGACTAACCACCATGGCGAGTAAATCTACACAAATGGCCCCGAGTTCCCGACGTCCCTTAAATGGGACAGGGGTGCGAAGAATCTGCGGGCTCAAGATGGTGCGTTTTCACTAAAACTAGGAACTTGGAATGTCAGAACCCTGTACGAAGCAGGTAAGCTAAGAAATGCTATTCAGGAAATGAAAAGACTTGAAATTGAGATTTTAGGAATGAGTGAAGCTAGGTGGCCAGGATCAGGCAAAACTCAAGTTAATGACATGACAATGTACTACTCTGGAAGTAGTGAAAACAACCATCAAAATGGAGTTGGAATAATATTAAACAAAGATGCCAATAAGTCACTGTTGAGCTTCATCCCTTACTCAGATAGGATGATGTTATTAAAACTAAAAGGGCAACCACTAGATATTAATCTTATACAGGTCTATGCCCCTCCTGCTGACAAGAGTGATACCGAGATCGAAGAATTTTATGACCAATTAAAAGAACTAATGAAAAACACACAAAAAAACATGATATTAACATCGTCATGGGTGATTTCAATGCTAAAGTTGGGAAAGGTAGAAGTGGAGATATAGTTGGCAACATGGACTGGGAACAAGAAATGAGAGAGGAGACCGTCTTATTCAATTCTGCCAAGAAGAGGAGCTAATAGTCACAAACACATGATTTAAGCTACCATCCCGAAAGTTATATACTTGGCAATCACCACAAGATAATAATACAAATATAGTCAGAAACCAAATTGATTACTTGCTAATTAATCAACGATTTCGAAGCTCCATAAAGAGCACAAAAACCTATCCTAGTGCAGATATTGCTTCTGATCATAATCTACTGGTGACAGTGTTAATAATTAGACTGAAAGCTATACTTCAGAAACACCAACAAAAAAGGTTTAATTTAGGAAAGTTAAAAAACCCAGAGATAAGAAACAAATTGAGTCAAGATCTGAATAAAGAGATAGCACTTATCAAGAATGATGACGTCATGAGGGTTGATGAATCATGGGACAAATTAAAATCTGTCTTCATAGAGAAATGTACCAATATCTTGTGTCCTGATAGAGCAGTAAAAAGAAAGATTGGATAACTGACGAAATTATTGCTCTCGTGGATCAACGCAGATAATATAAAAATCACAGTCCAACAAAATATGAAGAGGTTCAAAAAATTATTAAAGGCAAGATCGAAGAAGCAAAAGAAATCTGGATGAATGATAAATGTAGAGAAATTGAAATTCTACAAGAAAATCTTGACAGTTTTAATCTACACAAAAAGCTGAAAGAGACCTCGGATATATTTAAGAAAAAACAACTATGTGTCCTTAGAAACAAAAAGGGAGAAATAATATCAGAAAAAGATGACAAAATACAAGAATGGGTGAAATATGTAGAAGACCTCTTTTCTGATAACAGACAGAACCCAGAAAATACTTATGAACAGATAGACGGTCCATGCATTCTAAGATCAGAGGTAAAATGTGCGCTGCACTCAGCTAAAAATGGTAAAGCCTTAGGCCCTGATAGAATACCAACAGAAATAAAGTTATTAGAAGGTGACAACATTGCTATATTAGTAAAGCTATTTAATAAGGTCTACGATACAGGCATATTCCCACAAGACTGGTTACAGTCGACCTTCATCGTGCTGCCTAAAAACGCAAATGCGAAAACTTGTAATGACTATAGAATGATCAGCCTAATGAGTCACGTTCTCAAAATGTTCCTGAAAATAATTCAAAAAAGAATATACAGAAAATGTGAAGACCCCATCAGTGATACCCAGTTCGACTTTAGAAATGGTTTGGGAACAAGAGAGGCTCTTTTCTGCTCTCAAATCTTATTCCAAAAATGTATTGATCAAAATAAGGAAGTATTCATTTGCTTCATTGACTTTGAGAAAACATTTGATAAAGTCCAACATACTAAAATGATCGCACTATTAAAGAGAATTGGATTAGATGGTAAAGACATTAGAATCATTCAAAACTTATATTGGAACCAAAAGGCATCTGTTCAAGTTGATGACATTATTACAGACCCCATTAACGTCAAACGAGGAGTAAGGCAAGGATGTGTGCTGTCACCTCTTCTTTTTAACATATACTCAGAATACACCATTTACATTAAATGATTTCACCATTTAATGTAAATGGTGAAATCATCAGTAACATCCGATATGCTGATGACACAGTTCTCCTGACTGACAATATTCAGGATCTTCAAAATCTTCTGGAACTAATGAAAGTGAAAGTGAAAGAGAGTGAAAAAATGGAACTAGTGAATGAAGAGAGTGAAAAAATGGGATTAAAAATAAATATCACCAAAACTAAATTCATGGTCATAAACAAGAAACCAATTCTTAATTCATCACTTTCTTTAAATGGGAAACGAATAGAAAGAGTGACAAAGTTTAAATATCTCGGATGCTAGTTAAATGAAGAATGCAATCCAGAAATAGAAATAAAAGTTAGAATTGAGGCAAGAAAAAATTTTCTCCTGATGAAATCAACACTGTGTAACCGCAACTTAAACTTAGAGCTTAGAGTACGCATGGTTAAATGCTATGTATGGTCTGTACTGCTGTACGGTGCAGAAACTTGGACCTTGAAGACAACATCAATAAAAAAACTTGAAGCCTTTGAGATGTGGTTATACAGACGAATGTTAAAAATCCCATGGACAGCAAAAACGTCCAATCAGGAAGTACTGGAACAAATGGAGAAATCACGTGAACTTTTAGATACCATAAAAAGAAGGAAAACTGCATATCTTAATCACCTACTTCGTAAGGAAAAATATAAAATACTTCAATTGCTTATAAAGGGGAAGATAAATGGAAGAAGAGGACAAGGAAGACGAAGAAAATCTTGGATGGTAGACATCAGACAGTGGACTGGCATGAGCTCTGAGGCACTCTAGACATTCGTCTAGAGTGGCTGAGGATCACTCAAAATTTGCCAAGGTGGTCGCCGATCTCCGATAGGAGATGGCACTCAAAGAAGAAGATACTCGACTTCTCTAAATATATGTATATAGCAAAAACATATTAAATATACAAACAACTCCACTAGAAATTACAAATACGAAAATTAAGATTCTTCTATCAGTCAGATATTACAAGTTTATATCTAAACTCAAGTTTATTACAAGTTTATATCATCAAGTTTATATCACCAAGTTTATATCATCAAGTTTATATCACCAAGTTTATATCATCAAGTTTATACAAATTTATATCATATATTATCAAGATATTACAAGTTTATATCATATATTATCAAGATATTACAAGTTTATATCAGTCAGATATTACAAGTTATTAATCCAGTCAATAGTGGCAAGTGTTGGAACCAGGAAACCTTGTTCCTCTCCTTCGTATGCTCTCAGTGACATTCTTGGCGAATGGTCTACTTCTCACTTCCACAGTCACATTGTGGGAAACGAATTTTCTGGCACTTGTAAAAAAAAAGTCTACACATCGACCGTGGTTAGTCCTTAGCCGATTTAGAGTAATCCAGGTTTTACGTGGAAGGTCATATCCAGGTGGATATGACCTTCCCTGCATTGTTCTTCAATGCAGGGAAGGTTCTGCAGATCTGGATCAAACATCTCCCATTCGCGTCTCCAATCTTGATTGACGACGTCAAAATTGTCCTCTAGCAGTCTTATAGTTCTAACAGGAGGATATCTCGATTTCAATCTATTTATTAAATTTGAAGCGTCTCTATGCACTGGAAAACGAGGATTTTCCTGGATCTTTCTATACTCCATACATAAGGCGTTGACTCTTCTTAACGGTGGAGGAGGAATATGGCTTAAAATAGGGAGCCATTCTATAGGAGTATTCTTGATTGTCCCTGAAATAAGACGCATAGTATTATTGAGTTGTTTGTCAACCAAATGGGTGTGTGCGCTGTTAATCCACACCGGAACTCCATATTCAGCGGTGGAAAATACAAGCCCGAGAGCTGAGCATCTAAGCGTCGTCGCAGAAGCTCCCCAAGATGTTACGGTCAGTTTCTGAATTATATTTGCAAGTCTTGATTTTTAGCTGATATGTTCAAGAGGTGTTTTTAAATGTCAGAGACCTGTCAAGAGTTATTCCCAAATACTTTGGAGTACTGTTGTGTCGAAAAAGTTGTCCATTAAGGTAAACCTGAAGTTCTCTATTGGCAAGTTTATTATTAAGGTGGAAGCAGCAGGTCTTAGACTTGTTGGTATTCGGTTGAAGACGCCAATTCCTGAAATATCTACCAAGAGAGTCCAGATCAGTCGTCAGTGTTGTCTCTGTGGCTGAGCCACTACTTGTTGCCAGACCCCAATCACCTGCATATCCAAATTTTCTGGATGTGGTATCTGGCATGTCGGCGATATATAAGCTAAATAACATTGGAGAAAGGACAGAACCCTGGGGGAGCCCATTATTCAGTAATTTTCTTTCACTTGTTTTGGTTCCCATAACAACCTGGAATAATCTATTACTGAGCATATCATTGATAAGCTCAGTTGTTGCTTTGCATCGTCTAACTTGAAGTAGTTTATAAATGAAGCCCTGCCTCCAAACCGTATCATAGGCGGCAGTGAGTTAATAAAGGCAACTGAATTCTTAAGGCACTGCTGAAATCCTATTTCGATATATGTAATCAAAGATAGGACCTGGTCTATAGTGCTTGTTTGGTCTGAATCCCGCCTGTTCAATAGGTATATGTTCCAGTATTTTTGGGCCTATTCTGTTCAGTAAAAGTCTCTCCAATAATTTAAGACACGTGCTTAACATAGCGATTGGTCGATAACTCTCTACCTGTTCATTTGATTTACCTGGCTTCAAAATAGCTATTATTTTCGATCTTTTAAGTTCTGAAAATAAACAATCTGTAAAATATCAGAGTAAAACTTTGATAGCCAGAAACGCGCATATTTACCACAGTGGCTTAGAAACTCAGGGTGCATTCCATGAAACCCTGGAGCCTTACCCGGCTTCATTTACTCCAATGCATCTGTCACTTCTTTAATAAGAAAGGAGAAAGAATAACAAGATTCTTGATTGCACGTCTCTTTCAATTTTTCAAGATCTCTTTTGACTCGAGTATCATGGCTATTATTCCGGGGTGCTCTTGACAATGATAGTATTATTCCATTTGCAACTTGATTAGGAAACACTCTAGATTCCTGGCATCCTATCGGTGAAACTTCGCCCAGTTTTCGTAGCATACCCCATGCTCTGCGGCTGGAGTGCTTAAAATCCAGAAACTCAACGTCTCTGTCCACTTGAGTCGACGAGCATCATTGAGGCTATGCAATAATTCCTCGGCGATTTCTTGTTCTCCACTATCCAAAAGTTCTTGATAAAGGGTCCCACTCTTTTCATCCCAACCCGGAATATACTCTTTTCTAAAACCTCTCGGGATATATTTTTTGACGACTGTAATGTCAGCATTTACAAATCTACTATAGTTCCTTGCTGTGGGTTGTATCCAACCGAAATATTTGTCTAGATCGTCAGCAAAGGCATTTCAGTTTGCTTTGCTGAAGTTCCAACGAGGGCGAGGAAAAGAGGAGATCAGCCGTACTTGCAGCCCCACTTCGATGAATACAGATCGATATTGACTATGGGGGGGGGGGGAGACCTCCAAGACTTTTCTTTTAGCCGTTAATACTCTTTGGAAACAAAAACACAGATTTGGATTGTATTCTTGATCTCAAGCCGCAGACTTAAAGGTACCCCTATCTTTGCGCGAAAGATCAAATAGTAGTTATGCTCTTCAGCCCAGTCGACAACAGATTCACCATTCAAGTCATTAGTCCTATATTTCCAAGTTTCATGGTGGCTGTTGAAGTCTCCTATATTAACTGAAGGATGGGCTTGAGTCTCTAACACATGTGCTGGCCACATCACACTCGGAGGTTTGTATACATTGATGACTGTGATTTCTCCTATTTTTACAGTCACTATATGGATATTTCCTTGGGTTCACGTTGATACGAGGCAGATGTTATCGATCTTGCTCTGAACATATGTGGCAACGCCATATACTTGGTGGAGCGTTGCGCCCACTGGAACATATCCTGGAATTTTACCCCTTTCCTGAAAATCCTGCTTCTTATCAATGCGTGTCTCCTGGATAACAACTACGTCTATTTCATTTTTTCTTTTTTTTTGTTTGAGTATTTTAGAAAAACACTGACATTTAAGCCAACAGATGCTTTCAATATTTAATTGGCAATACGGATTGAAGGTCCGAGTTGCCGTGTCTGCTAGTTCTGGAAAGAGCCCGAGCTTCTCATTTGATTTGACATTTTGGGTAAATGCGATGTAATCAAATAGTCAGGAGATTCCATGGGATTGTCTGACTTCCAGATATTGTAGACTATTTCGCCGTGAAAATCACGTTGCCCAGGGTACACCACTAGGAGGCTAGTCTACTTTTGCATCCCACAGATTCCACGATATTGCCCACACTGACGGACGGCACCCAAACTTAGTTTTGGACAAAAAAAAAAGTTTAGAGTATGCCAAGGCGTAATGGAGAGAAATACTTTGAGAATGAAGCAAACACAGAAAGTATCACAAAAAAAATTCCCGATGCTGTTCAAAAACACAAACATTAAAGTGGAACTGGGGTGGCCAAGTGGGCACAGAGCCAATAACAACATGACCCCCGTCCGATGGAAACAACGTCCAAGCGGTCTTTCTGGCAACATTAAGAGGGAACTTACAAAAACTTTAAAACATGCAGAACTTTTTTAAGAAACGTGTTGTCAGAACAAACAGTTTCTTTATAACGTTCCACAAACACTCGCTCTTTTTTTAAATATATGAAAATAAATGAATAAAAAAAAAAGTAGAAGTAGGTAGATTATTTTTATGTTTGGTGCGACTATATATGAGCCTATTTTTTCGTCTTTACTTTGTAGTATAGTATTCTACGATGGTATGAAATAATGATACGGTCCAATGGTTTTTAGTTCTTGACCTTGAATTCGGGAGATAGAAAGAGGTAAAGAGAGTATGCAAGTCATCAACACCATCTGCGATTGTTATCCCAAATAAGGACGCTATTCTTTAATCATTACGAGCACAGTTTAATCTAATGCGCGTGCAAAAAAAAAAAAAAAAAAAAAATCGCATACGTCTCATACATCCTGCGAATAAAAGATAAAACGTGTTACTTTAGTAGAACTGTTAGTGAATTAATGAATTTATCATCCGTAAGTTAGGGTAGCATATAAAATATACCCACGCTTTGCGACTGTGTATACATTTTCTATTATGATTGCATGAAATCACGCAGAAGCGAGCGGATCGGGATGTGTATTCCTCAGCAGTAAATTGTAAACTAACTGAGACCACAGCATACAGCCCGGAAGAAAATATTTTAAACTTGCGTAATTTTTCTATAACTGATCAACGTAGTTTATTTTTGAGTTTTATGTCACAAAATATTGTAGACATATTTTTTATCCTTTTTTTTTTTGAACCGTTGCTGTGATCAGATAAAGGCAGTCGATTAGGAAGACACCTAATTAGGAAGACTGGAAGACAAAGAAAAAGAAAAAAAAAACTGACCCCGGTCAGAAAAATTTTGAAACTAATGATGCAATTTCTGATAAAACGGAGCTAATAGGCCTTAACCACTGCCAGATTGGCTTTGATGCTACAGCGAAATTTATTGAGAAAAAAAAAAAATGACCCCTTGGTTTGGTACAAACTACATGTAGATTATTTTGAGAAACTTGAAACAATAAATCCTGTAATATTTTCGCTTTTTACATGATAAACTAAATGTATTTCATTATTTAAGTGTCGTCTTTGCACGGTATTATATATTTCAAATATTTCTATGATTTCCAAGAGCGTAACCTCAATTCCCGAACTGAACCTATGGAAAATTAGGGTTCAATTTACGACGGTTCGCTTAACGACAGTGTTCAAGGAACGTATAAGGTGGAAAAGAACGTATAAGGTTGGCTCTACTGCACTTGCTGTTACAACTTTATTTTAAAATTTCAGGCTTCTTTGGAACACGTTCTTTCAAAGCTACCACACTAATTAACGAAGTTGTAGACATCCACTCACGGGATAGCGAGGTTCCGACTGCTCTCACTGTGGGGGAACAAACAAAAGGCCAACAACCGAACAATTAAAGGATAAGTGAACGAATATCAACTGGCAGAACAACCATAGGAAGATGGGATTGAATTGGGTTGTTTGGAATTAGAGAAGAAGAAGAAGAAACTACAACTATACAGTCAGTACATTATTTCTTAATTAATTCTGTGTTTTCCGACCGGTTTACTTATTATGAGAGATTAAAAAAAAAAAAATTTCCTGAAGGAATCCGTGTCACTTTTATAACGCACCTTCAGTTGAAAGGTCCTTATGAAGGATCTTTGATTAATTTGATTAAAGCTCCAAAATGAGGAATATTACTCTTAATGTAAAATTTCATTCGTTTGATGAGATTGAACCATCAGGCATTTCAATCTGTTTTAAGATATTTAATCATATATTGATTTGATTTTAATGACACATTCTGTTATGTATTTTTCAATAAGCTGGAATATTATATATATATAAATTAACTCTCATGTACAGTGGAACATGTCCTCCATTATATCATAATAGAAACGTACACTAGCATGCCTTTGGATATAGGTGTCCAAGTCATGGTGTTAAAAGCTGTAACCATAGAAACGTAATGATATCAAAGAGTTCAAAAAGGACATGATCGTTTGGAACCTACAGACAGTTCGTAGCAGACTTCACGCATCCTTCCATTCTGCGTTGCCTGTTCCCCCATTGCGGGAGTCGTTCAGAGCAGTAATGTGCTACATCACCGGGCCAGCCTTGTAAGGAATCAGTTCGAGGAAATTATTCCTTACAACGCTGTGAGATACCTAGTAGCGATCGTGGCAACAAAAAACACATAAACATCATTAGATTTCTAGTGGAATCAATGCTACGAGGGGCGGGGAATAGGTCATTATTCTTGAGAAAGGCGGACCAACATCATAGAGAAGATGGTCAACATTCTATGTTAGGCCATCTTATATGACCTAATCCCATTATTCGTACTGCGAAAAGTAAACTAAACTCGCAAAAACACACAGCGAAAAGCTTTTTTCACATTTTAAAATTGAACCACTGTATATTTAGCTTTCTTTACAAACCTATTAAAGACACGACGGGTATGCCTGGCTTGAATAATAGTGCCAGAAATTTCATGGTCCACGAAACACTGAATCAAGGTGGATCGCATTTGATTCTCGGCTGTGAGTATCTCCTGAAAGAAAAAAAAGAGCATGAAGACTTTAACGCGTTTTTTTTTTCTTTCGATGCACCAAGGCGACTCTGAAGAAGGTAATAGGAGGAAGCAGCCATTTAAAGCATAAACGTTTGTTTCAGATGTATAAACATTTGGTTATTTTTTTAGCTCGTGTAGAAAACAAGGAATTTTTATCCAGCACATTAGCCAAGCATGAAGCCAATTTAGGCTGTGCATCTTTGAACATCTTTTTTTTTTGACATCTATTTTAACTGCATATTCGTAATAAAAAAAATAATGAAAACATAAAGTGTTCTAAAATCAATACCAATAAGATGTTCCTTCACTTTAAGACGATCCAAATATGGTAGGAATGTTCGATGAAACATAAGAATTGTCTTTTTTTCCCCATCCTTTTATTAGTAGTTTTTTTATTCTCATAAAAATGCATCGGTTTTCTAGACACACTTCCCGTAATCATACACGGAATCAAAAATATGATCCAAGAATTCTTTTCAGTAATGTAAGAGAAACATAAACGCATAAACACGAAATGAAAGTTCGCATTTAATAATATATCTAATGCATTTTAAATTTCTTTTTACATTCTAGAGAATCAGTTAACCTACTCTATAACCTAGATAAAAG
The DNA here is from genome assembly GCF_054136105.1 of Typopeltis vanoorti. NCBI lineage: Eukaryota > Metazoa > Arthropoda > Arachnida > Uropygi > Thelyphonidae > Typopeltis > Typopeltis vanoorti. The sequence goes on from NC_143560.1 coordinate 62,372,606, forward strand.
ATACCTTTTTCTGTTCTTCTTTCATCCACTCGCTTTTCTTTTATTTTTCGATGACCTTCTTCCCCATTTGGATATAAATCAATCATTTAGTAATGTGAGTCTTGTCAGTGGCTTGCACTACCAGTACTCTCCCCAACTTTATGTAGCGGTGTCTTCCTTACAAAACAGGAAACATTCATTATACCCTATTTCTTTCCATTGAATAAATAAATTTTCAAATAACTACTTGATAAACATTATATTTGTCTAAATTTTGAAAAAAAATAATAATAATAATTCACTGAGATCAAAGCTTAATTTGCACTTGTAATTCACTGCATTTAAAAATATACGAGTATTTAATTGAGGATACCAACTTGTATATTCAGGGCAAAGTTTCTCATATCGCAATGCACTATTAACGTTGTACTGAACTGCAAGGGGTGTGAAAAATGTTCAATTTGACACAACGCGCGCCACGCAGCACTATACAAACACGAATTCGCTTAAAACACCTCTCATTTGTTTTCTAGAATGTTGATATTCTAGAACAAGAGGTGAAGCATATCCCCAAATCACAGAAATGGATAAACCTTATAAGAAATGAAACCTAATAATCTGATATCAAATAATATTTTTTATATAAGAAAGGTGGATATTAGATCCAGCATTATTTTAGTAACATTTTTTATATATTACTAAATATATATGAGGAAATAAGGAAAATTTCTTCAAAGTAATTTTATAAATTATTTAGGGTTTCGTGTGGACTGGTTGTATTCAAGGATTAGCATCTCACGTAAACTTTCAAAAAGTACAAACTACAGATATTTCAGTTTGATGTCTTTCTTGGGTAGGAAAAGAGCATGCAGTACTAGAGTACTACAGACCGATATTTCACAAACAATTTGCTGACAGCAAGAGCTTCCATTTTTTTTTTCTTTTTTTTAAGTGTGCCATTGTAAAGTTCGTGCATTGGTTGACATAAAATCATTTCTGCTGCAAAATAACACAATCAGTGATACTCTCGGCCAGTAGGTGATAGAAAAGCATGCAATTAATTGGAGAGACGCTTCGTATCTAATGCGATTTCAAAGTCCGGAGGGAATACAGCAATGTCTTCTAGCATGTGCTGCACCCAACCACTATCGGCTATGTATAACCTGCAGCAATTATTGGAAGGTTTGAATCAACTGGTCATGTTCATTAGATAAGATAAAGCAACATTCTTACAATTGCACATAATTTATTTTCACTTAGGGGAAGGTAGGGATATACGGATATTGGCACCTACTTAACGTACATTTATAAAACATATACTTGAGGAAAACAAACAAAAAAAAAAAACGAAGGCAGCCATTTTTATTGTAACTATAGGTACACAAATGCCGGCTTACATAAATAAAAATTAATTTAAAGTTACTTTGAAAAATATTAAGAAACGAAAAAAAAAAAAAAATTCACTGCAAAGTTTTGCCCGTTGGTGTTAACAAACTGCCTGTCATAGGTCTATTCTGAACACGAAACCACAATCAGCCGTCTATTTTAAAAATCGGATAAGTATTTGCAACTGATACTAAGACATTGTCAAAAGTTAAACTTGAGTAGGAAAATCATATCATCGAGTCGGTGACCTGGATCTAGCTTGGCCCAAGGGTACAAATAGACCTTTCATTAGGAATCTGACAATGTGCTCAGTATTCGAGTGTTGCCGCTTAGTCTGAACACCATTGCCTTCTATGCTGCGCTTGATTCGACTTAATGTGCACAGCTAACAGTCAACATAAATAAAAACTGGAAACCATAGCAGTCATTTAAAATGAACACCTTTCAGTAAACCACTGAAGAAATATAGAACAACAATTGTTGATTCTTTATTGAAAGTGTATCGAGTGATGTTATAGCAATTAAAAAAATTCTCAGGGTTCTTAGTTGCTAAAGCTATAGCGGTTATTATTGCATAATGTTTCATTAATTACTATAATTTTAGCATAAATATTAGCATAAATCAATCACCTACTCTCGAGTTGACTGAAGAAAACAATGAACGCTATTAATCTCTTTTCCCTCCAGCATACTTTCAGTTATACTCTAAGGGTGTACATTGAAAATCCGAGATATCACTTTGCGATTACAACTAAAACCGAAATAGCCGAGATTCAGTAAAAATTCCAAATATCCATTTACTTTATCATCCTGGAGTGTCACTGTTATGCAAATGGACAAAGAGATTTAATAGGTTTGTGCATTATTTGGAAACGGACCTAACAATCCTAATAGCAAAAGCATCGTGAGGTTTTTCATCTTGCGAATAACATGATATAAATTCTTAAAAGAACTTCGATCACGTTCGATGAATTATCGCCAACTTACCGAAGTTGAGTCATTTTAATTTTCATTTTCAATTTAAATTTCCAATTTTAATTGCGACCGCAGGAGAGCAGTCGCAATTAAAATTGGCTACGTGACCGACGCGGTTGTTTTAATTGAGAATGTAAACCCTCCTCTGAAATCGTAACAACAGCAAGAACTATTAAAATAAATGTCTCCCTGCAAACTACATTTAAACTGTGCTGCTTCCTCAATATCAGGGTAAATTTATTACGCGTGAGATTTTTTTTAAATATGATATCTAAGAATGATATAAGATATTCTAAGTGCAGAAAATGTCTTAACGGAATCTGCTGTAAACACCTTCTTATCTCGCATTATATTATTCATGCACGACATTTATACCAACATAATCCGTCGTATATTTCTATATGTGCGCAAAGAAACCTCTTACATCATACGTGGCAACAGCACTGAGAAGTGGCAGCCGGAAGTTTGACATGGGAGGCGATGGGGAGAGAGATAATTTTATTTTTCAGTTTCTATTTATCCCTTAAGACTTAAGTCATTTTGCTGTGACGTAAACTGCTGAGTTGCTACACTATTACAACAGTTAATGACAATCCAAAATATGTATGTAATTCAAACATAGGCTGCAGATATATCAGTATTATCGAGTATTCCATTATTATTAACAATTCTGTAAATACACGTCGAGGGTCCGAGCTGAAACACGCCATGAAATGAATTCATTTATTGATGTGTAGAGATATTTATACTAAACTCCATTTTTTTTAGATGAAAAAATTCAAAAACGTCTCCCTTCAATTATATTTATTTATTTCATTTGAGTGGTGGGACAGTAACATACTTGAACACGTTCGGCATTGCAAAGTGGATTGCTGCTATGTCATAAAAATGTGTGATTCCTACATATTATATTATTCGAATTCCAACATTGTTGGTCTAGTTAGTCGAGCGGATAACATGTTCAGTTTCAACAAACTGATTGCGGGTTCGAACCTAACGGTAGGCATGGATGTGGCGAACTAAGTGGGTGGACTAAATTTATACACAAGATAGTTTACTTTGCTGATATCGCAAAAGTTTGAAGAAATACCAGTACCGAGAATATTTTATTTCGAAATAACACATCCAGAAGGATTCCATACTCTTAATTCTATCCGAGAGGTGAGTATTAGTCCGCTCTTCATAAGGGATGACATCCTATACCGATACGCGTAGACACGATAAAATAGAATAAATATTCAACTCTAAAGTATATGAGAGATGTTTCCCTGCATAGTTTAAATTAATGTGTCTTAAAGATCTGCCTTTAATAATTCCAATAATACTTATAATTAAAATCGTATAATTAATTTAATTATAATTTAACATCGTTTAATTTTATAATTAAATAATATTAAATTTATAATTACAATTACAACAGAAAACTTTATATAATGTTAGAGCTCTTATGGGAAGTAGGACAATTACTATTATTATTATTCTTTATATGGGCACTCCATGGGGTCAAACGACTCATTACGGGAGACCCACTCTATCCATAAACACAATACCTATCATACATCTTCTTAAACCTATTCACTGGTGGGACGCTCACAACACCTCTCACAAGCTATTCCACTCATACACCACACTCCAAGTAAAGAATCTAATCTACACACCCTTACTAACCACACCCTTAGCTTCCAAATGTGGTCCCTTGTTTCCCCCCTACTCCTCATGTACTGAAAAATTTCTTCTGTGTCAATCTTACAATAACCCTTTAGTAACTTATGAGTTTCTATCATATTCCCTCTCCTCTGCCTGTTAGCTAAATTTTGCAATCCACACATCCTCAAAATATCCTCATACGGAATATTCCACAGACTTGTCACCATCTTGGTCAATTGTCTCTGAATCCTCTCCACAACCTCCCGATCCCCAAAAAATGCAGGCGACAAATCTGTGCATAGTCAATCATAGCCTTATAAAGAGGGATAATAACCTCCATATCTTTACTTATCAATGTATTCTTCAGCATCCAAGTAATCCACGATGCTATTTTGTCAACTCTTGCAATTTGAACTGTGAATTTCAAATCTCTATCCCCCCCCACCAGATCTCTAGCCTCGTCAATTTCCTGTAAACTAGTACCATCTATATGATACGAAATGTGTAATCTTATCATCCAGAAGTGCACCTTACATTTTTACAACGTTGAATTGACAACCATTGTCCTTTGTCCACACTGCCAATTCATTTAAATCATCTTGCAGGATATCCACATTACCTTTATCAAGTTTTGCCCTTCCTAGTTTTGTATCATTGGTAAACAACTGAATCCCCCCCCCCCTTCAAATCTTCCTCTATATCATCAATGTACAAATTAAAGAACGGTGGTCCTAGTACAAAGCCCTGAACTAGGACCACCCTTATTCGCCTTGATTCCACTCCACCATACACCACTCACTGATGTCTATCAGCCACCCCGCTATCCATGCCACCAGGCTCATATCCATTCCTATTTGCTCCAGCTTATGTAATAGTTTTCCATGCGGTATTCTGTCAAATGCCTTACAAACAAGTATTCTACTGAGAATGACTTTCTTTGAGGTTGCCGCTCGAAAAATTCGAAGTCAGTGTTTGATTTCACAATGTTCGCTAGAAAAAAACGCTTTCATTTGTCAGATGTCATGCTGTCAGCTGAAAACAGGTTATTCATATTTGAACATTGGGAAAAAAAGCACAATTTTTCAGAGATTAGTTTTGCTTACACATTCTTAATATTAATAATGGCAATTTGGAAATACAGGCGGTGCCCGGGTTACGGACAGCCCGACTTCCGGTGTTCCGCAATTACGTACGAGCTCCCAAGGCTCTATAAGAATAAATAATAAGTAAATAAGTAAATTAATAATTCGGGAACTAGTTTCTTTCGCGCATGTCAAACCAACCCGCGCTTTGCCGTATTATTAAAGCAACTCTTCCCGTTATTTGGAAGTCAAATTTAAGGGCCTGGGTCACACTTGCCATGATTGAAGATTGGTTCTTGAACTGTTTTATTCCTGCTGTGGAACATTATTGTTCGGAAAAGAAAATTCCCTTTAATATTCTGCTTGTGCTGGACAATGCTCCTGGACATCCAACATCTTTAGATGACCTTCACCCTAATGTAAAAGTCGTATTTTTACCACCCAACACTACATCGTTACTACAGCCAATGGACTAGGGAGTCATTTCTGCATTCAAGGCTTATGTTCGCCCACAGATTAGAGACCCTTCGACACTTCTGCGCATGTCCCAAAAAGGAGAATCCATTCCGATAATAGGGTAATCAATCCGTCTTCTGGGATGAGTTTGTTTATTATTACAGGTCGGAAAATTAGCTTTTCTTTTATGAACATCGTAGTTTTTAAAGTGTAACTATTTTGCTTGTATAACAGTTGGAAAAATGTACGTAGAGTGTTAACAAAATTAAAAAAAAGTAGTATAGCATAAAACAAAAATTTCACGAAATTTATTTTTAAGAAAGGTTTCTATAAAATAAAATAATTATACAGAAAAACAGAAATTTTTTTCAAACGAACTTAGATATTCTAAACTTACAGTTGAGAGAACTGAGACACTTTAATGTCCCAAACAGATTAATTATTTAATCGGTTTGGGACATTAAAAAAATTAAAAGTTGGAAAAAAATACCATTATCAAATCCTTTTAATCTTCATAGTCATCTGAATCGGTGTCCGAATCGCCATCACTTAAACTGTCACCAAAGGTTCGCATAATTCTTCCGTCTCTGTCCCAATACATATTTTCCAATGAAGTGACATGAGAGCAATATTTTCCCGTTTTGAACTGCAATACTTTCAATCGCCTGTTCTGAAAGCTTAAAAAGTTTCGACATGTCAATATCCCCAGTTAAGTTGCGATGGCGAATGAAACTTTTCACTTCTGCCCAAACATACTCAATAGCATTAATATCACAATGATATGGTGGTAGCCTCAAAGCTAGAAATCCATGCTCTTTGAGCATCGTGTCGAATTTAAATAGTTTAGTTGTGGGCAAATTTCTTTTGACCAAATTAAGCAATTCAATTTTTCGCATATCTGGAGAATGAGAAATGTTATTTGCAGAGAGCCAATCCATAAGAACTTGCTTCTTATTAGACCAATTTGGAACTTTGTTTAATCAAATAGAGTGATATGAAGCATTATCAATTATAACAACAGCATTTTTAGGAAGGTTTGGAATCAGTTTTTCTTCTGCCCACTTTTCGAAGATCGTAGAATTCATTTGCCCATGGTAATCTCCAGTAGTTGAATTGGCTTTGTATAGTAAGTTTGAATTCGGTAAAAAACCTATTTCTCCACCTGCACACAAAATTATTATGCGCCGAGAGGCATTTCCGGTTTATAGCACTCCACATTCTTCTTTAGACTGCCAACATTTTCCATAAGTTAAATTACTATCAATCCAAGTTTCATCTAATCCAAAGTTTCCCTGAAACTCTCAAATACTGCGTTCTAGATAAAACAATGTCACTTCGCTCCATGATAAGTTTCCTTTTATTCTAGGACTTGTTAACACGTGCATTGCCAATCACGCGATATCGCGCGATGCGAGTTCTCACCGAGCGGCCGATCACGCGTTATCGCGTGGACATCGTTAACTAAATAAAATAATAAAAAAAAAAGTTGGCCCCCACACGAAATTCCAATTTTCAGCTTGGCAATGAACGATATTGCCAAGTGATGGAGAAATTGTTGGCGAACATGGCTTAGGCACCAGAAACGACAGAGGAGATCGCCTAGTCCAGTTCTGTCAGGAAGAAGATCTAACAATAGCAAATACCTGGTTTAAACTTCCACCCAGAAGACTGTTGAGTTATCTTGTTGTTATGTTGGTTATCTTGAGGCGATTTCCACTTGGAAATCGCCTCAAGATAACCAACATAACATTGTCAGAAATCAAATTGATTATATACTGATAAATAAAATATTCCACAGTAGTATAAAAAGTGCAAAGACATCCTGGAGCAGATATCTCATTAGACCACAATCCCATAGTTGCAGAAGTACGTCTTAGATTAAAATCAGCTAAAAAATCACAAAAGAAGAAAAAAGAAAATTGATATAGAAAAACTGAAAGACCCGAACATAAATAAAAGTGCCAAGACACAGCTTAACCTGCGATTACAACAGATTAACATAGAAGAAAATAAAAGTGTGGAATCTCTTTGGAATAGCTTAAAGAATGCCATCGTAACAACAAGTATTGAAGAAGTAGGTTATGTGAATAATATAAAACAACAGGAATGGATGACAGATGAGATTCTTTCTCTTATTGATACAAGAAGAATGTACAAAAACAAAGACCTTGCCAGGTATACAGAAACACATAACATCACCAAGAAAAAAATAAAAGAAGCCAAGGAAAATTGGATGAAAAATTTATGTACTGAAATTGAACTGCTTCAGAAGAAACATGATAATTTCAATCTGTATAAGAAAATCAACGAAATTTCTGGAAAACTGAGGAAAAAGCAAATAGTGTCTCTAAGAGACGAAAATGGAAAAATAGTTCTAGAAGAAGAGAATAAAGCACAGATTTGGATATTTTTCTGTACCCAAATATTGATACAAAAATGCATAGAAAAACAGAAATCTGTCTTTATGTGTTTCATAGATTTTGAAAAAGCATTCGACAAAGTCAGACACACTAACTTAATAGAAGTCCTTCAACAAATAAGGCTAGACGAACAAGACATAAGACTAATAACAAATCTGTATTGGAATCAGTCAGCTACCATTCAATTAGACAACATTACCACCAGTGATATTAACATCAAAAGAGGAGTGAGACAAGGATGTGTGCTCTCACCACTCCTGTTCAACATATATGCAGAGGTAATCTTTAAAAAAGCATTGGAAGAATGTTCAGAGGGAATCACAATAAATGGAAAGATTGTTAACAACCTTCGATATGCAGATGACACCGTGCTAATTGCAGATAATATTATGGATCTCCAAAAACTCATTGACAGAGTATACATAGAAAGCCAAAGAATGGGAATAAATATAAACATCAACAAGACAAAATACATGATCATCAGCAAACATCCAGCCTCATCAATGAAACTGACACTCAATGGGAAAAATATTGATCAAGTGTCAAGATATAAATATCTTGGTTGCTGGCTTAATGAACGGTGGGATCCAGAAATAGATATAAAGACAAGGATTGAAGTTGCACGGCAGTCCTTCATGAAAATGAGAACACTATTCTGCAATAAAGACCTAAACATGGAAGTCAGATGCCGAATGCTGAAATGCTACGTGTGGTCTATTCTGCTCTATGGAGTTGAAACATGGACATTGAAGGCGACAACCATCAAGAAAATCGAAGCCTTTGAGATGTGGCTATACAGAAGAATGCTAAAGATATCATGGACAGAAAAAATTACCAATGAAGATGTCTTAAAATCCATTGGCAAAGCTAAACATCTTGTACAAATAATCAAGAAACGAAAAATATCATATCTTGGCCACATCATGAGAAACAGCAAATACCAACTTCTACAAACTATTTTGATAGGAAGAATTGGTGGCAAAGGAACTAGAGGAAGAAAAAGAATATCATGGTTTGACAACATCAAGACGTGGACAGGAAAGAGCAGTGCACAACTGCTCAGATTAGCACAAGAGCGCAGTTTGTTCGCCAAGATGGTCGCTGACCTTCGATAGAAGATAGCACAATAAGAAGAAGAATGAACGATATTGCGCGATCACGCGATGCGAGTTCTCACCAAACGGCCGATCATGCGTTATCGCTCACTAAATAAAAAAATAAAAAAAATTTGGCCACCACACGAAATTCCAATTTTCAGCTTGGCAATGAAAGTGTTAACACAAAATCCGATTTCATGAAGTATTTTCTTTAAAGTTTCTCTTTTCCAAGGAAAATTAATTTTTTTCTTTAAGCACAGGAATCAATTTCGGAACAGTTGGCACTCTTTTCTCGACCACGTAAAATTCGTGAATAGCTCTTCTTATAACGTCTACATCAAAATCATTCAAAGCTACGGTTTCGATGGTTTTCTTTCTCTGGCGCTTTTTGTTAGGAGATTTAAATTTTGGCTTATCTTCACCTTTTGATTCCCTACGAATTCTTTTAACAGTCGACCCCGATACGCCCGCAATTGCACTTGCACGTTTATGACTTGAGAAAGGGGAACAAGGAGACTGCCTGTTAATGATTCTTTTTCGCAGAATGTCAGCACACTATTCAATATTCTTTTGCAAGAGCTACTGGAACGTTTAACAAAAGAACTTGTTGACCGTACTGCATCCATCATACAAATTAATAATAAAAAAGTAATGCAAAAAAGCGACAACAAAAATCAGGCTACTACTAGTACAGTGACAGACAAGAAAGCACGTGATTTCGCATGTTGGCGACCAATTCGTACATCTTCATTTCTTTCTTCCCTTCAGCATGAATCGACTATTCTTGGCAAAAGGCCAAGCAGAGATCTACAAACGGTGGGCGTACGTATACTTACGGCGTACATTCCCGCAAGCAGTCAGGACTACGGAAGATGATGTGATGGCCTTGAGAGAGTTCTGAAAGAATTATAACATCCGTGATGCCATCAAAAACATTGCTAATTCTTGGGAGGAAGTGAAGTAATCAACAATTAAAGGAGTGTGGAAGAAACTGTGCCCTCAATTCTGTGATGATTTTCGTGGCTTCACAGAAGATATCGCCGAAGCCAGAAAAGCTGTCGCGGATAGTGGCAATGAACTGCAAATGGACATCAATGAAAATTATGTCATTGACTTACAAGAGTCCCATTCAGAACCAATAAAGACCTTATGGAGATAGAGAAGCAGCTGATGGAAACACAAAATCATGAAGAATCAGATGATCCAGAGCCAAGAACGTTTATGACAAAAGAATTAGCTGAAGCCTTTCGTCTCATTGCTTGAGGAGCAAGATCTTAACATTCAGAGGTTTACCATGCAGTTAGTTCTCAGATTGTGCAAACAACCCTAGATACCTTTTTTTTTCAAGTAACCGACTTCAGTGGTAAGCTCATTCACTCCAGAAACAGAATCAAATCCTGATTCTCCAGTACCAGGTCCATCCTTTCTAGCACTATCTCCATCATCATCTTCCGATTAATGTTAGCCTACCTTCTTGCCTCAGAAACGCCCCTTCCAGTAAGCAAGACATCGATGCAACCTTTAATATTCTTTTTAGAAATTTTTCCTATGAGTTTGTTTTTATGTTTTGTTTGTTTGAAGTAAAAGAAAGGGTACAATAGTTTCTGTAACTTATTATTACAGTACAGGAGTATTATTATTATTACAGTATTACACTGTATTATTATTGCCACATATGAGCGAGCCATTATAGTATTGTTATTATTATTATTACCGCATGTGCGCTGTTCATCAGGGATCCGAGTTACGTAGAAATCCGACTTAAAGACGTTCTCAGGAACGTATCTCGTTCGTAACCCGGGGACTGCGTGTATTCATTTGTAACAAGGTTATGCCATTCACGAATGTTTATTCCCCACCTATAAGTTTCCTGAAAATTCTCATATTTCTGGTCATTGATTATATTTTTTTCATTATTTTATTTTAGTTTTTTCATAACTGAACTCCGATCCATGTTAAAACTAGTTTGAAATTGTCCTGTAGTATACTACTTAACGTCTTAGTCGATAAAGCCCTTTGGTCGGAAAGACCTGGGTTAGATTCTCGTCCGTGATGTGAGGAACCTTTATCTGGTCTCTTTCGACGAAAGGTGAGTTAGCCGGTCTCATACAGTGGTGGGGAGAATCAACCGGAAACTCGGGTTTTTCGTTCCCCAGAACAGACAAACGGGCCCCGTGAACACAAGCATCTACAGACAAAGGACACACCGGGAGGCATGGTGCTAACCACCTCATCCTCGAGGTATGGTTGCGAAGTTCAAGAATAGTTGGAAGGTCGTGGGCGCTGAAGTGCCTGTTTGGACCACTGATGATGATGATGATGCTACTAATTAACGTGGTCTTTTGACTAATTTCTCTCTTATTCTATATAAATTTGTTCAACTGCCTTCGCACCAAATATGGATTTATTTATCCTGTTATCTATTTCCACATTTATTTTGCCATCTTCACTAGAAATTGTAATTAAAGGGCTAAAATGTGTAACCTGTTCTAAACGCCCACTACTAAGATTTCACTTCACGTTTTCCGTTGTCTTACCTATTTTTATAGTTTTAATCTTTTTTTTTTTTTTTTTTAATCATTATTAAGGCTTTTCATATGAAATTTTTCATAGCAGTTATTTAGTTTGGCTAAAACACGTAGGCAGATTTCTTGACGAGGATAATGTCCTCTTCTGAGAGTAAAGAACTAAGCCTAATATTTCCTTCTGAATATCAGATTTCACGTACTTTCCTTAATACGTAGCTTATATAGATTATAGATAACAGCAGAGATAATGTACGATACCTGATTTAATCTCAACTATCTTTCTATACATCCATCAATTCTACCGGCCAATTTACAGCTTAAGTACAAGCTTTGTAGTCAAGTATTAGCTAAGTATCTCCCTGCAAAATTGTGTAGTATTTACACCATACATATTTAATGTTTTGAACAGCTTTTCCTCTTGGCACTTCATCATATTTTTGTTATGAACTAAACGCGCTTAGTTATTATTGTATTCTCACATTTCGTTATTATTTGTCTTCAAGTAAAAATCTAGCTTTCTGCAACTCCCATTTGGCTTAGTTTCGGCTTGTTTTACAATCCCCCCCCCCAACTGTTTTTCTTAGTCTTTTTTCAAGTATGCTTGCTTAAATTTTATCTGGGAAAACACTGAATAAGGAAGTCTCTCTGTAATTGTCGTAGTCTCTTTTATTTTTTTTTAAAGAAAACGGAGAAAAATATGATAAGATGAGAACTCTGCTCCAATCATGAGAAGTTGAAGCTTCTAACCAGGCTTTCTGATTGACGCAGGGTAACCTGCTGTAAAATTCTTATATTTGACTACTACTATTCGAATATCATCTACCCCAACACGATCGCATATAATGCGAACTGTACTTCTCTGGAATATTTTTCATCCATTATTCTGTCCCCTATTATATGATTTTAATAATTTTTCAAAGTAGTCGTTCCAGACATTCAAATTAACCCTAACTTCATTTAGGATGTCTGGATGTCTTGACTTCACATCCCTAGCTTCACTAAGCTTTTTTTTTTTTTAGCAGCTTCCAAAACACTGCAACCCTCAAGATGTTCATCTTGCATTTTCTTCCTTTGTTTAGCACTGTTTTAACAAAACTGATCTATCCTGCATATTTCTCCACATTTTCTAAAAACTCATGCTAACTTTCTTGCCAGGAATTTTTAATATGATCTCTGATATTCATGGACTTCCCTATCAGTTCTTCCCTATCTGAGTCACTCCCCAGGATGCACATCAAAATTCATGCAAATATTTTAAGTGGCATCCTTAAAAATAAAAAGAGATGCCATTACCTTTATATCCTCGTCTCCGCGGTTGTAAATGAGTCATGATCGATAAAGCAATCACCTACTGGTGATCGTACAAATCACCACTAGATTTTTCTTCCGCAGATAATTTATCCTATGGAGAAATTATCTCTACGGAGAAAACAGTATACATGAATATCAACTGCTGCGTCTTGATTTCATTAATAATAATTGAGAGTAACTGAACCGTTATATAATTATGTGCACTTTTTGTGCAAATCACGATGACCAGAAAACTAGATTAAAATTGATTTAATTAAAATTAGAATCGTAATTCTAATTCTAACTAAAATTATAATCATGAAATTTTCGTGTTCCGAAACATAAATTAGAAATTAAAACTGGTAAATAAACTAAAAATAAATTTCAACTTTTAAACCTATATATATATACACACCGATTTAAATAAATAAACAAATAAAAGACAAGCAGCAAATTTTTGTGGAAAAGACGCAACGAAGGGAGTCTGTAGCCAGTCAGCTGTTAAGGGCAGTGAACCACTTGCCTGTAAAATGGAAAGTGTGGAGATTATTGATGTATTGAACTTACAACGCAGACAAACTTCTTTCATGCAATGAAAACGCCTTGCATGCATCTGAGGCATCTACTTAAACGCGTCTTACCCACTGAAATTCTAAGTGTGAGCTCATACATGCACACGAGGCCGCCCACGAAACATTTTTCACGATGAGACAAAGATTAAATAAGTGTCTCAATAAATTTTGGATGAATATAAAAAAAAAAAGAAAAGAAAGAAAGAAATATCAAAAACATATCAGTGATGCCATTTTGAGATCGTGAGTGAATAACTGTTCTATGCCACAATGTATGATATTTTAAAATACACAAATATTTTATTAGAACGCAATTAAAAATAAAATACAAAATTAACGATAGCCAGGCTTAAGGGCCTAGTTACCATTTATGAAACTGTGCCTACATGAGGTTTGAATTTCGATCTTAACTATAGAATTCACAGCGCTGATTTATATCTGAAGATCATATGAATAAAAAACATAAAAAAGTGGAGTAAAATTGGTAGTATTGAACAACTCATTAAGGAAATTAGTACGATTGCTATAAAAGGTAATCTTAGTTTTCAGCAGCATACAGAAATGAATTCTCCACTATAATAACAAGATCATTAGAAACATGTCCTGCCACTTATCAATAATAGAACTCTTGAATAAATTCACTAATATTATCTAAACTTTTATTTTCAATAGGATGATCACAATAATTCGTTTAGCTTTTCTAGTTCCCCAAGTTTAATAATAGCAACGACGCGTCGTAAAATAGATGTAAACCAATCACACCAAACGTTATAACGTATGTTATCAGTCTTTAAATAAGGTATCATATACAAGACGAAGTCATAGCCCAGCTCTACCCGCTAATTAACAGGAACAGTAAGCTGAGCAACGGAATCAAACTACTCATATATAAACTGATGGTTCGCCCTATACTCACCTACGCTTCTCCGGCTTGGAGTCATACCGCTAATACTAATATTCTTAAGTTGCAACGTGTGCAAAACAAATGTCTCAAAATGATCCTGAACGCCCCATGGTTCGTACGTACTGTACAACTTCATCACGACACAAATGTCCCCTATATTTACACTTTCATGCAGGCTATAGCAACCAAATTCTTCTCAAAAGCATCTGTGCACCCTAACAAACTGATCCAACTGGCTGCAGATTATGACGCAATCGATTATTTCAAACATAAAAGACCAAAAGCCATCCTAAACTAAACTGGAGACTAATCTCCAAGCCCACTCAGGGCGAGCAATTAGCTCATTAAACTATCTCCACTCACAGTTTCTCTTAATATAGCGGGGAATATGAAAAGCATTTTGCTTCACCCCTTAGGTCAGTAATGTTGTAAGTTGTAAAAGCAACGAAGTCCGAACTTTGCAATTTACTAGCTTCAAATTTCCATTATTTATTTATAGATTTTTATATATTATTCTTACGCATCAAAAAATTCGGCGCCCAAAGAGGTCTCTCAATTTTCTAAGGTGAAACTGATCCTGGGCTTTATAAGCCTGGGCAGGAAACATACAACTTACAGAAACCAAACATTCACCTTGTCGATGAACTACAAATTCAACGGCCCACAACGACTTATTCATAACCTGCTGCGAATGTTACGGCACAGTGAAAAAAAGGAAAAAGCGACCAGAGATACCGTCAAGAATTCTGGAACAGGGGAATATACACGTATATAGGGAAAATATATTATATATATAACAGTAAATTATAACGAATATTTTCATTTTTGGAATCCTTGAACTATGGGAAGCTAGTGCTGGGATATTGGACGGCCATGATGAAACACGGCTTCTAAACTAAATTGAAATATAAACGTGAAAAAGGAACATCATTTTTCCCAATACAACTCTGTGATACTGGATTACTGTACATAGCAGTTTAAAATAAGTGGGAATTTCGTTTCGGATTTAACATCTGGACTGTGAGAATTTCATTCTATCTACGCATGATTTAAAGCAGTCACCAGTTAGTCTACTCCCGGAATAACCTTGACACTTCACCTTCTGCTCAGGTGACCTCCAGCATAGGGTGTCGCAGCTTTACTCCGTAGATGCGCGTAGGTGTACCGAAGGGTGTAACACTTTTTACCTAATCGGGATCCACAGGATTAGTGTACACTCCATTTTTTAAGGTCAGTTACCCAACGTTCCATCCAACAAACAGTAAAGTCACCACCCCGTCCCACTCTCTTCACCTTACGGAGCCAAGTGGAACGCTGTTAGAATAATAAGGACAATACCGTAAACGCACGCACACATACACATGCACCCAAGCACGTCCTGCAACATTTGATATAAGCATCCCAGTAACATTCTTTCTGATGCAATATCTTAGGTGTTTTCCATGCTAAGGTTATTTTTTCAAAGAATATTTCCCGTAATCCAGTGCCTATCGCTTCATTTTCCTCATGTATCTCTCAGTAATTGTAAGAACAATCTGTTCTTATTAGCTACTACAGCTTTGGTTTTAAAGTATAAGTAAATAAAATTAAATTCCAATAATAAACCGGGAGCAGATGGTACAGGAGAGTCCATTTCCTTCAGCAGTATTAATATTATGTAAGGGTAAAATCGACCTTTATGAGCCCAGATGGATTTGCCATATCTACAGAAATTGCCGCGAGGAGTGGACTGTCAGATAGCTCATTGGCCTCTCTCGCTCACTAGTTGAGTAAATAAAGGAAATCAAATAACTTCCGTGTTTCATGTATTTCTGTACTAGTCTTTAAGGCAAATTTTGTGCCAATTTTTTTTCCTTAAAGGTCTTGCGGGACAGATATTTTAATCTTGCAGGGCAGGAAGTGCTTAGACCGGGTAGCACACAGTTGAATGCTGAAACTTGTCCCCATCTCGAGTCCAACTTCAAACTTTGAAGATAGCTTAGTTAATATTATTTCGAGAATATGTTGCTTGACACAATGTATTTGTTTTAAGCATACTAATGCACATAAAGGTTTTCGGGAACAGAATGAGGTCATGGCTTGGTACTAGGCATGGCAATGTCATATCCTTAAATAGGCTGTCTATAAACCTGCTTCATTGCACGAAGCATTATCCAGCTGATACACGAAATGATTCCATAGCAGCGGAAAACAAAGGCTAGATATCAGACAGCCTATCTAAGTTTTTATATATACTACTTTGTAAAATTTTATTTAGAGTATTCTAGAATTATAGATTTCTAATTTATCATTAATCATTCGTTTCCTTTATTTATTTATTCTGACAAGAAAAATTCCGATCAACTTGGAAGATCTGTACTTTGTTTATGGATTTATTTTTCTGTTTTCCACCTGTGGTATTTCAGGAAATACTCAAGATGTGATTGCAAACATCTGCATCCTTATCAGAGTTGAATGAGTACTTAACTCTGATAAGGATGCAGAGATTTACCCAGCATATTCTTTTCCACACCATCCGGAAAAACCAAAGTATAACCATTCACTCTTGAATCCCCACATTTCTGACACTCGGAATACATCAATAGTACAATGCTAAAGCGTTAATATGGCGTATGAAAGGGAAATTTTCTAGTGGCGAGT
Organism: Typopeltis vanoorti; assembly: GCF_054136105.1. NCBI lineage: Eukaryota > Metazoa > Arthropoda > Arachnida > Uropygi > Thelyphonidae > Typopeltis > Typopeltis vanoorti. The sequence goes on from NC_143560.1 coordinate 62,389,582, forward strand.
CAAATTCCGTTCTTGAGTACAAATACTCACTTAAGAGTTTCTGAATAGATCTCATTCCTCGAATGTGTAAAACCGATCCCATTTTGATGTTACAATATGACATGAATTAACGACTGTGTGGAAGGATATAAGAACTACTGACGACTAAAGCGTCCTCCCACGAGGACACACACACACAGAGAGAGAGAGAGAGACTTTCTGATAACTTTATTATTATTTTTTTTTTTTTGTACATCTGTCTGGGCCATTAATTTCACTCCAATAACTAATTATAAATTTAAGTGGAAATGTGCTTGTGCAGTAAGCGAGAAAAAATTCCCCACAAAACAGAAGATTTTCTCAATTATCAGAAGAATTCTCTTGTAATATGGAGTATTATCCTGCAGGAAGTAACCATTAGCAGATGAAAGGGATATTGCTGGTCGGCAGCAATTGTCATGTAGGCTGTAGAATTCAGATCGCATTACAAAGGGTATCAGAGGTCCTGATGTGTCAAACTGATAACCTAACCTCTGTGGTTATCAGTTTGAGTGACATCACTAACAGATATCCGCAAGCGGGGAGGTCACTCATCTCCCCTTGACTGAGTATACATCTTCTGGAGGAGAGGGGAAGTGAGGGGGGGGGTTATTGGAGGGAAGACTGCCATCACCCTCTCGACTAACCCTTCACCCTCCACCTAATCCTGTTTGGTTCCTCTGCTCATTACAACCATGTGATAACTGTAAAAATGGAACAGAAGGAGTAAGCAATCAATATGAAGTTGTTCATTATTTAAAAACCTACAACAATTAATCACATAATTATACCAGACATATAATACTTTACTATACTGTTTTGTGTATTCCGTAAAGTAAAAAAAAAAAAAAAAAATCTTTCTTCAGGAAAATGGCAAGAGAGACAAATCTTGTGAAATATTTCTGGGTAATTACATGTTTGAATTTTTCTTTGTGAATATACTTGTAAATAATATTTCAGTCAAATAAATGTGTATTTGTAAACTTAAATGAACAAATTTAGGTGTCGTTGACGTGTTCTCCATATTTAAGAATATTTATTCTGCTTAGAATTTGTAATAAAGTTAACATTAGTATAGTAATGAAGTTTTTAAGATCTTAAACATGACATAGAAGTAGTAAAACTGAGATTCCAGTAATTAATTACTGTATTTTAGAAAATTTGAACATGAAAGAAAAACGTGTGTGTGTATGTGTTTGAGGGGTGAGGGGAATACCACTGATATCCAATAGTTAATTATTTTAGAAAATGTCTACTGCTATCAATTGACAAGAAAAACGTGAAAGAAAGAAAAATGCGTGTGTGTGTGTGTGTGTGTGTGTGTGTGTGTGTGTGTGTGTGTGTGTGTGTGTGTGTGTGTGTGTGTGTGTGTTTGGGGGTGGGGGGACACCACTGATATCCAGTAGTTAATTATTTTAGAAAATGTCAACTGCTATCTATTGACAAATATTTTCCCATAGTTCCACACTCGTGCCAGTGACCCCAACACTTGACCAAATATCCTCCCAGAATTCCAATTTCTAATCATTACCCATAATGCCACATGCGAACAAAAATCTCATCTCATGTCATTGACAAATATCGCTAGATCTTAGAATTCCATGCTCTGCCCATTACCGGCAATTCCACACTCGAACCAAAGACACAATGTGACGTCCTTGTCGGATGTGTCACCCAGGGAAATTCCAAGGTTTCCATACTCTATCTTATCTCTAACCATCACCTACAATTCCATACGCGAACAATTACCCAGAATTCCATACTCGAACCAAAAGACACAACGTGACGTTATAGAGAGATATGGTCCTGATCTTATCTCTAATCATCACCCACAATGCCATAAGCAAACCATTATCCAGAATGCCATACGCGAAACAAAAGACACAACGTGAGGTCACAGACAGATGTGTCCCCAGCGAAATTCCAAGCATTCCATACTCATGACGTCACGAATCCTTATCTTGATCTTGATTTGGTTCAAAGTGCCACTCCTACTACTGACCTCTGACAAGCAGGATTGATTACAGTGACTATGGATCAAAAACTGGGGGGGGGGGTAAGCTATCCACTCAACCAACTGGCATTGTAGTGCGAGGTTAGAAATTATGCTTCTAAAAATATTTTGGTTAATACAACCAGAAATAGCTAAACGAAATGTGACCCATGCTAATCTATCTTTTGGTATTATTCCACTTGAGTTAGTAGTTTTTGCTGAGTATGGGTATAGAAAACGTGAGTAGAATTTCATATTAGAAGCGTCTCCGGTTGCAGCGTTGAACCACTTAGAATATAGAAGAATGCATTCCTTACATGTTGGATGTAAAGAGACATCAGTTCAATATGTCAGCCAAATCGCTGTCTGTGGTAATGTAATTATGTAATGAAATTATACTTCCTCAATAACATTGTACTTTGTAGGGTTTTGAGAAATGTAAAACTTCCACTAGGATTATTGAAACATTTCTAAGCCTTATTTAGAACTGATTTTAGACCAAATAACGTCCGAGGCGAGAAGCATCTTGAGCGTTCCCGCTGTCGCGTAGATTTTTTTTACCCTTTCTTTCCCTCTCTCCCAATTTTTTTCAAGGGTTTTTGGGTCAATAACTGCTTCAAATACTGTGAATCCCTGGCTCCTCGAGGCACTGAAGGTAACCGTCGGCATCTCCTTACCCTAAATCGAATTTCAGTTATTCTCACTACTAGATGTCTCCATAGCGGCGAGAAAAGGTGGTGTGGTTATAACTCCTTATTAAATATGTTATTTAATAAGGAGTTATGACCATATAAGGTATTTTGGGCTAATTTCATTCCCTCACATTTTAGAGAGTGGACACCGCCAATGATAAATGCTGGAAAGTGTGCTGCATCACTATTAAGAGAAGAAATGAAAGTTACAATCAATCCCAGGAAACGCCATGATTTCATAGAAGTCTAAGGAGTGGCATGTTCGACTTCTGTTGTTCAACTGTAATTTTAATTTGTGTGTGAGTGTCCTAACAAAGAAAAATAATAAAAAATTCCATCTCCGAAGGGTAATTCAGAGAAGATGACCGACTATCAACCTGGTTTCAGTGAAAAGATTGCACCATTTCACAGAAACTTGACCTAATCTTAACATATTTCAAAGCTCGTTATACTTAGTTCAAGATGCCATTAATTTCAAGTTCCGACTAGCATTCATAGGAAATGAAGTGAATTTTGATTTATTCGAACTAACCACCTTCTAATGAGTCAGAAGTACTGAAAATAATAGATACAAATCAAGTAGGTAGAGATGAAGTAAGTTAGGGCGTTATGGCCAAATGATACATAAAGGAGTGTTGTCCGGTTTCTTCCGCAACGTCACCGTGACGCAATATATATATTGCGTCAGAAAATATTTTTCACGTGACGCTCAACCACAATAGGTTGTAAACGTATAACTTATTAATACCGTTGGTGGACTATAATTTTCATCACTTTTTATTTTTAATTATATTTTTGTATTTTTTAAAATAAATTTTACATAATCCAGAAACCCTGTTGTACCGACCAAACATGAAACTGTTTCAAGCCACTTCACGCCTCCAACAGATTCATTCATCACATTCGCATATTAATTAATATATGTGCACTCTCCCAACCAATATGGACTGGGTCACCGTGAGAGAAGTAGATCCCTCTCTTATTTTATTTATTTATTTATTTTTATGTGGTTCCTGCCCACAAAGGGTTATTAGCAAACCTATAGAACATTTGTGACATGGGTGGGATAAGGAGTTTTTTCTTTTTTTCCCATTTTTATCAAATTTATATATGTTTTGTATTTATTTATTTATTTATTTTTTTTTACATATATATTGATGAAATTTGTTTTCATTCCGTAAACAGACAAACGGACTTGGAAACACTCGGTAGGGACAGTCACGAATATCAAGAAGTACAACAAGGTGGTTTACAGTTGCGAAGTCATGAGGCAGTTGGATGTATGGTGAGTGCTAAAAAAATAATAATAAAATAAAAAATAAAGCTAGAATTCAGATTAAGAGATAATTAATTTGTACTATTCTAGATTTGGACGGTTTGAAGTTACTGAATCTGGATTCAGTACTGTTCTGTTAAACTATTAAATATAAATTATATAAAAATCCATTTAGGACGCGAAAAACTTTTCTAAGAGTTTGTTTGAAAGTGAGATGGTGGAATTCATATGTAACGGACAAGATAGAGTTCTTTCCAGTCGGAAATTAGGCATTATCATTCCAAACACAAGCGAATTGGCCATGGAACATACGCAGTTCAGACTAATGCATTTATTTCACAGCCTTGGTTTCGTTGTAATCCCAATCGACTCAACAGTGTTCTATTAATAGCATGTTAGCTCAATAATATCTAAGAGCATGAAATATCAGCCCATTAATAGAATGCACTCGGGACAGTTTATTTAACACAAAAGTCGAATTTCTAGGAAAAAAAAAAAAAAAAAAAAAAAAAAAAAATATATATATATATATATATATATATATATATATATTAAATCACAGTTCATTTCGCAGAGAAGTGATCTCACATCAAGTAATGAAAGTTATTTGTCACTTAAAGACATTCACAAACATCCAGTACACGACAGGATTGGAACCTGCGGCCTATCACCTGAATCGCAGAAAGGTTATCCCGAAGTGCCCGGCTTGGCAATCAGATGTTCCTTCAGTTGTTCAAAGAGAGATGGGAATCACTGAGTGCGAGATTAAAATTGTGCAATTAGTAACACAGGAGCTCCCACTTCTAGCATTGTGCCTACGCGTGTGTAGGATTGACATTGTACATCACGGCACTAGCGTGCGTCATGAGAACGCTTTCATGCAGCGATCCGAGAAGGGAGGAGAATAAGCCAGCCATCATTGATTTAGCATGTTACGGGAGAGTTCAGTATTCACACTGCTCCTTCGATTAAAAAACAAGCATAACCTTCATGATTCCAGAATGATATTGCCAAGATCTTTGCTGATGACATTAATTATTTTATTTTTTATTTTTGGACAAGAGCTGGAAATGATGCGATAATGATTTTATGCCGGTGGGTTATCCTTGAAGCTTTAGTGAATATTTGAATTTCATGAAAAGCTAATAATCTATCATGTTTTTCACATTGACTATTGATTACAGCAAAGAGAGAGAGAGCTCCCCACGTTCAACGAAACCTTGAGGGGTGCATGCTGTAGTCATTCCACTTCTCTGAGGCTTATTTCATGAATTGTCTTCGTTTCTGATTTTGCGTCCTTCATAATGGTTAAGGGAACATACACATCTGTCGGATGTTTATTCCCTTCATGGGTAATCAGATCCATCCGTTCAAGCCACTGACTTGGTGATCACGAAATCATTCATGTCAAGATACGGGGATCATTTCGAAAGTTCTGCACACTGCATTCCTGCTCCTACACACTAATCCTTTACTTAACAAAACAGATATACCGGCCTTCAATACAATTTCCATTCTGCCTTGTCCAACGTTCAGTTGTTTTATATTAGTTTCAGCAAATGTTTCTTGTAGATGTGACTGAAAAGTCGGATCACTTCAGCGGGCATCTCGTCAGTGGTAGTGACACATTCTCCCTGGAGGGATTCTTTCAACTCCGACAATAGATAAATTTGGAGGAATAATGTCAGCACTGTATGGGGGAGGGATGTAAGAAGCACCCACCATGCATTTTCCATTTGCATCTTCAGTCTAATAAAACCTAGGTTGGCAGAAACTCAAATCTCACCTCGCCCCAGCACTATACATCTCAACCTTCCAAATTGTACACCTTTTAACTCCTTTCGAACCAAAGGTGGCGTCTGCGGTCAAATTCATTTGCTGTCTCTATCATTCCCCTCATGCCACCAACTACTCTCAGCTCTTTAATTTCCTCTCCTTAAAAATTGATTTTCTCCAGTTCTCGCACTTTCCCAACAGCGAAATCATCCTCCTAGGAGATTTTAATGTCTACAACACCAGCTGATTTTCCTCTTCCAGTTGTACAGATCCAGTAGGCAGAGATGCTGAAACATTTGCCATCATCAACAACCTTACAAAAATTGTTCACATGCCAACCAGAACATCAGATAACCCTAACCACTCCCAAACGCCCTAGATTTCTTCCTCACGAGTGACCCTTCCAAATACACAGCGAATGTAGTGGGTACCATAGGTAATTCCTATCACAATCTAGTGTTTCTCTCCTACCCACATGCAACAACGCTTACACAGCCACTCCCATGCAAGAGTAGTTTGGCATTATACATGCCAAGTGAGACAGCCCCGTGACTTCTGTGCCTTGTTAACATTGCATGGGAGGGGGGAAGCAATAGCCCATGGTTAGACTATTGCTTCCGGCCTTCCAACCCAAACATATGCATCCAACGTATCACCAAAGTAATCCTCACTGGCATGGAAACATACATTCCCCACACTACACTTAACTACTGTCGCTTAAATAAACTTTGGTTCTCCAAAAGATGTGCCAAGGCTGTACAAATAAAAAATCAAACATACCACAACTGGCTCACATCAAGAACTCCATTCCACTGGTATTTATCCCACAAACTGGAAATTGGAGTATGTTCAACCCATTCTCAAGAAGAGCGACAAATCACTGCTAATTACCGCCTTATCTCTCACTTCAGTCCTGTCTATAGTAATGGAGAAAACCACCAATTTCATCTCCTACACTACCTCGAAGCCACCCAGCTAATAAACGACCACTAGTTTGCATTCTGTCGTTACCAATCAACAGGAGATCTACTCACATATGTCACCCATCTCTAGACAAATGCCATGGAGAAGTTTGGTGAATTTTAAGTGGTTGAACTTTATATCTCCAAAGCTTTTGACCAGGTCACAAAGGCTTACTAAGTAAACTTCAATCATTTGGTCTGTTTCAGGACTTCTGTAGTTGGATTGCCAGCTTTCTGTCTGGATGCACACTATGTGTGATGGTAGATAGTTCTATCCTATTACCAATCCTCTTCCTTCTATATATCATTGACGTATATCAGTTGACCTCCAACCCAATACAGTTTTGCAGATCACAGCATATTGCACTCCTTCCTTTAATTTGATAAACTCACTCTACACAAGTCACCTCAGCTTACTCACAGAACATCAACCACCACTGCCCTTAATTCTGATCTCCAAGCCATCACCCAATGGGGTTCAGATAACCTCGTCAATTTCAATGCTAGTAAAAAAGAACCATTTCCTCCCAGTATTATTTTTGACAACACTCAAATTTCCAGACAAGATGAGATTTCTCTTCTCGGAATTATCCTGACTGACATCAAGTGTCTCCTGGCATAAACACATCACAACCATTGCATCCTCAGTTTCTAAAAAAACTAGGATTTCTCTTTTGCTTATGACGTAATTCACCTCTGAACAGCTGTCAACTTTAGACAAATCACAAATTCGTCCAGCTATTGAATACTGCTCTCACATTTGGAGTGCCCCCCTAAGCGTTTTCTCAAAATGCTTGGCTCAATACAGAGTAGAGCAATTAGATTTGTTAATAATCCATCTCTTACCAACTTACTCCCCTCCCCACACTTTCACACAGGCGTTTTTTGGTTTCTACAATATGCATTAGTATTCTATAAATATTTCCATAGCAAATGTTCATTGAAATAGCGTCAATAATTCCCCCACTTAGTACTAAGCCCGTTGGAACACGTGCAGCTGCCTCCCAACATCCCTTCAAGATACACCTTGAAACCCACAGAACAAGTTTCTTCTCCTCCATCCCTGCTACTGCGGTACTGTGGAACAGTCTTTCTCTGATGTATTTCCCAAGGAATACAATATACAGTCTTCTTCTTCGTCTATGATCTCTTATGCTTTTAAGCGTCGAGATTTTGCCAAACAGATTTCCATGCCGTCCTGTCCAAGGTTTGTTGTTTTGCTTCTTTCCAGTTAATTCCCTTCTTTTCCAATTTGTCTTTAATTTCCTTTTGCCAACCTTTCCTGGGTCTGCCTATGTTTCTTTTTCCTATTTTCTGGCTTTCGTATACAGTTTTTGCTATTCTTCCTTCTTCCATTCGATTGAGATGTCCAAACCATCTCATTTGGGCTTGTGGTATGAATTGATTCAGAGGTGCAACTTGAAGGCTCTCTCTTATGGTTTGATTTCTTATTCGGTCTAGTCTTGTTTTTTGTGCCACTTTCCTGAGATATTTCATTTCAATTGTTTGTAGTTTATTTGTGTTTCCTGTTGTTAAACACCAAGACTCATAACTGTATGTTAATGTTGGTAGAAACACTGAACGGTACACTGCCATTTTGGTATTTTGGGTGACTTCTTTCTTATCTAGGAGTGGGCCTTTCATCGCATAGAATAGCTTTGTTCCCTCTCTTATCCTGTTGTTAATTTCTGTGTCTAGTCTACCATCTTCTTGTATATATGATCCCAAGTATTTAAAGGAGTGGACTTGTTCCAGTTGGTGATTCTCTATTTTTATTGTGTGTTTTTGTTGGTTTCTAGATATGATCATTGTTTTAGTTTTATTTATATTTATGGTCATATTCCTTTTCTTTGTTTCTTTATGCCAAATGTTGATATTGTACTGCAGATCTTCAGCTGTATTTGCTAGAATCACTACATCATCTGCAAAAGCCATACGTGAAATCCTGGTTTCTTTCAGTTTCCTGTATCCTAAGTGGAACTTTTTGGTTTTTGTTTGGCATGCCTTTAAAATTTCATCCATTACTACGATGAAGAGAAGAGAGCTGAGGATACAGCCTTGCCTCACTCCTACATTTGTTTCAAATTCTTTTGATCTATTATTACAGGTTCTTACATAATTTTTATTACTTTTGTAGAGGCTTTGTATGGCTGCTATTAAGTTATCTTGTATCTTGTTTTTCTTTAATGTTTGCCATATTAAGTGTCTGGGAACTCGGTCAAAGGCCTTTTCAAAATCTATAAAACATGAATGTAGTTCTTTTCCATATTCCAATGTTTTCTCTGATATTTGTCTAAGACTGAAGATAAGATCCTGTGTGCTTCTATTTTTTCGAAAGCCATATTGCATTTCATCCAGCGTGTCTTCTATTTGATTCCTAACCCTCGCTTCTAAAATGCGGGTATATAATTTTCCTGGAACGCTTAAAAGCGAAATTCCTCTATGGTTTTCACATTTGCGGTTGTCTCCTTTCTTAAATATAGGGATTATTATAGCTACTTCCCAGTCTTTGGGAATAATTTTCTTTTTCCATACAACATTGAATAGGTGTAAAAGAAATTTTATGGCTTTCGTTCCTAAATTCTTTACCATTTCTGGTGTTATTTGGTCATGGCCTGCTGATTTGCCCAGTTTTATTTTATTTATTGCTGCTAACAGTTCATTTGCATGAATTTCTTCACTCTGATCTTCTATTTTGCTGGTGTATCTTGCTCTTAGGGTTCTATTTTTTCCATGTCCTGCATCTTCCAATAATTCTTGAAAGTACTGTTTCCATCTTTCCATGATGTTTTCGGAATTTGTAACTTTCCATCCTTATTTTTGATAAACTTTATGGGGCATTCTTTCTCTGATCTCATTCTTCTTAAAACATTATAGAAGAGTTTTTGGTTTCCTTTAAAATTTTGTTCTAAAGTATGTCCGAAGTCTTCCCAGCATTTTCTTTTCTCTGCTTTCACTAAGGTTTTAACTTTATTTCTTTTCTTTGGTTGTTGTATAGTTCTCTATCAACCTGCAGCTTTGATGTTATATATCTCTTCCACAATTGCTTTTTCTTTTTAATTTCTTCTTTTAGTTCTTCAGTCCACCAGGGTGTTTTATGTTTCTTCTGTTTATTATTTAATGATACACCACAAATTTCTTTGCTTGTTTCTATAAGAAGTGTTTTGAACCTGTACCATAGGATTTCTACATCTTGGTCTTCATATATCTCTTTTTCTACTTCTTTCATCTTCTCTTCTATTTTACTTTTATACTCAATGGCTGTTTCTTCTTTCTTTAGTTTGTAGTTCTTTATCTTAACATTTATTTCCTTGCTACTTTTTCTACATTTTTCAACTTTTATTTTATGGATTGTTTCCAATACTAATAAGTAGTGGTCACTGCCTATTTCAGGACCTCTGTAGACTTGCATTTTTTGTATACTTCCAGTACGATCTGCTTATGATGGCGTAGTCGATTATAGATTTTTCGTTTCTATTGGGCTCTTCCCTGGTAAACTTATGGATTTCTTTATGCTTGAACATAGTATTCACTATCACAAAATTATTTATAAGGCAAAGATTTATTATTCTTTCTCCATTATTATTCCGGGTTATTTCTCCTTGTGATCCCAACACTTGTTTCGTTTCTTCATCTACTTGATTCCCTACCCGGCCATTACGGTCTCCTAGTAGTATGATATGCCCTTGAACTTCTTCAATTGTTTTTTGTAAGAGTTCGAAGAATTCATCTTTAATTTCTTTATTGGCATTATCGTTTGGGCCATATGCAACAATTACAGTGAATACTTGGTTGTCTGATTTAAAATCTATAGTGATTGTCAACAACCTTTCGTTTATTAGTTGCCATTTAGTAATATATTCTTTGAGATCTGGTTTAATTATGCAAGCTACCCCTTGTTTTCCCCATTCTCTTGGGTTTACCCCTGAATAGAAAAGTATATACCCATCTTTCATTTTCTGGCAACCTTGACCTTTCTTTTTTGTTTCTGTGACTGCTAGCAAATCCAATCTTGATTTTTTAAATTCATCAATTAATTCGTTTTCTTTTCCATGTAGACTTTTAATGTTCCATATCTCATGTACCTTTTTCCTCGCTTTTTCGTTAACCATTTAGGCAGTTCGGCTATCGCTTTGTTATTTCTTTTAATGAGTGAAATTTTAAGGTGTGCAGGGGATTAGCCTTCAGCACCCGAGTCTGGTGGTGGGGCTGCCACCTTCGAGGCCCCCAGACCGGCCTATGCGGGAAGTGCTATCCGCGGGAGGTATTTTATTTCCCTCCTAACCTTCATAGTAACCTATGACGAGCATTCCCCGATCCGCCACCAGAGGACGCGCCCGATGGGGGTTACAGGTGTCCCCAGACGGGACAATATATACAGTCTTTCAAATCAAATGTAAACACGTTCCTCTTTTCCCGACCCACTACCCATGCATGGTACTAATGTACTATAAGTTGATCAACCAACCTCCCGTGTATGGCCTCAACAGAAGAGTACTTTTCCCATAACATCAGAATATTTCACATGAAGCACGTGATTTCATACAAAAGCTAGTCATTGCGCAATATCCAACCGGACTCAGAATCTTCATTTTGAATTCTTATTTCGTGAAACAAGAACGCTTGAAAGGAAAACAAGCGGAAGACATTCTTACTAGGATTCTGGATGACAAGTAAAATTCAAAAGAAAAATGTTACATCGTACTACTAAAGAAGCATGCATGGAGTATATAACTTTCGAAATGACCATCAGAGTAATGCGAGAATGTTGGTTCATTGAACAGGGTATAGTTTTCAAGATCATCTTTGTGGAACCAATTAACATCTCCTGGACGTCACGACTGCTGTTGTTATTGTTACTTCTAGATTGAGGCTAATGTTGTTTTGAATTCCTGCCGACACTACTAACGCTACGAGGCCAGTATTATGCCTGTTAATCTGCATGTTCTTCTGACCAGCCTGTTTTTGTAGGGTGAAAAAAAAAAAAAAAACCTTCATCTCTGCGAGATCGGCTAACTCACCTTCGCATCCAAATGGGCCCCCTCAACTTGGGACCTGGATGACTATTCGTACTATCACATCACAAAATTTAAAAAAAATCATTTTTCTTTACAGGTCTCTTTAAATTAAGGGCACTGCCACCGTACATCCAAGATAAAAGACATCCATAAAAACTTGGAAAACTTTGATAATCCCCCAAAGCATTGCAAGAGGAACAGATACAATGTATATGTATGTAAATCTTCAATGAGTAACCCCTGACATCTTCTATATAAAATAAAATAAAAGTGGCGACAATTCCTGATCAGTCTGCGTGTACCAACTAATTTTCAATTGGCTTTGTTTCGAGATTTGGAAGATTATCCTCGCGCTCTTCGAGAATAGGCTTTAATAACTTTTCAGTTCGATTCTTAAATAACAAGCTGCAGGAGAGCACCTTGGTATTCATTATTTCAGAATATTCTGTTGGTGAATTTCCAAAAAAAAACACAAAAAAAATTTGTATGAAATTTGGAATTCTTAAATTGAATAAAGAGCGACAAATATGGACACTTTCGAGGTCTTGTTTTCAATTTGCGCAAAGAAATCCTTGCTGAAAGTTAATTCTGTGTACAACGCAATGAATTAAGTATTTGGTTATGTTTTCCAATCCTTCTTCGAATAAGAGTTTAACAGCAAATGAAGCCTTTTAACGTTCCTTTATAATTAACATTTTCTTTGAGCTAATATTTATTAATGAGATTCTACTTTTCGTTATAGTGTTCGTGTATTGTAACAAATAGCTTAATATATTTTATTGATTATAGTGTGTGGTGAGAGGAGCGGGGAACTGCAGCCACCAACTCGTCTTATAAACCGCTGCATGTGTCACGAACATGCACTCAGAGTTTCAAAAAACAGACAAGGAAAACTTACATTTTGGTGATATTTCCAAACTCGAATATCACTTGTTCGGTTAATCGATATATTCCCCCCCCCCCTTTTATTGGGAAACGAACATTCCATGGATGTACTTTTGTGCGCATACTTCTAATAGGATGTTTTGTTACGCCACTCCACCAGCCTGAAACCACGCAATAGATGTACTGATTTTTATAAGTTTAATTCGAGAATTTGAGGGTACATGTCGAACAAGCAATTTTATTTGATTTATGTTAAAAGTGGGCGATTAAACTACCACTTCACATCGCATTGGAGTTATCCTAAAAGAAGTCCATGATTAATAATTTCCGTCGGGATATTGCTCACTCTTGTGAACGTGCAAATCTAAAAATCCCATTCCGTTACCTTGAAAAATATTTTATGGGAGGGGGGGGAGGGAATTCAAAATTTTTGGACTACTTAAAATCCAAAATGTTAGGTTTTCGTTAACTGCACACCAAAAACTAAAATATCATCTTCCGAGGATCCCCCCCCCCCCAAATAATGACCGGCTGGCCGATGGGGGGGGGGGGGGAGATTACCCATAGGAAATGTGTAAATATTTTCATTGGGTGGCCAGTCACTCACTCATTCAGTAGTATGCAGGGTATATAGTGTAGTAACGTATAATTTCATATTTCAATAAAAAAAAAAGTAAAAAAAAAAATACTTCTAAACAGTTCTTTCAACTATTTAGTAAGGAGACATGCTTCAAAAGCTCCGAGTGCAATGGAGTGAATCAAGCAATTCTCTCTTATTTAAAAAAGGGAAAAAAATGAGGGTGGGGGGGGGATCGAAACGTAACAATTTTCGGAACTGTTGGTGGTACTTCTTTGGGTTGACTTTTATAGGGAACTATAAAGGATTCTAAAATTTACTAAGAGCATCGCGTAAACTTCGTTGACTTCATAAAAAGGCAGACTTTCGATTCACTCAACCATGTGGATTCGAGGAAACAATAATTATACGCTACACCAGAGAAAATAAGGGTAATAAAGGGTCATCTCTAAATGTCACTTTTTTTTTTCTTTCTCATATCGTTGAATCCCTCTCCGTCAACCTTTATGGCACAGAGGAGTTCAAAAGTCCGCGCGTGTGTGTGTGTGTGGGGGGGGGGGAATTGACATTTACGGACGATCCTTTATACTGTATTTCTTCTCTCCGGCGCAGCGTATAATTCCAATGTCAAAGTGCCACAGAGCTCACCTTCCTCTCTTCCAGCATAAATAAAACTACATAAAGTGCTGTGAGCACACACTACTAACACTTCCAGAATCGAAGTTAATTCAACTTCTTTATAATGTTACATCACTCCAAATCCCCCACCCCTCCCACAGACAGTTTCTGAACTTCGCGACAAAACTTGATGTCATCTTTCAAAGGCTAAGTCTTAAAAATCATATCATAAATTTGTTCTTTGATGAGTTTATATATTTAGGGAAAACATCATTGCAAAATTTGTATTTTTTTAGTAACTACAAATCGTACGAAATATCAATGAAAAGCAATACAGTTTTTTTTTTATCATTCTAAATCCTATAAATAAAATAGATTTAACTTTAAGACTTACCATTTTTTTTCTTTCAGTTGGAGTGAAGTAAGAACTTTTATTTATATAATATTTGGATTATTTATATAAATTTATAGCTTAACACATCAATGTATACCACAGAAATGCATACTGTAGAGAAACAACACAGATACAAATGCTAACAGAAAATATATTTATTTATTAAAGTATTTGACAGTTTGAAAATACAGGAAAAAAAAAACGCTTTAAATATTATTTTTCAGGAATGATGAAATCTACATTCAATATTTCTATGCAGTCGCGCGCAAGCAATTCAAGAAAAACAGCTTCATGCATTAATTTCTGCATTGAAATGCATAAAAATATGATATGCATCACAAATATCTAGTTCTTATGGCAAAAAAAAAAACTGAAGGAAAAAAAAGGAACTATATAAGTAGTCTATTTCTGTTCAAGTTCTGTTCAAAGAGACTTCATTTCCACAGATCAGTCACCAAAATATTTTTTTTCAAAAAGCAATCTTAACCACAAAAACTCACCAAATAAATAGAACGAAGAATATGTTGTACTGAACATCTAGCTGCCAGCTTTAATACGAAACTAAAGATCACTATTCGATAACTCTAGATAGAGGCAGTATTAACATGTTTATTACTTAGGGAATTAGCTTCACACTTTTCCAAAAAAAAAAAAAAAAAAGCCTTATTTCTAGTGACAAACTATGAATAAATTTCTGCAACGAAAGCCAACTAGTTGATCACCGATGTTTTGAGGAAATCTGACAACACAGATTTCATTAACGCTTGTTATCTCGACCACAGTGATATAATTAGTCCTTATTTAAATACTGGAAAATCCAAATACCTTCTTTAGTCATTCACGCTGGATTTCTACGATTTCTTTGGAACTACCATATCGAAATAAATGTATGCCCTATCCAGGATGTATTTGAACTCTCGTGGTTAGAATTCACGTCTAGTTCATAAGTATCTGTCCAAATGAGTAATTTGCATTAAAAAGGAACTTTACTGACACTTTCAGCAACCAGCACAATGTTAAAAAAAATTATTTTCTTACTTTTGGATTTGCATCGGATCTTTAATATGGCAACCTAACTTAAATCAAAATTAAGAAAACAAGAATTAAAAAAATTATATAGCTCAGCGACTACATTGCAGCTGGAATGACCGAGAGCCTCTTACAAACCCTGGAAATCTTCTTGTGACTAGTGTGGTCCTCAGATAGTCCTATAAAAAGATGGGTCACACAGCAAAAGGTTTACCATTGTCGACTCCTCTTCCACCTCTTAATAGCCTTTCTCCACCTTCTTCCAGTTCTTTAGCTAGCTCCACGGCTAGATTCTTGAAGTGTATTGAGTCCATATTCTTTGCTAGAAGATATATAATGAACCAATCTCCAGGCTTGGCTTGGTAGACGATCACTTCCAGAGCTCTTTTACCAGCAATGGGAGCACGAATAACTAACAAGAAGTAGCGCACAATTGGAAGCAAGATGACAATGGCACGGTAGGCAAGAGTAAAACAAGTTAAAGCTAGCAAGATGACAAACCAGAACCATAAGAAGATGAAGATCTTTTCGTTGAGGATATTTAAAGGGAGAATGCAGAGAGCATCATGTCGCTGGACATCTCCAGATGAACCAAACTTGTGAAAGGTGCATTTGGTCATGCGAGGAAATACTCTGACCATAGGATCGTTGCGATAGTCCTGATCCCATCCAGTAAACTGGATGACTCGAGTTCCGAAGGTAGTGAACTCTTCTCCAAGAAAGGTATCCATTAGCAGCATTTGGCCCACAATATTTACCAATGCCAAAATTTCACACGAGAGATAGCCCACTGCATACTTGGTGTGATGATGCCAGTTGCTTTTCAGGTAGCTAACCAGCAGATCTCTGTTTTGCTTAGTCTTCGAGGGATCTACTATCGGTAGTTGAAAGTCCAGAAGGATGGCTTTCAGACGTCCGCCTTCTAGGATCTTCCACAACCATCGTGGTAGATAAAACAAGATTGCTTGTAGGAAAAGAACAAAGCACACCCATTGATAGTACGTGTGGTATACTTTCGGCTGAGCGGGAACAAAGCGATCGATTCCCGGGTGAGGAACCTCCACCCCCACAGTCTTATTCCAAGCTTCCGGAAGTGTAAATGTCGCATGAACCCAACAAAACGTGTCTAAGAGGTTGTGAGGTATATCATCGTTCTGGATGCAATCAATAGGGTCTCCGAAATATTGGCGACAAGTCACAAGAACACTGGCCGAAAACAGAAATAAAACTGTCCACTTGTAATGAAGTCGAAAAATGAATCCTTCTGAACACGTGGGTCGACATTTGGCTAGAGCACTTAACGAAGCGAACAGGCCGAACATGGTGACCTACGGCCGTCGGACACGCGCGCACGTGGAGAACGAACGACTTATCACTCAACGGCTGAGAGAGTGGATGTGGCAGAGCTTGGAGAAACAAGACGCCCCTGTAACGCAGTGGTTCACTCCTCGTAGCCCGAAACGAGGACCACCATTGGAGGGATAGCCTATTTCTACATGCATGTTTGGGGCCTGAGTGACATGACGTCACGAAAACATTATTTGAGAAGGGAGCACATTGTGAAGGGTAATTTCCGCAGGCAACTAAGGAGGGGGTGGAAGGGAGCGGAGAGCTTGACCTCCAAGGGTTAACATTGAAATAGAAAAGCGTGAACTGTAAAAGAACGTGATTTTGTCATCGGATGGGTAAACAAACTGACACTTCTGTCCCCTCCCTTACGATGTTGCAACATCTCTTGGACATTTCGAAGAATGAAATGTGGTCATAGTTAGAAGGAATAAATATTTCGAAAGACGAGTCTTTTAATGAGCATGCTATATGCAAGAACTACTGGCAAAATTCCATAGACAGCACAGCAATGTCTAAGCTGATACCTCCATTAAAAATTCATACTTATGCTTTGTAGAGATATAAGTAAAGTCACACAAGACTACAACAACAACAACAAAGCCTTGAAATTGTTGATCGTATCAATATGTTTATTTATTATTTCTCCTGTATTAAGAATAATGATAAACATCAGTAAAAACTCCTTGCAATTAACTTTTATTAATACAAATGGCGGCGAGTACATCCCACACAAGAATTTTTTTTTTCTTAAATCATAATTAATATCAAATACAAGACGGAGCACTGAAAGATGGTTTTGTAGGCGTTATTTATTGACCCTTACTGTCTCATTTTGAAATACGTGCTCAGAATTATTATTGTCTTTTGCGCAATCAAAATAACGTAAGAGGGAACACATTCATTTAACAAATAGGACACACATGACAGTAAGTTTCTGCTAGATCATGCAACGCCTGGATATTGTTACAAGTACCCTGTTTACATCTTATTTGCAATTAATAAGATTTTTTTTTTTTTAAATGCTTTGTAAGAAGAATAAATAGATATTTCGAAATTGTTATTATTCTTAATCAACCAGCGACGTTACACTGAGATTAATGCAACGAAATTAAGATATTATTAGAATGCATTGCATCAGAAGATAGTGCTGCCACCTGTTGGATATTCTAAATATGGCGAGGTGTCGTTTTTCATTTTAAACAGACCGTTATTGTTTGACGAACAGCTTTTCATGTAATCACTGTAATTAGTTTTGACGAATCATCTGAATTATGATATAGATTAAAGGTGTCAAGCCGTTTTCAAAGTATGATTAACAAGTAGAGATTATTATTGACAGAAGAAAAGTAGCGGAACAGTAAAAACGCAACAACACTTTATTAAACGGATTATCGATTATAATCTTTAGTCTAAGAATCCTTTTTTATGTAATTAGAAACGGATTCTAAGCCTAAACGATTTAAATGATGTATATATATACTTATAAATAAATATATTTAAATACGTGATCATTCTAAATGCTGTCATCTTTAGTAGGGTGAATATAGGTGTCCAATCTGGAGGGTTTATCTAGAAACAAGCAACCAAAAAAAAAAAAAAAATCGAAGCATTAAAAAAAACTTTTAAGAATTGTTCATAGAAGAAATACAATCAACTTAACATACTTTAAAATCATTAATAAGATTTAAAATTTCAAAATGTTGGATTCCTTATCCTTCCCATATTTATGGCATGACATAGAAGGTTAGCGTTCGAAGTTCAGTTTGTGACAGAGGAAGTCCGGAAAGAAGTGTGATAATAAGGATGGCCCCATAACTCAAATTACGCACAGCTTCACTACTAGTGTAACTATCTTGGTCATGCAAGGGGGCCCCCAATTTGAACACCTATGACAACAAGCAACCGTTGTAATTATTACATTTTAAAATTTAAATAGTGATTATATTTAAAGACTGGCACTGCCGTCCACACACACACACCTACAATAAATATTTTTATTATTTTTTAAAACTTAGAACGTTACTAATCATTTTATGAAACATGAGCACTAAAGTTATTAGTGCAGTAGCCAGGAATGGTCCATTTTATAATTTTCCATAATTGTCAATTTTGGGAGGATTTGTTGTCCTATAGACACCGTTTATTGTTGGCGCTCCACACGTATCTATGCATACATCGCTTCTTTAATTATTAATCTTGTTTAAAAAACAAGTATTTAGTTTTATAATTCTACCGATGAAGTAGAATAGAGGTTTAATAACTTGATGTATTTAACATCATAATTTGCTTAACTACATAATCATTTTGAAGAGGGGCGGAGCTAATGTCCTTTTATTATATCTTTCTACACTCATAGTCTAAACAGGGGGGAGTAATACCTCCCCACTCACGCATATCCCTAATATCTTTGCGTGCTTATATCCTAATTCGACTGAATTATTTAAATCACTTAACAGCTCTTTAACAAACAACGTCATCTGAAACGGAAATTCCCAGAATTTTTCTTACATCTAATGTGCAACTGCTAGAGTCAACTTAACGATAGCAGCAATATGGCACGTATGAATACCCCATTTCTATATATAGTATGCCTTAAAATTTATTCTACTACCCCCTCTCCTTTCCTCGAATACCTCGTATTAAGCTGATAAACTCGTTTGCTCAACAAGACATACATTGCAAGCGGTGCTCAGTGCATTCGCTGATGTTGCAATACCAGAAATGGGTAATAGTTTAGAAATAACCGACTTCCATAGCAGTGTTAGTATAGATTCCATATCAAACATTAACCAATTAATATATGACTGAACTACAAATGACTGAAAATACTTGTGGAGGATTACATTATTAAAAGATAGAAACGTGACGGTGAAAAAGAGACTCAGACAACACAGAGGCGTAGCTAGGGAGGGGCAGAAGGAGCGGTCCTCCCCGGACGACACTTTGAACCTTTTTGAACTTTTGCAGTTAATTCTAAAATGCAGTCTGGAGAACTCATTTCCAAATATTGTAATACTACTGCGAATTTTCTTCACAATTGCTGTAAGTGTTGCTAGTTGTGAGAGGAGTTTTTCTAAATAAAATTGATTAAGAATTACCTACATTACTATGAAATAGACTTCGCCAATGTCATCGACGATTTTGCTAACAGAAAAGCAACAAAAATAGCATTTTAGAATGTTGAAATTAAAGTTTTACTTCAAAAAATAAATATAGTGTTTTAATTTATTTCCCTATACGTCGTTTTAACTTTTTGTAGTATTTTTGGTGTACTGATTAAGATTTGGTGTATTCAGGGACCGCCCCGGGCGGCAAAAGCTCTAGCTACACCACTGAGACAACGGCTACGCAGACTGCATAAACGGACACAAAGGAACATGAAGGCGCGCTGAAAAACCTTCGTGCTACACAAAGAAAAATTAAAGATCGATACGTGACTTTTTTTTCTTCACTCACCTAGAATAATCAGAATAAAGAATCATGACGGATGTATCTTTTTGAAACCAAATTTGTCGTCGATGGGTTTTTGAAGACCACGTCTCCTCTATTAAGTCTCAAACAGTAAGCGGTATCTGAAGTAATCCAGGAACTATTTTTAAGTTCTAAGTCGTTCATTTATTTTACCAGGAGAAATAAATTAGTTCAATGTTTATTGAACTACAGTGCAGAGCACTGGCTGTGATTCGATGGTCTCTTCCATGCTACACTTCAGATAATTGGAGTGAAGGCCACCTATTGAAGATCCTTTGTAATGGGATAAGCAAAATAACCTTACACACACACACACAGTATTCTACTCTTCAATTTTAATTTTGTGAATTGAGCAGCCACTTCTCATGGGACTACATTCCCCCCCTCTCTCTCTCTCGCACACACACACTGGGAAGTTAGGAAAATAATGGAAGTACATCACAAACTTGTGATGAGTAAATTGAGCCTCATGTGACAAGAATCGATTAAAAATTAAAACAAATGTTAGGTTTATCTTTAATTAATGAGCAGTAAGCTAGTGGCATGTGTTTCATGTCGAAAGAAAAAAAAACGACATTGAGAATTTTCAGCGCTTTGCTAAACACAGATATTAAACATATTCAATTGGATTTTCTATCGAACACTATGGGATAATCCCAGTGCTCGCTACTGCCTGTTAATCTCAGCAACGAGTGAGGAGAGGCTGGTACTCGATTATACTGTTTTGTATTTCTCTGAGTCGCCCCTCGTGATCGGTGATGTCACTTGCACGCCACGTCTCGGCCTGCTTCGAGTTTATGAAATCTGTTGTGTATTATACTCAAAGAATTTATCCGATATTAAATTAATATTTATAAAATACTCTAAATGTACGTGTAGTACATAAATATAAACGGTATCTTTATGTGTTCCCAGCGATTATACTTTGTTTTTTTTATTATTATTTTATCTATCGGCTTCTACATCTCCCTCCCCTCAGCTTCCTAAGGCTTCCATGTCTGTATGAGTCAGCTAACACCTTCAGTTAAGATTTTCTTATGAAGTTTGCGTCCTTAATGAGATTTACATGCTTTTTCTAAATAAAGGACATCGTAGTTACCGATTGGGTTATGAAAGCGTTTTTTTTTTTTTTTAATTTACAGTGTTTATTTTAAATTTTACTTTATTGTAATTAAAAACGTATTAACATAAGGAATTTTTATTATTTATATAAAAATTAATACATTTTTGCTCTGATATTATGGAGGAGGGGGCAGAAACGAATGGTCATTTCCCTCGTTGCTCATCACTAGTTGCATTTTCATAGTTGATTTGATCGAAACTTCCGTAGATCAGTCGGTATTGTTGACGATGCTCTTTCGTTAGAAAGATCTGCGTTCAAATCCTGTGTAGGATGCTAAGAACCACCATAAACTTATTTATCAAGAAGTCAGTTGGCCGGGAATAGTGGGGATTCCTCTTTTTTTTTTTTTTTATAACTCCGGTTTTTCATCTACTAAACGGAAAAACCGATCAGAAGAACCCACAGAATTAAGAGATACATTAGTCTTGTTTGCTTCGGTCGTAATTCAAAACGACAGCATCATTTAATTATTAAAAATAAATGAAACTTGAAAATACTATTGAAAACATTAGCAGAAACTGTTTAGATATTTTATTAAGTATTGTGATTTGTGGAAAGCAATCACAATGTTTCATGACTATGCATAGGAAATCCTTCGATGTATATTGATATTCAGATTTGCTTTCAAGCACTTATCGCAAATACTGTTCAGTGATATGGATCGGAGAATCCTGGTGATGAAAACACACATGAAATGTACCACCTGGATAAAAAATCTCAAAAAAAAAAAAAAACGTTTACTGCACTCATAAATGATAGTAGTTTTTAGTTTGTATTTATATGAAAAGATCGCAACTTTAACACTCCCAACTATTTATTAAGAAGAAAAAAAAGTTCACAACTTACTAAAGTCTATAAGTTTCGAAGCTATTTTTGCCATACTGTACGTAAGACTTTATATCCTATATTAACTCTGCCAGTGCCGCAACGAAGGCGTGGCGAAAGAGGCGCCCGCCACGGACGCAACTAGATTTGGGGAGCAAAACGTAAAAAATATAAAAAATAAAAATAAATAAATAGATATAAAAGTCCGCTATTTTATATTGTATTTTTAAATTTCGCGAATACGCCGCTTTAGACACACAAATTCTGCAACTGATTTTAATGGGGTTAATAGTAAGTATTTAACATATTGCATTTAGTAAAATTTAACTTGTTACATTTCAATTTTTCAAAATTTTTGTCATTTTGGGTTGGGGCAGGGGGCGCAAGTTAGACACTTGCCACAAGCTCTTCATACCCTCGTTACTATACTGAACTCTGCAATTATGATCTTAAACGGGAGCCTTATTTTTGAATCAAATTTTGATTCATCGAAAAGGAAGCAAAATACATTTAGTGCAGTGTAATCTCTCTCTCTCTCTTTTAAATCTTAAGTCATTATCACTCTTTGATCTTCAGACAGATATTTATTTATACAACGATCTAACTGAGCCATGAGTCATATATCTTATGTTCCGTCAAATACGAAGGCTTTCAAGGTCGGTTTCTCGGTTCAGCAGTCACCGACTGCTAAACAGAATAGACTGACATATACGAAACGGAATATCGATTTAATCCAAAATTTTGCCTGTTATAAACTTAGTCCAAATATTATTCAGAGTGTTTTCAAACCCTTTATTTTCATAAACCTCACTCAATACGCTGTTGGTTCTACTCTAACCGTTACATATGGCACACCAAAACCACGTGTTATTACACGCTTGTCAATTTTGGTTCTCAGCATCATTTCATGGGACATTGCATTACAGAAAAACAGCCATCCTGTATTTTTTTTTTAATTTTTTAATTTTTAAATTTTTTTTTTTGTATACAGTAATCTTCCGATGGAAATCGAGGCTATTAGTAACGTTAAAAAATTAAATTAATAAGTCTTTTTACCGTACATTGAAGATTTGAGAAAAATATACTAACGTGCTGCTGTTCTGGGATTTTAAAGAATGAGAAAGACAGTCTATAACTGAAGAATAGCAGTTTGTGGGAGCTAATGAGTGAATTCTAAGCAAGTTTTTGAACTTTTATGTGGCAATTCTAAGATTCCTTGAGAAATAGAGTACTTCACCATTATCACGTCCAGACGTGTAAGGTTTGTTGCTCACTTCACCAAGAAAAATACGCCTGAATTATATATAGAAAGCTGCCAAAATTCTTCCATGGGATGGTGCAACGGGAATGAAGAATAATGTCTTAGCCATAGCTACGATGCGTTGATTGTAAAACTTTTGAGTTCCAATCCATGTAAGAGGCGAAGAATCTTCACAAAGGCTTTTCAGATGACGGTGAGGGAGCCAGTCTCACGCGCAATAAACAAACATATACTGGCTAAGTGGCCTTAAAAAAAAAAAAAAAAAAAAAAACTTCCGCATCGTACCCGATAACTATACCAATTTTACTACCTTATTCTCAAAAAAAGTTGTTTTCATAAAAACAAATTTCGTTTGAATGTGTCAATTTTAGTAGCAGTTTTACTGACGAACTGTTCATAACGTACGGACTGTTCATAAATAACGTAATGCTATTGGAAGGGGAGGCAGAGAGAGAGAGAGTTGTAGGAAGGAAAGGGAAGGGCTAAAAATGTGTTGCGCATAGGAAAAGTTTTCTATTGTTTATCAAAAATATTTTTAATTACCCTTTTAATACAGTCTATAGACAAACGAATCCGTGGATCCAATAACCAGTTTGGTCCGCAAACAGATCTCCAGTTTTTCGTTTCTTTTCTTTTTAATCAAAAAAAAAAAAAAATTGCGCATTATTAGATGAACATCCGTTTTTTGTTGTACGGAATAAATTTTAATATGACTCTTGACCACATTGACTAGAGTTTAAATTATAACGAATTTTCGAAGTCTAGGTTTTGGATCCTTTCTCCAAATAACACATTAAAGTTTGGTATTTGCAAATTCATATTCGGAATACACAATAGTAGTTGCAATAAGAAAAAAAAAAAAAGCGTATATTTTACTGAAATTTGGCAAACACAGGAAACGATGCTACTTTACTACGAAATTACAGAACAAGCCGGATTCCCGCTGCCTTCCTTGTTGAAGAGTATTCTATATCTTCAACAAGATTATGTGTGTGTGTGTGTGTGTGTGTGTGTGTGTGTGTGTGTGTGTGTGTGTGTGTTCACAGTGCCGGTTTTCCTGTTTTGAGGGACAAAAAACTGGAAAACCTCCACCTCCGTATAAGATCAGCTAACTTATTGATTGAAAAGCCCTGATAAGGGGTCTTCGCGTCACAGACCGGATACGAACCCAGGTGTTTCCAACTAAAGGAGCTCCGTCGAAACCCCGAGCTACAGAGGCGCTCATCAAATTATACTATGGAATCAAAAAATTTAATAATATTAATAACTACTATTAAATAAAATATTTAAACAGAATCAATATATTACATGTGTAAATTGCGGTTTACAAGATAGTGCTTACCAATATGTCTGCAGGGGAATTTATAATTTGTGGCAGTGTGTAGTGGGAGAGAAAGGCTATTATGGACGCACTCTGTATTAAATACAGAAACATCGTGGGAAGGTTAAAGTTTAGATAATAAAAAAGAAAGCTTGTAATGCCCGAGAAATAGTGCCGTAGATGGTTCATTTCAAAAAGCAAAGGTCGCAGGGATTAACGAAGAGGATGAGTAGTCATGATGCCTGAGTCAGAAAACTAAGTGGATTAATTCCTGCTGGTGTTCGCAGATTTTTGAGAAAAATGGTGGAATTAGTAATGCAGCCTCGGAAAGATTTCGTATTATGATTAAGGCAACATATACTGTACCTTGTCTCCTTAAAAAAAAAAAATAAATAAAATGTAAAATGAATAAAAAGTGCAGAGTCATTTTGGCACTTTTAATTCTATGTAGGAAATATTTCTCAATCATTATTAACAAACTCCACTTGTGGCTATTAAGTCGTTAATTACCCACCATAAATCCGATACTAAAAAGAGTTTCTAGTGCTTGATGAGGAGAAATAAATAAATAAATAAAAAATGCACACAATCGGTTACCAACGGCGAAAGACACTTCTCTACAAGGTCAAAGAACGTATACGTGAATAGTTTTAGGGGTGTGTGTGTGTGTGTGTGTGTGCTCAGTTCTTTTCCACCACATTTATGCAACTATTTAATGCTTAGGCTTTGGGATCGTCGTCGGTATTATGCAATAGCATGGCAACATGCCAAGCATTACGAAAGAGGAAAGGAAGATCCTTTAACACCCCCCCCCCCAGGCAGCAATAAAAACCAAGCAGATTACACGCCTAGATTGTTAATCACATTATGTTACATTTCCTCTCTTTTTTTTTTTTATTTATAATTAAAAAGGTCTACTCAAACGAATAGTGGGACCAACATTAGTGAAACTTATGTTTAATCACCGGGCTATGACATTCATTTCAATCGCATAACTACTGCAGGAAGAAAAGTACAAATAAGCAAAGTATTAAATAAAGTAGAATGTAAAGAGTTGATGAATCATGGTCTCTGATTTGTAAATAATGAGAAACACGGCCTTCTGAAGTATTTAAAGATAAACTTGAGAACAAAAAGAAGGGAAAAATTAATAAAATCGATCGATTTTTTTTATGTTTAGTATCGCCTTAAGAAAATAGCTATTTCTTAAAGTCATAACTAAGCAACTGCTCTAAGAGATCGAAATTTTTGGAAGTGATATCATTAGGACGGCTCACGATACTTGCTTTACGTTCATCACGAGTTACCTCAGTACTGGACTACTTAAAACATGCGAATTTTATTTTATTTATTTTATTTTATTATTTTTTATTTATTTTATTATTATTTTTTTTTTTGAGCCTGCCTACTCGGGATGCGTCAGGTAAAAGCTCCGATTGACACCTGTAATATCTCCTGTCGCCAGTTTTTCAAAACCTAGTTTCTTAGGGCAAATGTTAGTTTGCCTTGATTTAAGAAATATCTTATAATAGGTGTACGAACAATGTGATCTATTAATCGGATTAATTTTAATAAGATGAGTTGTAATTCGGATCCAGTTTGCACATCTCGTAATGAATGTAACTGTTAGGCATGTCGTCGACTCGATTAAACACTTCGGTCATGCAGAATATTTTACTCAATCTTTCTGTCCTCTTTTTTTTAATTTTTTTTTTATCATCTTGAAGTTTTCTAAAACTGATGTATTCAACATCAGTAGAGCTAAAATACAGCTGTATACAATTTCTTGTACGGTACGTAATTAAGTGAGGATACGTGTGGTCAAAAATAATACAGCGGATATTAGTGAGCAGGTACACATATGTACATTTTTCCTAAGTTCACGAATTCTAATTTTCCTAAGCTAGGGGATCTATGGGCTCTGATCCTTCCTTAGAGAATGTCTGCAATTATTTAAATTGACCTTCCCTATACTTACTAGCATACAATCTTTCGTATTTTTCTAATCCCTGTTGGCACGGACGTGTTATTTAAATTTGGCGTATAAGATGTTAATCGATCCACTTGCTAGTTTTGTTATCTGACAGTTGGAGGTACCGTATATTACATCTATAAATATGTGTGTTCATCGGCAGGAGGAAATGTCTTGTACTCCGTATGAGACCAACTAACTTGCATTCAGCTGAAAAGTTTCTTACGAATGGTGGTCTGGACAGTTCTGATAAACCCCTAAAACAAAAATGATATCAAAGCACTGATATAACCACAAGAAAGAACATACGAGGATATAAGAATATAAATTACCTTCGTAACTCTGCTAGTATATTCTTTCTTGTGGTTATATCGGTTGCTTTAATATCATTTTTGTTTTAGGGGTTTATCAGAACTTTCCAGACCCTCCCACTTGTAATATTCATCTCACATACTGCGACATGAATGGAATCTACGACTGGACAACCAAAGGATTGGTTTGTTACCACTTCAGCTGTGAAGGAACTACGAAAATACGATCAGTTAATAACACAAGATAAATATGATGACGAAATTCGCCAAAATTGCAGTGAATCATCTTGATTTTTTTAAAGAGAGAGAGATGGGTTCACATGCCTCGGTGCTATATAACCATGAGTATTTTTGTGAGCAGAAAACAAAGCTCTTAACGTTATTTCTCATATTGCCAAATTTTTAACACTGTAATTTATTTAGTTACCATAATGTAATTTATTATATTAATTAATCTTTTCATAGAAAGTTAAATATTATAATAAAATAAAACCTTCGCCTGTCCACAGGACTAATGTACTTATTGGATATTTTGGTACAGGGAACTATAACTTGATTTTTTCGAGACAACAATTCTAGCATAAAATTAACTATAAGTTAATATTATGCTAGAATTGTTGTCTTTCTCATTACTTAGCAAAAGGAATGGAAGGCTAATGAAAAAAAAAAAAAAAAAAGAAGGTACAATAGCCCAACTATTATGTCACTGAACTCCGCTTCTCAAAGTGGGGGAAACCAGAGGCTTACGTAATGTACCAAGTGGCGTAACTACAATTTTTCCCTACCTCTGGGAGGGATAACGATGATTTTTATGCTACTTCACCCCAACAGAGAAAAATCGTAGCTATGGCATTGGGATGTTACGTAATCTTAGGAGAGTAAGAGCCCGCAGTGCACAAACCTCTTTAAATTCTTCATATTTTATTTTGTCCTCTTGATACTGTTTTTATGATAATATACTCAACGAATTTTTGCTTCTCTTAATAAAACCAGTTAACTGCGAAGCAGCATGTTTGATGTAATACTGGGATCATTTCTATACTTGTTAATGGATGAAACTTGTTAGTATGAGTGTACCAATGATGAGCCAAGAGCTGCACAGTTAACAGAATTTATTTCAAGCCACCCAGACTGAGAACTACTGATGAAAGAAGTTTATGCCAAAATACGAGCGAAGAAGAGCAGCGCATCGCACAGTGAATTTATGTTTGATTGTAGATTAAGATCTATTTATTGCGCATGTGTCCACAGGTTTGGAAGACAGTTTTCGAATTACAGATTATGCATGTGCATTTAATAGGCTCTAATAATAATAATTTTATTTTTCGAAATATATTAGTACGTCAAAAATATTAGTACATCAAAACTGGTATGAAATAAGTCTAGAGACCCCCCCCCCGCACCCACAGGGAGAGAAATAGGATGGACTCATTTCTGTTGCATCTTAACACACGTGCACAAACGAGAATTGTTGTGAAAAAGCTCAATGCCCACAGTGAAGCAATTACGCCCACTGCTTACAGGCGTGGTAATGATAGAGCATACGTGCAGCAAAATTTAGCTTGCAGGTGGCCTCTCCTTGCCAGTTTCACTGAAGGAAGTTCTTAGTCTGCGGGAGATCCTTTATAAGCGAATCGTTGTTACTCGGGAACGTGTGGCTAACAAGCAAAGCGAGTCTCCTTCACGTGAACTACTGAATTTAAATGACGCCTGACATTCTAACAGAGAAAGAAAGATGGTCCGAAGCGTGCTTGGCGCTCACTGGGGGTTAATTCAGAATGTCTGAAAACGTTTGATATTGGCTTTCTAATCCCAAGATAACAGATATATTGCGATTAGAAATTGGATATTTGTATCGTAATTGGGAATATCTAATGGCACTCTCTTGAAATCGATGGTTCTAGTCACCTAGAGATTCTAACAGGGTTCGATGCTAAACAAAGTTTGCCCTCTTTTTTTTTTTTTTTTTTTTTAGTGACCATAATTAACAGGTGTGGAGTTATCTACTGTCACAGTTCTTGCATGTTCTCCAAGCTTAATTCTGAAGTTTCACTTATTTACATCAGCAGTTCCCCCCCCCCCCCCTTTTCCACTTGTGATTTATATTTTGTAAAAGTCATTCATCGATAAATATTTAGCTCCCTCAAAACGCAGTACACTAAGGCATAAAAACAAATGCTTAATTATAAAAAAAAATAATAAGAAGAAGCAAACTTTATTAGTTTAAGTTTTTTCCTTTTCTATCTACAAAAGTTTAAGCTAACTCCACAGACTAGCACTGGGAACTTATTTTGACTTTCAAGAAGCAATACCGTTATAATATAATGTCGCCATCTTGCGAGAAATGATAGCATTAATGACTGCTCATTAATACTTTATCTCCACTAAAATTCCATCAAATTAGCGATTTAACAGACAAACACAAAAAATAAAAAGGTAAATTGAAACATTTTCAGAAAACTTCCTTAATAAAATTTTATACTTTAAAGTAAAGATAAAATGACTGGTACTAGAAAGTTGGAGTTCTGAAATTGGAGGAACGCTTTATGATGCTTCAACATGAAGATACTGTTCCATATTATACCGCCATCTGGCGTAAACCAACAGCATTATTTATCTAAAATTATTATTATGTGTGACACCTCCAGGGAGTCCAAAGACTCATCGAGGGAGAGTGTGCCAACAGCATCGAACGATTGAACCCCTTCCAACTACTAACCGCGCTCAAACTTGCTTAACTTTCTGCGTGAACCATTAGTAGCAGAGGCTCTGGATTTTATAATAATAATAAAGATTGGAGAGTTGTTATTATGATGCTAATTATCCAGAAAATATAGAAGTGTTTTTGTTTATACCGTGACATTTATTAAAGTAATTAACGAAGCATTTATGCTTCAAGCATAAATGCTTCGTTAATTTATGCTAGAATGAAAACAGAAAAGTGCAACTGAAAAGTAATGGAAACGAGTTTTATAACGCTTAGTGAAAAATATTAAAATGACGTAATAAGAAAAAGCAACAGATCATGTACAGCCTGAAATCTATTAATGTATCAGAAATTTTAAAGCTTCTAAGAAGGTAATAAGGAAAACGAGGAAGCTCTGACACCATTGGACAGGACAGGGAAAGAAAACCTATCTGCTCACTAGTAGTTACGGAAAAATAATTGGGAGGAAAGGAGGTGAATTATTCAACATTGTTAACAAGAAATACATGTTAAGAAATATACGGAAAGTTAATAATGAAAACTGAAACTGCTGATAAAGATGTTAAATTCGTTCTCTAAACTAAAACTGCTATAACGCGTGGTTGAGTTTCCCGATGTGTACGTTGACAAATACAAAAAAACCGTTCTGCTTTTATAGATATTAGAACGAGGGGGGGGGGGATCATGTCACCTTTCATACCCGCCTAAATATGAACACAAAACTTATTTTTTCGCTCGTTTACTTCAGAATCTTAAATGAGTAAAATCGTAAAACAAAACATAACTTTATTTCTTGGAGATGTTTTTATAAAAAAAAAAAAAAAAGTTTTCAGTAAATTATATTGCAGGTTTCATTTTAAATATCTTCATATAACTTATTTTATTATTATTTTAAATAGTTTTAATTTTTTTAAATTTTTAAATATATCATAATTTTTTTTTAATCGTTAATATGTTTAAGTTTGGTAAACATGAAGGAATGCTGAATTTGTATTCTTCTCTATAATTAATCTATAATAAATAAATATATATATTTATTTATTTATTTACATTAACAAAGTTTATTATCCTCATCACGTATTCAGAACATTTACAAATATACAACTGAAGTATTACCATCACATAGTATTCGTCCTCACCACACTTGAGGGACAGTTTCGTCAAAACGAGCGCATTTAGTTACAGAAATATGAGGTGATATTATTTCTAGCAGTTTCCAGTGCTAAAAAGTTTAAGATTTGCATAGATTTACTTATATGCTAACTCCTGCAATAACCTGAAACATACCGAGGTAGCTCATTTAATATTACAGCTCTCGTTATTGTAATCTATGAAGGACGGAAAACTATATCCCAGATGACTTATTGACCTTCAACAGCTTTTAGTGGCGGTTTCAACTTCCTGGAAGTAATATTAAAGTTGGAGATTGTCCAAATTATAAAATACTCCATTCTACACGGTATGTAAGAATAGCCTTAAAAAGAGAGACAGAGAGAGAGAGAAGTGCAACTATAAGATTTGGAATATAGCACTTCTACGAAAGGTCAATTACTAAAAAAAAAAAAAAAAAACATGAATGAAATCAGCCTATGAAATGAGAAAACATTAAACCGAATTCTTTCTTATCCAGCAGAATGATAGCGCAAAATAGACCGCACTGAGACCTCGAATCATTTTATTTCCAGGTATTTATGTATTAAAACAAAAATATTATTCTTAGCGTCCTACCGCAAGAAGATATATGTGGAAAAATCGTAACTCAAAAAAAAAATTTTTTTTTTTGATAACTATACATACATATACTGCATATTAATAGAAAGAAGTCAACGAACACTTCCATGGGCAAGGTGCATCGTGCCATGTAACGAGTTACGTGTTCATAGCTGGTACAAATTAGAGGAATATGATGCTCCCAGTTCAGTGCAACTGAGTCCGGGTGTAATGATGAGAGAAGGAACTGAAGACTTTGAAAGAGACGTTGTGATACGATAACATGTTGCAGGCCTGTCTATTCGGCAAACTGTTGACAAACTGGGCCAGGTCAACAATCAGTAATGGTATACTAAGATGGAAGCGGGGAGTCAACAGCAAGTACTACCCGCAGTGGACGACCCCCCACACTCACCGAACGTGACCGTAGGGTGCTACTAAGGATAACATGTAAAAAACGCCATTTGTAGGCCAACACGCTGAATGCGGAGTTCCAGGCATAGACTGGAACACGAATCTACACAAAAACATTCAGAACTGAGGCTCGCAACATGCGTTTCCATTGCAGGAATATTACCAGAACTCCACATTACCCGAACCAACATGCAGCATTGTCTTCAATGGTGTAAAGAGCATGTACAGTGGGACGTGAAAGCTTGGAAAACTGTGTTATGGAGCGATGAATCACGCTACACCTTCCACCGAACAGATGGACGGGTGTGGGTGGATGGCCGGTGAACATCTCTTACTAGAGTGCATAACCTCAACTATGAAATTCGGAGGTGACGATTGATGGTATGGTCCTTTTTTCCTGGTTTGGACACGGACCTCTTTTTGTGGTGCCACGAACACTGAACTCCGATAGGTATCCGAACATTCTGGACAATGCACCGTGATTGGCCTCCACAGAGACCCGATCTCAACCCTATTGAACATCTGTGGGATGAACTGGACCGTTGGGTGTGGTCAAAGGACGTTCTCCCCACAACATACATGCCTACAGGACGAATGGTCAAAAATTCCCATTAATCTCTATCGTACGCTTGTGGAAAGGATGCCCCGTAGGATTGCAGTGAACGCAGCGAAAGGAGGTCCTAAAGATCGGCACAATGTCTGATTGTTCCTCACAGTGTAGTATCTGTTGACTTCTT
This sequence comes from Typopeltis vanoorti, assembly GCF_054136105.1. Lineage (NCBI taxonomy): Eukaryota > Metazoa > Arthropoda > Arachnida > Uropygi > Thelyphonidae > Typopeltis > Typopeltis vanoorti. The sequence goes on from NC_143560.1 coordinate 62,422,022, forward strand.
CCAAATAGTGTATATACATGCATGTATATAGATAAATAAATAAATATATATATCAATTCGTATTTTCGATTTAATTTCCCCAATTTCTGAAAGTGTACTCCTCTCTCTCTCTCTCTCTACACTACACTACACTACATTTGAAATCAACTAATCAAATGAACCGTCATATGAAATAAATCCTATAAGTATTACGTAGCACACATTTATTTAAAAACAAACGACTGTGTGCATTTCCATCTTTCTTTTTATTGTATTAAGCTCAATGACTTGTTCACTGCCAAGTAACTTGGCATCATAGACACCTAATTACTATACATGAGGACGGTCGGTGTTATGCAGACAGCCTTTTATGTCTGTTATTACTTGTGTTCTCTAGCAGGTTTTTCAGGGGGGAAAAAATCCTATTTTCCTGGAGGAAAATCCTTTCATCTCCATAGCGCTAGCGTGTTTGAATAAATTTGAATTGAATAAATTCATTTGAATAAATAATTATTCAAATGAATGAAAGAATGTGCTTTTTATTTCCATCACTGGCTGGAACTAAAGAACCGCTTTTATTCTTAAGCTTCTTTCTTCATTGATAAACCTCTAAAAGGGCTTTTCAGCTGAAGGTGAGCTAGTTGATCTCATACAAAGATGGAAAGCTTTTTCTTCCAAGTAACTCGGGTTTTACAATTCGCAAAACGGGAAAACCGGCCAGAACTCACAATTAACAGACGTAATACACTAGCCTCATAGTCTTAGTTGCTTCGGCCGTAATTCAAACCAGCCCAACCTAACATATCGACAGGTTGCAATTTCCTGTTATATACGTATACACTACACATTATTACAGACTCTCGTATATTGCAAAATGTACAGAGAGGATGCTTACACAGATTTACGGTAATTTCTACGACGCAAGATCGATCAAAGGAAGACTGATCGTAATTACGGACCAATCGATGGGATTTTTTTATAAATCCGAGTTTCTTCTGCCAGAAGAAACTCGGATATAACCTCACAACACAAAATTTGATTAGAACACAATAACATTAATTACAATTAGGAACACGAGATGACAGAGTCATCGACCTTAGGTCTCTTGACGTCTGAAGAGAATATGCGCGTCTAAGTACGCAACCTAGTAATTGTGGTGATGAAGATGGCAACAAAACGCCGCTTATTGCTCCCTTTCAGTAATAAAAGCGTATTTATTTTATTTCTTGTACAGAATTTCTTGTACAGAAGAAAGAATTTATTTTATTTCTTGTACTTGAGATGCTTCCGTTTTCACATCTAGATGCAATTAAGAATTACCATGATATTACAATAAATACTAACATCAATAGTCTTGATAGAATTTTGCTTAACTGTGTGAATAATACTCGAGAACAGAACTTCGTTATCCCTTAAAGATAAAAATACTAAACGAAGAGTTTACTTTATTCCAGTTTATACTTTATGCGAATCAAGAGTAGGAGAGCACAATCTCATTATAGGGATATCTGATCTCAACAAATATAATTTCGGATTCCTTTCTCGATTTCTCAATGGAAATAATCTCGTTTAAGAGGAAGCTATGTAAAGGAATAACCTAAATTCTAAGGAGGCTTACTGAAGAATCAATAGTTTATCTCCATTAAATGAATGTATAGCGAACAAACAGATTTTTTTTTCAGTAAAAAAAAAAAAAAATACAAGTGTGAACTGAAACCTTATATTCTCACTAAACTAAGAGACTCAAGAGACTGAATGCTGTTCAAACGTGCTGTTTGTATTATAATGATGCATGATGTTCAATCTCATTTACCTAATTAGGCCACTGAAATATTTTGCTCCTCATCCACTTGTCCTTTATAGTTATACCTTTCTGGAAGTCAAGAAAGAAAAAAAAAAACTAAAACTCCTTCTTAGGTGGCATTAAGTTACATTTTTAGAAGTGTTTAAAAAAATAAGTTGAAAAATAATACTATAGGTATATATACGTTTTACGTTTCTAAATTTAATAAAACAAATGGAGTGGCTCTACTTTTTGCTTTATCCTCATAGTAAAAGGTTATTTTATTTTATTTTTTTGTGCTGAGACAAGATATGCCATACCATCCTTTTCTCCAAAGCATCATCATAAGCATCATAAAGTGTTTCGTAATGATGTTCATTCCGAAGGTTTTAGTAAATGCCATACTTCATGTATGCAAAAATTTCGATTTGAAGGCAGATGGTCCAAGATTTTTTCTCCTTTTATAACTTTGTCCAAAGGAATATTCGTCCGGTCGTACATTTCGTCCAATCTCAATTTGTCCCATCGATATCATCTGACTATTATTGTCACCTGTGTCAACTGACTAACCAATGTGTCCACTAACCTAACCTAACCTAACCTAACCAAACGTGTGAGGGTGGACCATGCATATTGTCTTGCACCCTTCTCTTTTGTGTCAACTGACTATTATTGCCAGCTGTGTCAACTGACTAACCTGACTAACCAATGTGTCCATTAACCTAACCTAACGTGTGAGGGTGGACCATGCATATTGCCTTGCGCCCTTCTCTTTCGTGTCAAATGAATATTATTAATGATCACAAAGTTACTTATAACTCCTTGGACTAATATGAAGAATTGGACAAATAGGATTGGACGAATAAGATTGGACGAAATGTCCTACTGGACGAGAAAAGTAATAGACGAAATCTAGGGATTGGACGAGATTTGCATTGGACGAACATAATGGGACGAAATGCCCTGAAACCAAAAATTCTGCAAGTATTCGGATTATGATATCGAGTAAGTTGATGTTATGAAATCATTGGATCTTTCTATCCATTTTGTAATGCTGTCTACATTATCCGTTTCACTTGTATGATACACTTCTTTTGAAACTTTTTTTTTTTTTTTGAGGAAATCTTTGCTCCTATGCATGAGAACCGCTAACTCACCGTCTGTTTAAAAAGCAATTCTAAATGTTTGTCATATCTTGGAAGATTCGAACCAAAGAGTCAAACCAAAAAGCCAAATACTGCGACGTCCTCGCGACTTCTCTATGCAGGTACTCTAATAATGCACGAGTTCATGCATTTACTTTACAATGGAATTGCAATTAATGGCTAGACGAATTACTTAAGTACTCATAAATATAATAAATGAAATATTTTTGATAAAATGAATATAAAATATGTTTAAATATATCTTTCTTACATGTCTTGGTTCTATGACAGTGCAACCGTAACACTGACCTAATTTAATCTTGTTGAATTATTAGCGTAAACATAGCTTCTTTGCTGACCTCTTTCTATATTAAAAACTTTCCATATTATTACTTAAACTCATTACTTGGTTTAAAATAATCATCCTTTAAATAACATGAATGACAAATATTTATACATATAAATTAAAAAAAAAAAAAATCAGCTAACGCCTATGTTGTTCCCGTATAGGGAGTAGGCGGGGCCGGGCAGTTCAATCTCCACTGGTAGCCAATCAGAGAGATAGCTGGTCCAAGGCTATCACTGATTCATCGGTACGCAGTGAAGAAGGCGGCAAGCTAGTGCCGCCATCTCATGGTCTCTAACCCTAACACAATATTTTTAATGTCTGAAAATAGTGTGGGTTCTATGGTCGATTTTCTTGAGTTTACGGGAGAAAAAACCCGCTAGCCCGTGCCAGAGATCGACTAACTCGGGAACCGGCCGAAAAAAGGCTTAGAAAAAGTTCCTCTAGTCGGCGACTAGATTTGAACCACCAAATCCTTTCTTCATGCGGTCAAGCGTTGTAGAGTGCAAACGCCACTTCTACTGAGTTTACACAGGCTCTACATATAAATTAAGGCATATAAAATATTCCAGTTGCCTGTTCAGCTCTGTGGATGTGTTGTTTGCATTCATAGCACTAGGCTACTTGATGAAAGCCATCATTCTTGTCACCGAACTAGAGTGAGCTTTTTCTAAGCCTTCTTTGAATGACTAGTTCTCGAGTTTCAATCACTGACAACTATGATTTCTTCTCCTGAAAACCAGGCATCTTAAAAATCTAAGGAATAGCAGGCATTAGATAGGATCAATAATCATAATAAAAATAAATAACAATAATGTGAATCCTGAGGATTGTTTTTTTAGAACATAGTTTATCAAAATCTGGTTTAAAGTTATTGAGCTCATAAAATACTTTCAAAATGTCCTTTGGCAGATATATTTTGAAATTTCTTTTCTATATTTTTTCCTTTTGAAAATCCGAACTGAAATATGTGCCCAAGAAAAGGATTAAGATTATTTTACAAATTCTTGGATTGAAAAATTGAAGTTCGAGTTATTTATTATTTTTTCCCCATTATAAGAAATTCATGGCTGACGTTCACCTACATTACAGAAATAGTTTTTTTTTTTTTTTGAGACCAAGGAAATTCTGTAAGGCAGTTGTCTCAGCACAACTGATCTAGATAGATCAATTTAACTTAGGTATTAAGCTACGAATACGCTACGCCTAAGCATCAGCAGACAAGGATCCCTACTCATTTACCCAGACTAATGACAAATAAGATTTGCAAATTCAGAGAAAATAAATTTCAGAATTTGACTGCTTTATGAATTCGAATACTATATGAATTTCCTAATGCTGCAGTGTGGTGTATGCGTGTGTGATTGTAGCCAGCTTATTAAGTACATCCCATCATCCTTAAATCACTGCTTCAGTGACAGTTTACATGTCCGCCTGTTCTGGCTATGTAAAACAAGTAAGCAGACATCGATGGACTGCGTGTGTGTGTGTGTGTGTGTGTGTGTGTGTGTGTGTGTGTGTGTGTGTGTGTGTGTGTGTGTGTGTGTGTGTGTGTGTGTGTGTGTGTGTGTGTGTGTGTGTGTGTGTGTGTGTGTGTGTGTGTGCGTGCGTGTAGTGTGTGTGGGGGGGTGTATAATGTTTTAGACCCTCTCATGGATGAGGTTTAGCAGTAGACTATCTCACTGAGTTCCAATATTATCAACTAAAAGCAGGCAGCGTATATTAGGTACTGGAACACTGATGACGAGAAGAAAAAGGCCGCCTAGTCTGACAAATTCCTGTTTTCCAGTTGTTCCACACCAACGTATGGAACGTTGATGTGGCGACAACAGTGAATCAATAGATGCATATAGATGCATAGATAGCAACAATGCAAGATGAACGTGGTGGTAGTCGTGAAATGGTGTGCCGAGTGCTTTCTTGTCACATCTATACGAATGCAATGCTTATTAAACCTTTTTATTTAGCAGATCAGGTGCATCGCTATACGCTTCTGTAATATCCCTATAGTAAATTACTTCCACCAGGATGTGCCTTGTAATCGTTCAAGAATGGCTGTAGCAGCACATGACTGTATCATCCTTGGCTCCCTGAATCAGTGGATTCCAGCCTAAATGAGCAGCTATGGAATGAGGTGAAACTCTCAACATGAATTCGATGCAGACCAGTCCGAAGCAGTCGTGCGTACATACGACATTTTTGTGAAAAGATATCCGTGTACCCAGAGATGCAATATGTGCACAGTAGCGTGTTATATCAAGCGTTACTACAGTTTGAGCCAAACAATGTAGCGAGTCGAGGACCACTCTTGTTAATTCTTCCTTATGTAACTCCAGTTCTAAGGTGAATATTATTCATCAATTTTATTTCACTCTCGACAGAGGTAATCAACAGAACGCTGACTATCAAATTTGAGTAACTAAATTCAATTTAAAAACAGAAAATGGAAAAGAAAAATAAATTAGACCACTTCCAAAATACTGAAAATAAAAAGAAATCCCCCCCCCCCCAAATCGCCCTTTTCCTTCCTCTTCTGCAGGCACTTCTTTCTTGCGATGCTTATGGTCCCATGAGAATTTCGATCTAATCGGACCACAGTGAAGGTGAAGGGAGGATGGCGAGACACTTCGGCTAGCAAGTAAGAAATACCCAAACTTGGAACATGGCTGCTTCTTACATGATAAAAGTTCGCTTATATATATATTGGAGAAAAGAATGAGGGAAAAAGTCGTCCTTGGTGAAAAGTATGAAGACCTGCTCAAAAAAAATAGGGATACTGGAAGAGGAGGCTTTATAAAATTAAAGTTGAGGTGTGGGTGATGTTGCTGAACTGCGTATGGGTGTTTCTCGTGTTTTTCCATGTTTAAAGTAAAATGGCATAATGGCTGAGGCTGTAGAAAAGACATAATACAGAAACAGAGCATCAGAACGCTGCCTACCTGGGGGGGGGTCATTATTTAAACGAGCTACTATCAATGACGTAGATGCTTCTAAATTACAGCTAGTTTCTTGCTTATATATATTATGACGAACTAGAGAGAAAAATCGTGGAATCCAGAGAAATCATCTTCAGTCCTGTTCCATCTAAATAACGACTTGAGCTACAACCTCCCAGATAGTCATTCAGCTGTAATCATGTACTGGCTTTCACGTGAGGCTGCAGTTACGCACTCTCCCAACAATTCAACAAACGAAAGAACAGCTTCAAATACAACTACAACCAACTACAACGTTTTCATGCTAATTATGTATAAATACTGTCTATGTTGTTCATAGTCTTTTAACCGTCAATGTTTAGTGTTTTTTCTTTCTTTTATAATGATAATGACACCTGACGAAGGCTGTTACAGGCCGAAACTAGTAATGTTTTTATATTTAAAACCTTTTTACTTAAATCTCGGTTCTAGTCATTCAATTCTTCATAAAACTATATATATATGTGTATATATATATATATATATATATATATGAGTGAAGTAATGCAGAGCTCATTATGTATTTTACTAAAACAAGTTGCCACAAGGTGTTTTAACCTTATAAATAAAATCTCTGAATGAGAGATAGATGTAGAAAGTTTTAACTTGGGTATATATTATGTATTCAAGATACCAAGTAATTTTATATCGACTGGCACTACCTTAGGGATCAGTTGCCTTAGACTTGCAGTACTTGCAGGCGCAAACTTAACTTTCTTGGGAAATAGGATTAAAAACCAAGTTCATATAAAATTACTTGGTACCTTGAATACATAATATATACCCAAGTTAAAACTTTCTACATATGTATATCTATATATCTATCTATCTATATATATATATATATATATATATATATACACAAAATTCTTTAAGTATATATATATATATATATAGCAAAATTATTCGGATATTCCAATTTTTCTCAAATACTCAATACCAGTGACAAAACCACGTGACACAGAAATGTATAAAGACAAGGGATGCGTGTTATATGGCTATAGTGATACACAAATCTGGAAATTAGAGTTAATCAACTTCTTTTTTCAACCCATCCGTTCCTTAGGACGGCAAGAATCTCCTCATCGCGGTGACGTCAAATTAATGCGGCCAGCACAGGACATCCACACTCAAGTGTAAATGTAATTTTGCAGCATATATAATGTAGATGCAAAGAGAATAAATTTTGAAAAGAAAAGTCATTTTAGAAAGAAAAAAAGTTCATCTGTTTCATTAAAGTGTTTATTAAGCTAAAAATAAAAACAAGAAGTTCTTTTTTTATTCATTGTGATATAACTAAAGTTTTTAATTTGGAAGAAAAAAGAAGTCATATATTTTTCTTCCTCTGTATTTCCCACACTCTGATTATGCGAGTGTGGGAAACCCTGACCAGCTTGTTGCAATCTGCCATTGTCACGGGAATCGAACCCAAATCTTTCCGACCAAAAATATTCGTCTATACCGACTGAGCAACGAAGGATCTAGAGAAGTTAGCCATATCACAGTAAATCACCGCAATATACCGTTCATGTCAGTTATACCTCTTACGCTTTGTCTTCTAAATTTAAAATGCGTTCTTTTTAGAGGATTCTTTCCGAGATTCATCAGTTCCATTAAATTTAAAGTGAAATGACCTACATTTCTTCATTTTTCTCCCCGAAGTCCAAAATGATAATATGCCTTAAATATCAGCGAGGAAACATACCTTTTGAATTGCATCCCTATAATTAACAAGATAGTTTTGTGGAATGCATTGCCCCCACAAGGGCGGAGCTGACAGGGCTCTAGCCTGGGGGAGCCAGGAATTAGGGGGACCCCGTCTTGTTGGGTCGGCCAGTTAAGTGAGACTAACCAAAGACAAAAAGAAACTTTATAAAATAAGAATGAATATGTGCTGAGAGGGACTACTAGCTTTTGCAATCGTTTCCAACCCATTATCCATCTTTTCCGACTTATGGTTACGCTTCTGAACTTCCCATTTGAAAGGATTTAGTTTAGTTTTCGGTTTTCGTTCGCCCGCCACGCTTTCTATGCACGCCTTCGTTTCAATGCCTACTTTACAGGCACACTACCCTATCGATGCCTACGTTGCGTATGCTACGGATGCTGAGAGAATTTTATTTTATTCATAAAAGAGAAAGCTTCATTTGATAGTTTTAGTTGGCAAAGTTGATCTCAAGAAACTGAAAATTTTCTACAAAATTCTTTATTTGAGAAGAATTTGTCTTATTTGAATTAAAATGTTGCTAGTTCGTAAGTAAAAGAAAATATAAAGCTTTTTTAGTTATGATTGTTTGTATGCAACAAACTTAATTATTATTTTTTGCAGATCATACAAATTTGAGATATTAAAAACATTTAAATAAATTACTCTCAAGCAAGCGAAGACGTTCTGGTTAAAATAAATGAAATCCCAATGTCTGATTCAAAGTGCAAACAGAGCGCAGAAGAGGAAACTTAAATCCGAGAGAGAGAGAGAGAATCGAAAGCATCGCGAGGTCGTCAATTCATAACAAAATGTTTAAAATCTGAAAATGAAAAGGACATAGTTCCCAGAGTACTGATCATAGTGAAGGTGGTGATAATGTTTGTGACACTGAAATCCAAACAGAATATCAATGTCAAATCGAAACTCATAAAGCAGGCGAAAGTCAAGCGACTATTATATGTGAACCTCTTGCAACGGAAGAAAAGGCCGCAAGTGAAAAATTTGCAGGAGGAGTGACTATGGAAGAATATGATACAGTTGATGCTTCAGTTGCAGGCCTTGTTGAAAAATCGGATATAAAATGTGATGACCCTAGTACTTGGTCCAGAGTAATCTCAAAACAACATGCGGCAAGAGATAGTACGAACTATCAGCTTTCAAGAATTCCAAAAACTTTGTAAGTAGCCATGAACAACTTAATCACGTTGCAATTTTGTGCATAAAATGATTTGGCTAAGTGAGTTGATTTTACTGACATTATTGGTGAATTTACTTCGACAAAAGCTAGAAAATATACTTTGAAGTAATTTTGAATATTATTATTAGTTTGTATTATGTATATGTTGGGAGTTTCTTAAATAAATATTACTTTTGTGTTATCATTTAAACTAATTGATCCTAAACCCTGTAGACTGTATAGCAATGCGTTGTTCGTAACCTGAGCGACAGGTAGGGCGCCCGCCATAAATCCTGGCCTGGGGGGGGGCTCTTTAGGATGTGGGTGCCATGGTAGAATGTACTGCAACCACAAATTCATTTGGAATATTGCCCGAAATATTACACATTAAGCAATAACTTGGAATGAAACTAAGAGCCTCTTTATCTTAGTCTGTTTTGATGAAGTTCTTTGGACAGGAAATTTCTGGGTTCAAATCCCGTCTAGATGCGAAGAACATTTATCAGGGTTTTCATTTGAAGTTGGGTTAGCTGTTCTTGACTGGAGGGAGGGATAGAATTCATCTTGCAATACTATACAATATCCCCAAATATCATTCAACTTTGTTTTACTATCAGTTTATCGGTCTACCGATCTGCAAATCGAATTATGTGTTTATCATATTGTAAAGACTATAAAAATCAAGCAGGTATCAGTAGTAAACGTTTCACCAAAAATTCGCTATTATACCAGAACGAAGAGAAAAGAGACTCCAAAAAGATTTTGTTTAGAACATTTATTAAATAAAGGATAGCAATGCGTCGCAACATAAAAGCAGAAAATTATTTGACAATGTAATTATATATATTTGAAACTTATTTGAAACAAAAGTTTATTGAGTTTTCAAAAAGTAGCTATATAAATACGACCAAGATGCAGGTTTGAATAATCAGCTGACTGACATATAAACAGTAATATTATTCATTACTTTCTCTACGCTCCTCTGGGTAAAGATAAAAGTAGAATTCTCCAATGCAGTCTTTAAAGTGAAGACAGTCCATGTTTTTAGCTAGCATATATAAAATAAACCAGTCTCCTATTGCAGTTTTGCGATATACTCGATATAAGATTTTCTTATCTACAGAATCCGCACATAAATGAAGGAGATAATATCGCGTATAAGGTATGAGAATGATGGCTAAACGGTAGATAAGGTTCATGCCGGTTATTAATGTAAGGACTGCAAACCAGAACCACAAGAATATGTAAATTTTCGAATTCATTACATTACCAGAGAGGAAACACATTGTATTCGACTGTTCTATTTCGCCTGAAGGTCCGGCCGAATAAAATTCACATTTTCCGAAAAGTGGAAACACTTTGATTACTGGATCCAAATCTGTAATATTATTTCTGGCATATGCTACCACCTGTGCACCAAACTGGAAAAATTCAAACTCCAAAAACCTTCTGATAATATACATCTGTCCAAAAACGTTCACAAAGTTTAAAACTTCACAGCACAGATGAGCAGTGAAATAAAAGAAATGACTCCCCCAGGTACAGCGTAAATATTCCACTAGAAGAACTTTGTTGACAACTTTTTTTTCGGCAGCCATTATGGGGCAGCTAAAACCCAGTACAAGAATTTCCAGTAATCCACCTTCCCACATCTTCCATAGATAAAACGGAACGTGGAACATGATGCCTTGAATAAACAAGATAAATGGAACCCACTGATAATACGTGTGGTATATACGGATTTCGTTGATAACTTCCTGTTGAATTCCTGGATATGGAATTTCTTTACCAACAACCTTATACCAAGCTGCTGGTTGACTATATGTTGTGAACACAAGGCAGTATCTGTTAAGCAGGTCACTTGGAATTCTTGGCACACGAAGACAGTCGATAGGCAATCCAAAATACTGATGACCGCTCACGGTGACGCTGAATACGATTAGAAGTATGAAGGTCAGTTGGTAATGGAGTTTAAACACTACATTGCATTTGGATACAGAATCTAAATGGGTAAATTCGTGTAGTAGGCGAAATTCTTCCACTAATGGCATGTTGGAGCAAGAACTGCAACTCTTCTGGCGTTTACTTTCGGATCATTATTTATTCCTAGAGAAAAACAAAATAAAGAACAGAAACAAAGAAAACGTTTTGAGGAATAACCAAATGCAAACTATCTTGCTCTGGATCTCTCCAGACAGATTTAATTTATTCAAATTTTTGTATGTAATTACAGGTAATCTCATCCCTACTAACATATTTTGAAATAAAAAAGGAGCTAAATCGGTCCTGCAGAGCTAATCCATAATTAAATTTCTTCGTACTAAGCAATTCTTCTACATTTTTAAGATTTTTTAAAAATTCATTAAAGTGCTTCATTGCTAAAAAAATCTGAAAATGCTAGGAAGCTGCTCTGATTGTTTCCATAACGTGATATTACTATCCACACCTCACGCTCTGAACTGTAATATTTTTAAAGAAAATATCGTTATATATCTCATGAAAATTAACATAAATGAACTCATTCTCAAGGTAAAGTAAAATGGCACATGTCCAACGTTTGGCTAGCTTTTTTTTTTATGTCAACAAACTCATTAAAGAATTTTTTTTTTTTTTTATACTAAAACAAAAGAGCCAAAAGGCTTCAGTTCGGCGATGCAAAATTTATAAAAATCAAGTGGATATTAAAGTCAGCATTATTTCATAGCCAAATGCAGAAACTATGAAAGTTTCGTATGAAATTTGACCAAAGAGCTTACGGCATTGACGAGTATTTACGAGTTGCCCTATCCGAACCTCATAGGTGGCACGATCGCTAGCCCAAGCGTCCGTATATTCGCCTCCTATTGGTCCATTCTGATAAGGTTTCACTGGCCTGACGGCTGTATCAAACTGGTTGGTTTTCGTCAGAGACCTTAGGAGAGCATTTTGGATCTTTTTTTTTTTTTTTTTGGTTCTTTTAGCTTTTAGAAGCTTTTTGGCTCTTTATTTTAGTAAATACTTTTACGCACAGACAGAGAATTCGCTTACAAAAAATACACCTCTCTGACGTTTCAAGGTCCTTAGTACTGAAAGGGAGTTTTTGCTCTCTTAAAGTCTCTGACGAAAACCAACCAATTTGAAACAGCTGTCAGGCCAGTGAAACATCAAAATGGACCGATAGGAGGTGAATATACGGACGCTTGGGCTAGCGATCGTGCTACTTATAAGGTCCGGCTAGGGCACTCGTAAATGCCGGCCGACGAGTGTATTCCCGTAAGCTCTCTGGTCAAATTTCATACTAAACTTTCATAGTTTATGTATTCGGCTTTGAAATAATGCTGGCTTTAATATCCTCTTGATTTTTATAAACGCATTAAACAAAAGTCGCCTTCATTGCATTGCAGTTGGTAGCAACGATGCCCTCTTTGGTTTGGAAACATAAGCGAGATTTCCATCGCAGTACTAGAGGAACATTTATAAGCACTTATTTCGTTTGTTTTAATGGAAACAACCATTCATCAGAAAGAACAGAGTAATTAAATAAGTTCAATGCATATAGTTCAAACAAATTTATTCTAGAGCAAATAAAATTTTATTCTACAATAGGATGGGAAAAAAAACATCAAAATATTCTTGTCTATCGACACCATTCATTATCACAGGAAGAGAAATGTGGTTTGCTTAATTTTGATACTAAAATGATTCAATTTAAATCTAAACTGAAATAACAGATGAAATTTTAATAAAGATTTTAGCTACTGAATATTATTGAAATCTGTTCGGCCAGAGCAGCGTTGTTATAACTGCGAGGATGGACAGACAACCGACAGAATTGCGAAACGCATCTAAAAATTCTATACCAGGAATGTTTTTTTTTTAATTTTTTTTTCTTAAATTACGACCAAAGCAGCTAAAAGACCAATGTATTATTCCCCTAGATTTCGTGTTTTCGGGATGAAAAACTTAATTTCAGAGAGGAAAAACTTTTCCACGTCCGTATAAGCCCAACGAACTCACCTTCAGTTGAAAAGTCCTTATAATGTTTTTTTTCATCATATAGAGAATTCCAAAATTAGATTATCCATTCAGGAAAGGATAATGAAACTTTCATTATAAAGCCATGAGCAGATTCCAAGAGGGTCCCGTCAGGCAAACCAATTAATATCGATGGTGGAAATTATAACCTGAATATAAAGCAAGTGATATATTTTCTCCAAAAACGAAAAACGGTACATTCATCTCAAATCTCTTTACAATTTTTTTTTTTAAATGTTGTTAAGAGATTTTGAGATGAATTTCATCGTCGTTGGTGTAAGACCATTGCTCCATTTATTGTAGGCCTTGAAAAAGTTCCATGTTAGCAAGTTAAAAAGTTCCTAGAGCAAGGTTTACAGATTATGTAAAAACTAAATAAAGGTACAAAAAAGGTACAGAAAGAAAAAAAAAAAACGTACAAAGTTAAAAATAAAATAATGCTTATTCCCCCCCCCCCCTCCAAAGCAAAGTTTACTTTAATAAATTTGCTTTTTTTTGTAATGTAAATCCCACCCACGAAAGCTTGTTTAGCATATAGCACACAAGTATCAGTACTGTGGGTGTGCTAAGAGCTAAGAAACCCTGACTTTTTTTTTCTTCATGTTGACCATACATGAGAGGTTAGTTAATCAACCTATAGAATATTAGTATTAGTAGTGGGTTGAGAAAGGAGAAACTTGTTTACATTTGCTTTAAAAGTCTGTATATATTGTCCCTTGGAAAACACATAAGGGGAGAATACTTCCACAATACAGTAGGGAAGAAGGAAGAGGAAAAGAAACTTGTTCTGGGGGTTTCAAGGTGTGCTGCGAAGGGATGTTGGGTGGCAGATGCATGTGTTCATCAGACTTGGTACTGAGGGGAGGAATTATTGATGCTATTTCAGATGAATATTTGCCATGGAAATATTCATTGAATACACATATTGCGGAAACCAAACGCCTGTGCGAAAATGGGAGGAGTGAGTTGGTAAGAGATGGGTTATTAATAAATCTAATTGCGCTCCTCTGTATTGAGCCAAGCATTTTGAGGGAGCTCTTAGGGGCCACACTTCAAATGTGAGAGTAGTATTCGATAGCTGGGTGGATATGCGATTTGTATAAGGTTAATATCTGTTTAGAGGTGAAGTAACGTCTTGAGCGAAAGAGAAATCCTAGTTTTTTAGAAGCTGAGGATGAAATGGTTGTGATGTATTTAGGCCAGGGGAGGCTCGATGTCAAGGTGATTCCAAGAAAGAGAAATCTCATCTTGTCTGGAAATTTGAGTGTTGTCAAAAATAATACTGGCAGAAATTATTTATTTTATTTTATTTATTTATTTATTTTTATTGTTGTTGTTGTTGTGAGAAATAAGACATAACTGGGTTTTACTAGCATTGAAATTGACGAGGTTATCTGAAACCCATAGTCACGGAGACTGCCCCCACTTGGCACTTATAATGCCAAACTACTCTTGTATCGGAGTGGTTGTGTAAGCGTTGTTACATGGGGGAGGAGACGAACACTAGACTGTGATCGGAATTACTCATGGGACTCACTACATTCACTGTGTATTTGGAAGGATCACTCGTGAGGAAGAAATCTAGGGTGTTTGGGGAGTGGTTTGGGTTATCTGCTATTCTGGTTGACATGTGAATAATTTTTGTAAGGTTGTTGGTGATGGCTTAGAGATCAGAATTGAGGGCAGTGGGTGGTCGGTGTTCTGTAAATTTAGTTGAGCTATGTAGACTAAGGTTTATCAAATGAAAGAGAGGAGTGTAATGTGTCGTGATCTGCAAAAACTGTGTATTAGGTTGGAGGTCAACTGAAGTAGGTCATTGATATACAGAAGGAAGAGGGTTGGTGAGAGAATAGAACCTCGTGGAACCCCGGCATTAGTTGAATGGTGAGAGGATAAGGAACCATCCACCATCACATATAGTATGCGTCCAGACAAGCTGGCAATCCAACCAAAGAAGTCCGGAGACCAAATGGCGGAATTTTGCTTAGTAAGCCTTTCTGACAGACCCAGTCAAAAGCTTTGGAGATATCAAGTGCAACCTTGGGATTCACCAAAATTCTCCATGGCATTTGTCCATAGGTAATATATATGTTAGAAGATCTCCTGTTGATCGGCATCGACGGAATCCATTCTGGTGGTCGTTTATTAGCTGGATACCTTCGAGATAGTGTGGAGATGAGAGACTTGATGGTTCCCTCCATTACTTTAAATAGTACTGAGGTGAGTCAGATAAGACAAGAGTTTGATGGCAGTGATTTGCCACTCTTCTTCAGAATGGGATGAACATAGGCCAATTTCCAGATGTGGGATAAATACCAGTGGAGTAAGAGAGCACATACAAGCGACATAAAATAGGAGTCAGTTCTGATGTACAAACCTTCGGAACAATTGGAGGAATGCCATCAGATTCAGTATATTTTTTTGTGACTAATTTGGACATTTTTCTTATCTCTTTCTGGAGAAAGGATATAGGGGAATTTACTATGGTTAGTTATGGGGGAAAAGTGCGAAGCCAGAAGATTGGCTATTTATGTGGGTGATGATGCAATAGAGCTATCTGAGTATGATAAGGGTGGGAATAATGTTGGACAAAGTTATGACCAATTGCTTTGGCAAGAGAACTAGAAGGCTCACCTGCCATTTGGACAATACTAAAGGTGGATGGAGTTCCTGATGTAAGCGAATTGTGGTATGCTTGATTTTTTTTTTATTTTTTATTATTTGTACAGCTTTGGTACATCTTTTGGAGAACCATAGCTTAGTTAGGAGATGGCAGTTCAGAGTAGTGCAGGGGAATGTATGTTTCCATGCTAGTAAGGATTATTTCAATGATACGTTCCGGCCTTCCAATTCATATGTATGGATCGGAAGGCCGGGATGAATAGTCCAACCATGAGAATGAGGCATAGAAGTCACGGAGACTGCCCCCACTTGGCACTTATAATGCCAAACTACTCTTGTATCGGAGTGGTTGTGTAAGCGTTGTTACATGGGGGAGGAGACGAACACTAGACTGTGATCGGAATTACTCATGGGACTCACTACATTCACTGTGTATTTGGAAGGATCACTCGTGAGGAAGAAATCTAGGGTGTTTGGGGAGTGGTTTGGGTTATCTGCTATTCTGGTTGACATGTGAATAATTTTTGTAAGGTTGTTGGTGATGGCAAATGTTTCAGCATCTCTGCCTACTGGATCTGTACAACTGGAAGAGGAAAACCAGCTGGTGTTGTAGACATTAAAATCTCCTAGGAGGATGATTTCGATGTTGGGAAAGTGCGAGAACTGGAGAAAATCAATTTCTAAGGAGAGGAAATTAAAGAGCTGAGAGTAGTTGGTGGCATGAGGGGAATGATAGAGACAGCAAATGAATTTGACCGCAGACGACACCCTTGAGTCGAAAGGAGTTAAAAGGTGTGCAGTTTGGAAGGTTGCAGATGTAGCAGTGGATATTATTACGGTTGGAATTGAGGGCCACGGATGTTGGTGAAGTGGATATGCAAGGCTCTCTGGGACATATATTTGACCGCAAGTGTTTTGCACATTTTCTATGCAGTGCCTGCAAACTGGTCTCCGTGGTGGCTAGTAGTGGAGCACTTGATTTCTGCACTATTTTTCTTGTTTGTAGTCAATGACCCAACTGTTGTCTCATTTTGGCGACGTCTTTGTTCTCTTTTTCTGCGCGTCAATTAGGTCAGGTCGAGCACGTATGCACGATCGGAGGAAAGTGTCCTTAAATTTCTTAATAATCGCTATTATTATTATTAGTTTAGATGCACTTATCAGCTTGCCGCAAGTTACTTTCAAGAGGCGTGGAAAGTTCGTTCAGTCCTTTCTTTTATTTATGGGTCCGAAATGATGGCACCTAACGATATTTCTAGACATGGTAGAATGTTATTACGTTTCCTAATAGCATTCGTATATGGTGATACCACTGCAAACTGGCCTGCCCACCCTAATAAATGTTTAAAATGACCTGAAGTGTTTGATTTTCCGTCGAAGTACACTAAGTACGAATCAATAGCGCTGTAGCTATGGAGGTGCTAAACCGAAAATAGGAATAAAAATAGAATATCTCAATATCGCATATATTTGCAATGGCGAATCTATAGAATAGTTTATGTATTTTAGCATAAACTATTAGTGAAAAAAAAAGCAATTAAATAAGGAAATACATATAGAAAAAGTAAGAATGGTGTGGTGAGAAGCCAGTTGAATGAATTGATATGGAATAAGAGAGGAATGAGACAAAAGACCAACCGATATATAAGACAACGTTCAAACTAATTTAAACCTAAGGATTGGTAAGTTGAGTTAGCAATAACACAGTTGATCAATTCAGTTTTTTAAATTCATATTTTTAACACTTTATTGTGCAAGAAAAGTGTACTTGAGAGTCTTGGAAGACAGGTCATAACTTCCACTGAGTATACAGAAATGGAACTGCGCACAGCACACATTTGAGGCTAAGCTATTCTATACCAAAAATAAGCCACGTCCTATTCTCTTTTTGTCAGTGGCACCAAATTAGATAAAGAAAAATCCGAAACCTTTGAAAGTTAGGTTTTGTTTAGTTGGAATTACAGCAGAAGCAAATAAGGTTATATAGCAATATATTATGTTTATGAATTGACGCCTTTTCTACTCGGTTTGAGTTTGACTGTTGTTGTTGTCGTGTGGAGTACCCCCCCAATTTTCCTCAACCGTCCCTTAAGACTGGTTGAGCCCTCCAATGAGGGATTTCAAGTATTTTATGACTGTAGATCCGTGTGTGTTCACGGGCCGGTTTGCCTGTTCTGAGGGACGAAAATCCCGAGTTGGCGGGTGAAAAAAAAAAAAAAAAAAACCTGATTCCAATCAGCGATCATAGTCAACGCATTTGCCAACACAAGCAGCCACAATCAAATCACGACACCGCACTCGCTATGCTACCGAATAATTGTGCTAGTTAAAATACCGAGTAATATGGAAGTTAAAAGAAACTAACCAAATAAGTCTCTCTTTCTCTCTCTCTTAAACAACAGCAATTAAAAGGTTTACTTCTCATGCAAAAATGACAATAGTAGAAAACGGTAGATTGGAGGAAACAGATCACACATAACGTATCGAAATCGTATGAGAAATCTGATATTTACACAATATTCGATAACATAATGATAGCGAAAGCATAATCTTCATTTTAGAGCTTCTCTTTTGCTGATCTGTTGTGCTAGATGCATACTCGTCCGTATCTTTCTTTCTTTGTTTTCTCTTTTTAATTCGTGAAAGCATTAAATTTTGAAATGCATGATAAAATGGTGATAAGATTTTGTATGAGACCAACAGGGTCTTATAGTTATTGGATATACTTATTAATGAGCATAATTTGTAAAAAGGAATGCCATATTACTGAATTATAAGTAATGATATATTAAAACATTTTGAGTTTGTGGATTGAACTATCGGAAGTAAACATGCAGTAGTTCGAAAACAAAATTTGTAAGCCATTATAATACACATTTAAGTGTCTTTATGATTTTCTATTCATTTAATCGCAACCGTTCACGGGATAAGGTGGTCAGCCCTATGCCTATATCTGTAGAAGCGTTGAGTTCTCAAGGGCGGTTTGCCTGCTTGCAGGATGAAAAACCCTAGATAAACTGAGGAAAAAAACCTGCAGTTCACTCCCGGCTAACTTGGCTATATCTGAGAAAGATCCTTAAGCTCCTCACGTCGGCAATGGGAATCGAACCCAGGACACTCTTTTCGCAGGCAGATGGTTGCGAAGCGCATAGCCACTCGGCTAACCACGCTGACTAATACGTATTGAAATATTTTAAATTTGAAAGACAATTATAAAGAATTGAAAGAAATAAGAAAGTCAGTAAGAGATATTAGCTTGTTTCTAGTTGGTATATGCCATCCTCAGAAAGCAAACAAGGAAAACGAAGGTTGAGCTGATATTAGATAACGTATATTGTATATTCGATAATTATCCTTATATTATCACTAATTATCCTTGTATTTCAATAAGGATAATTAGTGATTTCTGGAAAGAGAAGATATTAGGTACTAAATAGCAGGCGTATTAATAATCGAATTAATAAAAACGTGGACAAAACAATGTAGACATGAGCAACTTAGTAATTATTTAATTTTTGGACATGGAATTTACACAAAAATATTTTGAGAACACACAAAAAAAGTGCTGTTGTTAGTTCAGTTTGGTATGAATTTTAATTTCCAATTAAATATAATGTGGCATTGTTAGAAATCATCATAAATCACATTCTTAGTTCCTTGCAGTCCATGTATTGATTTAGTCATGGATCTCGAATACAGTAAAATAACATTCACATTAATTCCATAAACAAGTATATATTTTAAAGTTAACTTTCTGATTGTTTTCTTGATGCTAATTTTTCTATTTCTATTTTCTTGGCTGCTGCTTCTTGCTTCTTGATGCTGTTTTTTTTAGGTGAAGGAGCTGATGACATCTTTCGTTCTTCCAAGATCGTAATCAAAGCATGAATACAATCTCTGTAATGAATAGCATCCAGGTTTCTAGCTAACAAATACAATAAGAACCAATCCCCATAACTGGCCTTTTTGCATATCGCTTTAATTTCATATCTAGGTACTATAAATGCATGCGTATACAAGAGAATGTACCTAAGATGCCAAAATAGGACAATGAGTATATTGTAGAAAACAGAACAGGTAGTGATGAAAGCCAGTATAACGAACCAGAACCACAAAAAGATGTAAATTTTTTCGTTTAAAATGTTTATTGAAAGCAAACACAGGGTAGCTGTGCTTTTAATGCTACCTGCAAAACCAAACTGATAAAAAGTGCATTTGGCTATACGAGGAAAAAGCATCATCATGGGATCTATGAAACGCAATTTAAATCTCAAGTAGCGTATTACAGCGGGACCAAAGGTTACAAAGTCATAATGTAAGAAGATATTAACAAGGAAAAACTGGCCAATAACATTAACTAAATTCAAAACTTCATGTAAAAGGTAGTATTTTGAATAAAGCCCATGCTTAGTCCAGTGTGCCTTCAAGTATTCTAGAAGCAGAGCTAAGTTAGTACTTTTTGTATGTTCATCCAAAATAGGAATGTTAAGTTCCAATACCAAATTTTCTATTCGTTTTCCTTCCCACAGTATCCAGAAATAGCGAGGTAAATAGAACATAATAGCTTGCAAAAACAGAACAAAGTGTACCCATTGATAGTACGTATGATATATATCTTGGCTAGGATCTGGTGAATGTCCAGTACCTGGATAGCGACCATCATCAGTGACATTCCAGGTTGATGGAGATGAGAAAGTGGAGCGGGCCCAACAGAAAGAATTCAAAAGTTCGTAAGGAACGTCCTCTGAAGGTAAACAGTTGATAGGATCTCCAATATACTGTCGGCTAGTTGTCATAATACTAAAGATGAGCAGTAGAAGAGCTGTGAACTTGTAGTGGAGCGAACAGAAAGCGCTGTCAATCCGAGCGCCCTTCTTGAAGATCACAGGAATCAGAAACTTAAACACAAAAAACATGGTAGAAGATAACTGTTCACAATATCTTTTAATAACACCGAGTGAAAAATGCTTGGCGATAATGGTCAGAAAGGAAAACAGAGCTGGAAAAAAATAAAAGACAATTAACTTTTGAAAAGAATTTATATTTTATAGAATACAATGAAAAGAAACAGACTGAACAAAATTGAAAAATAAAATAAATTATACAGATGCATAACGCAATTGCTTTTGCATAAATGAATCTAACAGATTACATAAGTCAAACTAAACAGCAACTGTTATTATAACTTCCAAATTTTGTTGGAAGTTATAATAAGAGACGGATGAAGAACTCGCGGAATTCGCGTAATACTAGTACTTATTACTAGGCCTACATCCAGATTTCTTTCAGCAAAAGAAACAATAATATGAATTCACTAACACACAGCACAGGATAATTCAAACTAATTATATTCGGTGGATATGCAGTTCATTAGTTATTAGCGAAACATTTCCAAAGAGGAAAAGGATGGTAGATGATCCGTATAATTCTAGGAGTATGGTACTCTGCTATTCAGGGTTTAAAAAAAAAAAAAAACTAAGAAGCTAACGTCAGTAACGAATGAGTAGTGTACTCATCGGACATACTTAGAAAGACATTTTTTAACATTATAATTTGAATTAATTGCGGAATAGTCACTTGGAAGAGCACTTTGGACACTTCGGAAACCTCCAAGAGTTTATTACGTAAGTTGCAGTACCTATCTCAGATAATAATAACAATAATAATATAATCACACAAAACAGCCTCAACAGGACTCCAAGAAGCGTTACAAGCGATCTATTAGAACCTACAGTCTACTGCATAGGGAAAGAGAAAAGTATATCATACTACGAAAACCCGTGCTCAGATTTCAACTCAAGCACACATATGTCAAAGAAAGAGTGGAACTACGCACCTATAAATTCAGGCGCTTGTTTAACTGTCATTAAAGTCTATTTTATGTGATTCTGATTGAGAAAGTTAAATGAATGTAGTGCTTACTTATTTCTTGTTTCGTGTTTCTTCCAGTAGCGAGTAATTTATTCCCTTTTTCATAACTGAAAAACTTATTATTTCACTCTGTTTTCTTGGCTTGAACATGAGCTACTGATATTAGTGTTCGGCCACACTTTACTCTACTAACGTACTATGCCAGCAAAGAATTAGCAACAGAGAGCAAAAATCCCTTCGCTGTTAGAGGGAGTTGACAAAGTCCACATGCCATTCATTCCTCCAGTCTTTCGTGAAAGTCAGAGGAAATGGAAAAAAATGGAAAACCGTTACTTCTTGGCATGAACAGCAAAACTAAATAAAGTTAGCTTATATTTTGTTCTTAAATGAAATTAAACTTTGACTTTGAACAAATGCAAAGAATGGTAGAAGGCAACGAAATAGAGTTCGAGAAAGCCCTTAAGTAGTATTT
Organism: Typopeltis vanoorti; assembly: GCF_054136105.1. Taxonomy (NCBI): domain Eukaryota; kingdom Metazoa; phylum Arthropoda; class Arachnida; order Uropygi; family Thelyphonidae; genus Typopeltis; species Typopeltis vanoorti. Next base: position 62,444,114 of record NC_143560.1, read on the forward strand.
TGTCATTAATCTTAATAACAAGATATATTATCAGCAGTGAATGAAATAACTCAAACAACAATTAAATACAAAGATGAAGCTGAAAACATTTCTTGCTTCAATAAGAGTTACATAATTTAATGGTTAAATCGTTAATTTAATTAAACCAGGATGATACCAAGAATATCATAAAAGAAATAATACAGATATCAGAAAACTCAAAATCGGAATTACAAAAATGAAAAATATGAATAACAGAGAACTTTTAATCGAATCTAAAGAAAAGAAAATAAAGACAGTGATCTACTACATAACGACATATCAAAAGAATACAAGAACACACTAACAGCAAACCCAATGAAGTTAAGCACCGTGCAAGTAAAATATCTCTTGTTGTCAGAGTGTACATGGAGACTAACATAAAATACGACTTATGAAAACTGAGCAAAATATCGCGGATTCACTAAAAATCGTGGCTCAATGGATAGTACTGTCTAATTGTGTTTCTGCTTTAACGAGAGCACGAATGACAGAGTAAAATAATCCAGAAGTTTATAGCTTTCACATTATTAAATAACTTATAATAATTTAAGGCCTAGCGACTATATTATGACAATTAATTCGAAATTACAAAAGCGAAAACGGAATCATGTTAACGGCGGCACTGATATTCAATCCTTTGAAAACAGCAATGAAAGCAGTTTCATTGATTTAATAATAGTAGATGATTATTAGACTTGACAAGAAATTATATTCTTGTTTGAATCCTTCATCCAAGTGTATATTGTATATTGCTATGCATTATGGGAGGGTTAGCTACCCAGACCTTTTCGACTTCCTATTAAATTTAGATAGGGAAGTCATTTCCTTAACTCTGAGTAATCTAAAAGATCACTCTAAACTCACTGAGAGATCTCCGAAAGGACGACTCTAAATTCAATATTGCTGACCTGAATCACTCCAGGATATACAGCGGTGATTCCATCCAGTAATGGGGTTTTCTTCAAAAACTAGGTGATCCTTCAGATCATTCTAACCTCAGTGAGTGATTCGAAGGATCACCTAAAGCATTACTCACAATCAGTGCAGGATACTGGGCGGTGGTTCCATCAGACAATATCCGAAAACTCGAATAAAATAATCATTTGCTATTGATATAAAGTTTTTTGCTTGGTTACAAAGGATATTATACTTGCCAAGAAATTATAATCTTGTTTTAATCCTTCACGAAAGAGTAAGCACAGAAGCATGTTCATGCTAGGCTACTTCTACATAGAGGGCTGTTGACTTCACATTAGTTGTGTTATTATCCCATACTGCAAAATATACTGAGGCAATTGATTTGAAGTCAACAGTCGTTAAGGTACGTCACGTACAAATTTTGCTTACGGTTGGGTAAAAGATTAAATCAAGAATGTAGTCTCTTGTTAAGTATAATATACTTTGTAACCATGGGAAAAAAAAACCTTTGTGCCAATAGTAAATGATTCTTTTATTCGAGATTTCTGCATGGAAATTGAGAAAGATGAAAGATGTTGTTGTCTAATTCATATATTAAATTTCATCATTAGCCACAAAATTTCAATGTAATTCACGAGTCAAAATACTGCCACAGCTTCGAGTGTATCACTAAGAAAATCAAGCTCAACCAGATTGCAAAAAGCAGTGAAATGAGAATTTGTAAACTTGATCTTAAGGATAATTCCATTTTTACTAACAAACAATTGCACATGTACAGGAAGATATAGCCTTTATCGCCTCTGAACTTCGTTCTGTTTGAAAAAAAAAAAAAAATTCCGTGATCAAACACTCAAAACATAAAGTTAAAGATCGATGACAATAAATCTTGGTGGGATGAAGAATAACAGAATATTAGAAGAAGAATATCAGTTTTAAGAAAACGCACTTACATTATTAAATAACTTATAATAATCACGATTAAAGGCCTAGCGATAAATTAATATATACCATATTATGATAATTAATCCGAAATTACAAAAGCGAAAACGGAATCATGGTAAAAATTCTAATGTTTCGACTTCGTATAATCCTTGGTTAGCAGCAGACAAAAATGAAAAAGCACTCATGTTATCAATTATACATATATAAAAACCGAAGTCGTTATACTAAAAAAAAAAATAATAATTTAGCAGAAATTGCATTTTTCATGAAGAATTAATTTTTTCCTCATGATCACGAGACTAAGAAATTCACAAAATATGTAGACAAAGTATTTCAAAAGATTTCCTCTTTTTTACATTTAGTCTTAAGTCGAATGAAATATCAATATTAAAATCCACAAACCATGGAATGACGAAGACGGGATAACTAGCGACATGCGTGTAAGAACGCTTATTGAATTCCATGAATTCCAGATGACCGTCTAGAATGAATGCTTGAATAGAGAACATTTTTCTTTTCCTGAATTAAAGTTTATTATCATTCCGATAATTAAACCCAGAAAAGAAGATATGAAGAAGTCATTAAATAGAGACAATTAGTCTTATGAATGGTACTAGTGTGCATTATATTTATTCAAGAGGGTTATTAAATCGTAATCAGTATGCATTTATACATCCTGGTCGACTATTGTGGGCGCTGTCATGAAAGTTAAAAAATTCACAAGAAACATTTTTTTAAAAATTATATATATATATATATATATATATACATATAATATTCATCAAAGCTTGATTTGCTTCCTCAGTCTTAAGAAAAGGCTGGTTATATTCCACTAATTCGGGCCCTACCCAAGGGCCTATGAGTTGTGGAAATACTTTCTGAAAATGAAAGCTGTGCCGAACAAAGCGGCCTTTTGCAGCTGCCCAATTTTTAATCCATCTAACTCGAGTGCTTCTAGATGTTTTTTCAATGTTTTAGGGATGGCACCCTGTGTTCAAGGCGCTTTCGATGCTGCATGATGGCCGACCATAATTAATCAGTTAAGGGGATTCGATGGTTAAAAAGTAGTATTAAACATAACAAATGGCTATTTTAAAGATGGAGTGGAAGCCATGATAATGGAAAGCACATCTACACCAAATAAGTCAAACGAGGAGGAATATTCATTGTGATTATTTCGATTTCCCTACACGACTGAAACAATACTTAAAGCTTTTGCAGATAGTATAATGATCGTGATTAGAGGACGCGATGGCTTACAATTAGAACAACGGCAAAGAACAGAACTGTAAAATTTCAGAATGGACACGCAAGAGGAAAGTAGCTTAACAGGATAAAGACTAAAAATGCTTCGTGTTTCACAAAAGCCATCAAAATAACCAATTATGGTTTTCTTACACTGAGAAGTCAGTGAGACTATTTGGTAGTAATTATTAATGACAAATTCAATTTTAAAAAACACGTCTCGCTCGTGGGTGAGGTGACAAAAGCTAAAAGCTTTTGTCAACCACAAGCGAAACATCTAGCGCAAATAGCAAGTAATAACTGCAGTTGGCCTATGAACGGTGAAGATGATAAACGGAGTAGCCATTTTTCTATGTTACACCAGCTTGAAAAGAAGCAATGAAACACTAAGAACACCCAGCATAAGCTTAACAGAGTCCAAACATTATAGTAAACATTTATAATCAGAGGATTATACGACAATATTTTTGAGACAGTTTGTCTTATTGCTAGTTTAACACTTATTTGTTTGAAAAAGCAAGAAGTCCGCCTTAAACAGGAAATTACATTGGAAAGATACAAAGGAAATGCCAACACTGATTCAATACTGTACTAAGTGGACGTTATAACCCATCCACTGTGGACTATAAACAAGCATATGACAATATACATTGAAATACACAATAGGGTGCAGGAACTTTTTCAGAAGGCCACAAAAAGTATATAAAATATGATACGAGTATGTAATGACCACACCTTCTGTAAGGTACATTTCCGATGGGAACCTTCATTAAGTTTTGAAATACTGGTAAATTCTAGGCTTCGCCAGGGAGATGCTCTCTCTCGCTGACCCCATTCAACTCCGGCATTGGAAAAAGTCATTAGAGGAATAAATGAACAAATGAGGGTAAAAAAAATGAATAAAATGAACGGGAAGAACATTTCTAATGATAGCATTATCCTTGGAGATTCTGTTCAGAATGTTATATAACCTAAATAATTTAATTAAAACAAGTGAGTCTATTATACTTGTCATAACCCAGGAAACGAATGTCCGTTTCAAGTACCCATCATGACAATCCAATTTGGTTGTTGATAATTACATCTTTGAGCAAGTGGATAATTTTAACTATCTAGAAGTCAACAGTAACAACTACAATAATATGCATCAAGAGTATTACTGATATTAGTGCCGAAGAATATACACAAAGAGAGAAATTAAGCCAATTGTAAAATATCCTGGATATTTTACAATATTACAACTCCTGAAATCCAGAATATTATCAAGAAAATGGAGACGGCTTAATGGAGAAAAAACTCCATTAAGCCATCTTAAGTTTAGGTTGGTAACGACAGTTACTAACCCACAGTTGTAAGACGTAGTCAACAACAAACGGAAATAATAGTAAATTATCACATTTGAAAGAAAAGTACTGAGAAAAACAATTGGACCATCTTACAATCAACACTGGTATGAATGAAGACATAATGAAGAATTACAAAACCTGGTCTATGGTTCAATCATTTATAAAAAAGTAAGAGAATCGAATGGTTGATCACGTCTGGAGAGCAGCTGATCAGTTAATCAAACAAGTATTTACAAGTAACACTGGCAAGAATTAACTCGCATGAAGCACGATAGACGGATGTGAAATGAAAATTTTAAAACAGCTGAATGAACACGTTACACCAGATGCAATCTTTCACAAACGCAGATTGAGAAACCCAGCGATGGCAGCATTAGACCTAAGTGGTCCATTAAGCAGTTGAGAAAGAGAAGAGTGCCAGTGTAGCTCGGTGGAAATAGAGTTTCTACAGCGCTAAGGCGCCCGAAGAAACAGCCACATAAGTTCTTATCGAGACGACGACGACGACGACTAGAGAAACCTTTTTGTAAGCATTTTTTCTGCCGGTTCTCGAGTCGCTCGATCTTTGGTAAGGAAAAATAGGGTCTCCCGCTAAAATCTCTCTCTCTCTCTCTCTCTCTCTCTCTCTCTGAAACATTTTGATTCACTGATAGCTTGGGTTCACTATCCAAGTAGCGAAATAGCGTCATCGGCCGAGGAATGAGCGAAGAGATTCGCAACAAACATAGCCTTCATACGCGTGTGGTATTATTTGCTCGATATAAAAAAGCACGGTCTACACACTAATCATTAAGAGTGCAATATGATCATATTTAAGTACTTTTCTGTTTTTATTAATTTTTTATTAAACCAAATTGCAATGAACCACTGGCTAAAATCCCTGTGCTAGCGTCTGGTCACAAGCAGCTCCATTCCTCAAATTATTATCTATAAGTTGTTTTGTATTCAAATTACTTATTTTTCTCTTCATAGTGGTTTTTGAGTAAACTATATTGAATCCACAATAGTTTTTTTTATAGTCTTGAGTTTTCGTATTATCGCACCTTAAGAGAGCACTCAGATAAGGTTGTCGCGAAAGTGTGACTTGGGAAAACGTTATTCTAGAATAGTGTTTCTCATCAGTGTAGGCGGGGGCCCACTAGTGGGCAGCTTGACTTTCCTAGTAAGTCGTGAGAAAACTTTATTAACACACACACACACATTAATCTTAGTTTGTACTTTTTCAAATACAGTTTAGAATGGAATCCTATTAATTAAAAAAAAAGTTCTTTTATACAATTCGTTTAAGCAATATTTTGCCACACGCGAGTGTATAGTGGTACATAAAATAAGCCACTGTGTCGCCATGGTACGCTGAGAAATCCTTTCCTAATTCCCCCCCACCCCCACACACATACTTAATTTTCCACTGAAAAATAAAAAGGCCGTGTATGTTATGCCAAAGGCAAAGGTAAGGTAAAGGATGAGCTTCTAAGTTACATGTTTTGTCAAGTAGTGGGGCCGTGGGCAGACAAGTTTAAGAAACACTGCTCTAGAGAAAGCATATCGAGCTCTTCTGAGTAAAGGCGTAGTAGAGTAACATTTTCATGCTATTCCAGTACCCAGAAATAAATTATGAATAGTCTGATCAAAATTAATCATATAAAAACTTGCAGAAGAACTGTCTAACTTCGTGGGAAAAAGAAGAATGGAGAAAGAAAAAAAAAACGGGTCAACAACAAATATATATATATATATATATATATATATATATATATTTGTATCATTAATTGAAATAATATTCCCATCAGAACATTATTTCAATTAAAAAAAAAAGGGAAAAAAAGAGAAAAATTTGATCGAAATGCAAATCTTCCTATTCCTCAGAAATTTTAAAATTCCCAATGTACAGCTTGATAAAAGTAAATATAAACATATATTAAGATAAATATATCAATTTTTATTTAGAACATTTTTTTTCATTTCTAATTACACAAATAAATTACTGTGGCAACATCACGGAGAGTATAAACCTCTTAACATTTCACAGGCATATCTATACATTACATATTATCACCATTATTATGTAAGCTGTTGCATGTATAATAATAATAATAATTAATACGATGCAGCACTCAATCAGTTCATGAAATAATAGAACTGCATCTCACTTAAGCAACTTTTTCCTTTTCCTTAGGGTACATATGAGAGTACAACTCATTAATACAGTCACTGTAGAGTACGGCATGCATATTTTTAGCTAGCATATAAAGAAGAAACCAATCTCCAAGAGCAGCTCTGCGACATACGTCATGCAGGAGTCGTTGATCTGAAAATCCAACACGAAGAAAAAGAAGCAAAAACCGGAAACGAGGACTAACAATGATGATTATGCGGTACACAAGAACCATTCCGGACAATATACCCAAAATTACAAACCAGTACCAGAGAAATATGTAAATCTTAGAATTCAGATTATTGACAGCAAGAAGACAAAACGTATCGAACTTTTGGATTTCTCCCGTCTCTCCATATACGTAAAAATAGCACTTGGTAATTAGAGGGAAGAATTCAATGAGTGGATTTAAGTCGGTTATGTTTCTCTTGTTTATGAAAATACCGAACGTAAAATAATTTTTACCTAGAAACAATTGTATTAAATACATTTGCACAAAAACGTTCAAGAAATTTAAACATTCACAAAATAGATATGAAGAGACATAAAAAAAGTGGCTTCCCCAAGTACAGCGTAAATATTCGACGATGACTGCTTTGTTCTTAGCTTTCTTCTCTAGAGTCAAAAGGCATTTTTGTGGTACAAGGAAGTTCAGCAAATCACCTTCCCAAATATTCCATAGAAAGCAGGGAGTATAGAACAAGATAGCTTGAATAAGTAAGAAAAAGCCTACCCACTGATAATATTCGTGGTATGTGCGGGTAACGTTTTCACTTGTTTTCGAAATTCCTGGGTAGGGTATGTTTAATCCTACGCGTTGATTCCAAGCTACTGGGACAGTGTGAGTGGTCAAAATAAGACAGTACTGGTTAACAAATTTTGGTTGCAGTCTTACAGGCATACACTGGATTGGAGATGCAAGAATTTCAAAAAACTGAAAACTAGACACAATGATGCTGAACAAAATTAACATTCCAAAAGTTATTTCACAGTGGAAAGCAAATACGTGATTGTACTTTATGATACTAGTTCTCCTGAAGAAGTTCGTAAGAAGAACAATCATTTCTTCCATATTGACGCTGGATCATGAACTGTTATTAGTTACAAAGATTCAATCAATACGATGATATCTCTCCTGAAATTAAAAAAAGGAAAAAATGAAAAAAAAAATGTTTTGGGTGACATATTTCTTTGTAATTATTTTAAGTGAACTGGTTTTAGACTTTATTTAGGCAATAACAGATTCTAATGTTGAAAATGACAATGTAAATAACAGACCACAAAAATTAAGAATATAATTCTTAATTTTTCTTTTTAGATATTTGCATCATATGAGAAAGACAAATGCAACGAATTATATTGTAAGGCTCACTGTCAGTGTACACTTCAAATTTCGAAATTTACAGTTAAGCCCTTTTGCAAGTAGGAGCATACTTTTTGTAATTTAGGAGAAAACATAAATTCTGTTTTCTCCTAAATTTTCAACATACTTGTAACACTCTCGCTGCTCCCTGGTGTCTCATCATGGGAGGAGACAAAACCTTCCTCATTCTCCCGTCTACGAAGCTTCTCAGAATCCAAGAAACAAGTATTTCAGCGTTTGAGTAATGCTGATAGGTATGTGATGTTAATGCTAGTGAACAACAAAATTATTATTATTTATTATTAAGGATATGATATCCAGGATAATTAGCGCACAGCTAACAAATTCAAGATAACTAACTGATTTGCTTATTAACTAAAATATTTCATCTTAAAGGGAAAGGTATCTCTGAAGAATTTATTAATAAGCATAAGTTTAGTAAATTTATATACTAATTATAACTTAATAATAGCACAAACAAATTTCTTCACCTCACAGATAGGTTTGGAGTTGGGTCTGTCTCCCATCCCCAATCGATCATATGAGCAATTAGACTACATTCTGATTATTGCGAATCTGTTAAAAGCTCCCCCAAATTAAACCATCCCTCAAAGTGGCTTCATTCTGAGAACAAAAGCATCCCAAGAAGAAATGAATTTCAGAAAAACCAAAGTTATTTTGTTTTAAAATATGAAAAGTAATTATATGGTGAACATAATCCTCTTCCACATTTACAGGAAAATGTAAATCGTAGCAACAATAACCGATTCTGTAGCAAATATGAAACAAATACATAGTATAAACTTATAAAAATAACAAATTGTACGTAAACTTCATTGCACATAACTCACGAATGTTTTAGGCGAAATAAAATAAAGTGCATATTTCGTCATCATAGTCTTAAGACTAACATTTCGTAGATGTTCTTAATTTAAGAGTGGCGGGACGTCGTCATCACTTAAAATCTCTTGGACATCATTTGTATAATTCTCATTGCATACCTCGGCTGGTTTAGTTATCAAGAAGTCAGTAATAAGACCTTGCTTATTATTGACTGACCAAGTTCAATCCTTCTGCTAATTTCTTTAACTGAATTCTTTAACGGATTCATTACAATCAGAATCTTCGGCCGACTTTTCTCCGCCATTTGGTTCGAAGTCATCTATTAATTGTACTAGTTCCTCTTCATATAAATCTGTTTCCCCATCAATTAATTCATAACTTCGTTTTCAACCATATCGCAAAAATCCTCTAAGTGGCCATTACTATAAAAATTATTTTTTTTACATAAAAAAAAAGCATTACATATTGTATGCAACTCACCAAAAAATAAAGTGCTCAGTTTGAGATTAATACACTCATGATTTTTAATGCGCTTTCCTGGCAGAAAACGAAGACAATTTTCAACAATAAACATTTTATACTGTAAGTAACTGACGTACATGCGTGCGAAAGGTTATTTCCCCTAATATGGAATGAACCTTACGAGAACAGATCTTCAACCTGTTCTCGTAAGAAGAAATTGGTTGATAGACGGAAAAGGGATGATATGATTGAGACATTCAAATTACTGAAGGGTTTTTACAAGATTAATTCAGAGGAATTTTTCAGAACAGGTCTGGTGATGGGAGAACTGGGACCATCCATGGAAACTGAGCAAGAGTGTAGTTAGCAAGGGTGTTAGAACTAGGTTTTTTACTCGGAGAGTGGTGAATGAGTGGAATAAGCTGCCAGAGTTTGTTGTGGGTGCCATGACTGTAAATGTGTTCAAAGCAAAGTATGATAGATACTGTGCGAATGCCGAATAGTTTTTCTTGATATGATGTTTAGGGCCTCCCTCGATGAGTCTAAGGACTCCTTGGAGTTGCCCGTAATAATAATAATAATAATAATAATAATAATAATAATAATAATAATAATAATAACTATGTACATGCGCGATACGAACAGACGCAAATTTAACGAAGATAAAATTTGATTTTCAAGTCGCACGGTGAAAAATATATGAAAAGATAAAGGGTTACTATAATTTGTAGACCGTGTTATATCGAAACCGAGTTGTATAAGTATCGCGTTGAACAAGGGTTGCTACAATTCGTAGAATGCGTTATATCGAAACCACATTGTATAAGTACCGCGTTATACGAGAGTTACCTGTAATTACATTAAATAATCAAAAACAGACAACTCCTCAGAGCTTCATGCAAGCCCTTGCAAATACAGATAATATAACCAACAGCAGATTACTTGACCTAATTAAAGAAGCTCCTAAATTCCAATAAAAAAAGGTTTTGTTGACCCTATGCCAAAGAAATCAAAATGGAAACCAATCAAAAATGGAAAGAGGAATTAGTCGACGGTTAACAACGCTGGAAGTGTACATTATAATGTAGTTTTAACTTTTGAAGATTACATGATCTCATTACTGAGATAAACAGGTCTCTCTCTCTCTCTTTTAATAGATGTTCTATAAAACAGACCCACTGTTAGACGAATCACAGAGGGAGATCGAGATAAGAAAATATACCATTCTTATTACTTTTATTGATTTTTAAAAATACTTTTTATTCAGTAGGCCGAATGGTTAGCCCACCACTCTCTAACCAACAAGCTGCGAATTAGAATCCCGCTTTAGGCATGGATTCGAACCTACTGTAGAGAACAAACATGGGACTTGAATAAGAGTGTTTGGTTGCTAGAGCAGGTTTTCCACATTATGTAATAAAATTAAAAATACAAGATATATGGATATCTAAACTGTTATGACAAACGAATCTTAGACTATTTTACCGTGTGTTTGCATACCTTATCTTTATCTATTTGGATTATATATGTGAAAAATAAACTTTGAAATAAACATAAATTCATCTCAAAATGAAACTGGTCGTGCTGATATTGACAGTTTTGTAGATAACACTCGTTAATAATAGATTAAGCAGAAAAAGCACAAAATTAGCTAAAACTATCAGAATTAGAAACACAAAGATCGATTGGATTAGATATAAATCGCAGTAAGTCTAAAGAATTACATTGGTGTCCAAAACCCAAGGACGAATAATATTTCTGAAGATTACAACTGCAAATTCAGACTAATTACCTTGTGATAATTTGTATAACTGATGATTTCAAGTGGAAAGCGGATACACATTCAAATATTCAAATCGTGCGCAAGGGGTCACGTGGTAGCACTCATCAGGATAAAAGGCAAAACGCTGCGCTAAGCGAACTGTGTGTGAAGAAAGCTCTTTTTCGTGAAAGAATAAAGTTGCGAACTTGGATGCCTTGTAATGTCTCAAAGACATCATTTAGATCAGGGGTCTTCAACGCATGGCCCGCCGGCCATTTTGGAAAAATAACTACTTAACATTAAAACACGATTAAATAAAAAATAATTTCAATGAAGCCCGCGGGCCACTAACTATAGTGCGGTATTTAGAATTGTAAGATGCTTTTCAGATTCGCAAGGAACGCTGTGCATTTGATTTGTACTTTTTTGTGCCGATCGACGATAAGCCAGTGTGTCTCATTTGTCGTGAGTGTCAGTATCAAAAGAATACAATATAAAACGACACTATGAGACAAAGCATACGTCCAATTTCGATCACCTTCAAGGGCGGCTTCGTGTGGAAAAAGTGAACCGTCTCCAAATTGATTTAAAATGCCAGCAGGGTACGTTTAAAAGGCACAGGGAGGAGAGCGAAGCGAGCGTCAAAGTAAGTTATGTAATAGCTGAAAAAAGCGTCAAAATAAAAAACCAAAAGCCTTCTTGGACGGCGAGTTTGTGGAGTGTCTCATCGCTGCTGGGGATATTATGTGCCCAAATAATAAAGAAGTGTTTAAAACACCGAGTTTGTCTGAGGTAATTGTAGCACGACGTGTCTAAGAACTTGCCAATGACATTGAAGGAACTTTAAAAAAACAGTCATCCGAATTTACGTCATATTCACTTGCTCTAGATGAGAGCACAGATGTGAAGGATACAGCACACTTGGCTATCTTTGTCCGTGGCATTGATCAACAATTCAATGTGACAGAAGAACTGCTAGCGCTCATACCTATAAAAGGAACGACGAAAGGCACTGATATTCTTGAAGTCGCTAAGAAAACGCTCCAGCGTTTCGACCTCAGCTTAACCAACCTCGAGGGTGTGGTAACTGATGGTGCCCCCGCTATGGTGGGAAAGAACGAAATATTTGTTGCGCTGCTACGGAAAGAACCGGAACCAGAAGGAAAAGATTTCGTCCATTACCACTGTTTAATCCACCAGGAGAATTTGTGCACGAAAACTATTGGATTTGGAATGTCATGAAAGTTATTGACTGTCGTCAACATTATTAGGACAAGAGGATTGAATCATCGTCAATTCCAAGAGTTTTTGATCCAAGAGTGCGAAGCGGTCAACGGCGATGTGGTTTATTACAGTGATGTGCGTTGGTTGAGCAGAGGGAAGGTTCTTAAAAGAGTCTTTGACTTAAGGAGCGAAATACAGCAGTTCATGCAAACCAAGGGGAATCCGATTGCGGAATTCAACGACAGACTCTGCCTTTGTGACCGATATCTCGCTGCATATGAATGACTTAAATAAAAGCGGCTACAATCCAAAGATCAACTGTTGCACACTCTGTTTGATCACATCCAAGTTTTTGTGGCCAAGCTCAAACTTTGGGAGGAACAACTCGCAAAAAAAAAAAAAAAAAAATAGACTTAACTCATTTTCAGCTTCTCGCCGAGTCCAACTGTTAGTTTCTTGATGAATACGCTACAAAATTAGCCGTGTTGCGAAGTGAGTTCGAAGAGAGATTTAGTGATATTCATAACCAACAGTCTTCTTTAGATTTATTTTCAATACCATTCAGTGTCAATGCTGCCGAAATGCTAGGCTCAGTACAAATGGAGCTACTTGAACTCCAAAACAACTCTTCTTCGAGAGCAAAATTATTATTCAATGCGCGCTTGCTTACATTTTACAAAGACCACATTTCTGACTACATTACTGCTCACATAAGTATGTGCTTAGGAAGCACATACTTATGTGAGCAGTTCTTCTCCAGAATGAAGCATGTGAAATCCAAGACAAGAACTCAGATTACAGACCAACATCTGGAGAATACTCTGGGCATAGCGACTTCCAACATTGATGTCAACATCGACAAGTTGGTTAAGGAAAAACATTGCCAAGTTGCCCATTGACATTGTAAAAAATGAATGTTTTCTTCATTATATTATCTTTTTTCAAGTATTGATTGTATTTACTTATCATGAACCCGACTGCTACCTACGCTCTTAAAGCAATTTGTTTATTTTTATAGGATTTTATCTAAAATATCAAATGCACAGCGTTCCTTGTGAATCTGGAAAGCATCTTACAATTCTAAATACCACAGTATAGCTTAGTGGCCCGCGAGCTTCATTGAAATTTTTAATGCGGCCCGCACTCTCTGAAAGGTTGAAGACCCCTGATCTAATTGATTTCACGCAAAGAAGAATTATTGGAAAGAATGAAGAAAGCCGCAGAATTACTTATATTGCAAGAGAGTTTAGAATCTCACATAGAGTTGTATCCAGGCTCTAAGCAGCGTTTCAAACAAATGGAATGTGTTCCATACGTTTGCTAAGAGGTCACGTTCGCTCTACTACAGAACATGAAGACGGATTTTTTTTGGGTTATAACAGCGAAACGTAATCGACGCCACACAGAAGGTCAGCTTGTGAGTTGGCTTTTCAAGCACAGGTACGCGGATATTTTGAAAAACCGTAGCAAGAAGTCTTGCGAAAAGTAGGCCTATACGCTTGAATGGTTGTAGTCTGCGTCTCTTTATTCACAGCTTATCGTAGAGCACGTTTACAGTAGTTTTATATCCATAAAAATTGAACAAGACATCAAAGGTCTAATGTACTCTTTATACTCTTTATATATGTAGATGAGCGTTGTTTTAGTCTGATCTAAAACAACGCTCTAGACCTGATCTAGCATGAAAATAGTACTGATACTAGGGATAGATACAGCAGTGATGGTGTGAGGCAGCATTATGAGTGGTCATAGTCCCATTATGAAAGGGACTATGAGTGGTGGACGATATTGCAACGAAGTTCTTCAACGTCATGTTCGATTGTTCCGTGGTGCTATAGGGGAAGAATTTATTTTTATGGATGACAATGCTAAGCTACTTCATACACGAGCAGTGGAGATATTTCTGGATACCGAGGATATTAATCGAATCGAATGACCAGCACGCCCCCCAGATCTCAGTCCCACGTTTGGAACGCAATAGGGAAACGCATTGATGCTCGAAATTCCCCTCCAAAAAACGAACAAGGTCTCACGCTTTCTCTCAGGTAGGAATGGGTCAGTTTGCCTCAAGAACTCCCGAATCACTTGGTGCTCTGCATGACACGACATTGTGAGAGCTGCATCACAGTTCGGGTGGACATATTTCATACTGTAAAGTGTCTGTCTGCATAGTTTTCTGTAAGCACTGTACTGTACATTAATTCCTTAGTTATGTCCTTAGGAAATTTGTAACTTTTGCCAAAAACGTATTGCAATTTAATTTGTACGAAAAATGTGTGTGTGTGTGTGTGTGTGTGTGTGTGTGTGTGTGTGTGTGTGTGTGTGTGTGTGTGTGTGTGTGTGTGTGTGTGTGTGTGTGTGTGTGTGTGTGTGTGTGTGTGTGTGTGTGTGTGTGTGTGTGTGTGTGATATAATTTATTAGTATACTGGAAATAAATATGTCTACATTTGTCTATAGTCATGAAATTTTTTTCATATGCTGATAAAAATGTAGTTCGTCCTTAGCTTTTGGGCAACAGTGTATTTACCGTATTTGATTATTACTGTAAAATATCAAATTTTGCAGTAATAATCAAATTCTAGAAACTATTGAAAAATTCTAGCTAATTGAAGAACTCTAGCGCATCATCCTCTCTCCAATCAACAGGCTTCGGGTTAATTTGTAATTGTTTAAGGTGGGAGAGGAATTTCATTGCCCGGTGTGAAACCACCTTCCTGCTTACTCGAAGCCTGAAGTAGTTTGAAAAGTACCATGTTTGGTCTGTAGAACGAGGTTTCCGGATTATTCAAGAAAGGAATAAATAAATAAATATATATGAAAAACTAATTAAGATAGAAAAAAAAAACCTCAGTCCGCTCACAGTACTAATGTACTATTAGATTTACAACCTTTCGTGATGGGAGTCACACACATGTATATAGAAATCCCTGCGAATTGCATTCTGGACCAAATTAAGATTTTATTATGCAACTGATAGAGGTCTGTTTCGTCTATGGTTCCGAAACTTGGACTACTTTGACAAAGAAGAACATTGTGGACCTAATTATTTTGGAACCTCCTAACTTTGAATATGACGCTCGTGCTTATTTTGATTCGAAATCTGAGCAGACCAAAGCGGGTTATTTAAGTAAATCTGTTAACTGCGAACGTTCTGCGTTTTCTCTGCGGTTTACCTGCTTTTTGAGAACAATAACAACGATAAAAAAAAGTTTGCGTTTATATTAAAACCCCGTTTATATTAATACTTATAAATTAATAATATAAATACGTTTATATTAAAACCCACACACGCATAGGTGTGGGAAGGGAGGGGGGGGGGAGTGTTAAGAAAAGAGAAATGGATCTATTGATGTGCTTCATGAACAGTTGAAAGTTGTAGTCCTCGGAGAAGACAGAGTATCTTCATATTGTTCTTATAGGTGATATATTCAAATTACCTCTGAAGCAACTAAGATATGAGGAGGCCAGTGTTATGTGTGTTAGTTGCGTGGATTCATCTGGCCACTTTGCCTGTTTTATGGGATGGAAAACCTTGTTACTTCACTTCCGAAGACAGGGATGGGGAGTATAAAAAAGGGAAGGAGAAGTACAAAAAGTTAGTTCTTAACCTTTGTATATGAACTGTGAAGAAGCTGCTCGTGCTTTTACCTGCATCTTAGACAAAAAATGTATGAATGATGATAGGCATTCAAGTCGAATAACTGCCATGAAAATGCCGCGGAAATGGTATTGGTCAGGAACAGGATGCTTACGACAAAGTGATTGGAGTGAGTGCACATAAGAGAGCGGGGGGGGGGTCATCTATTAAGCAGACTATCCTTTTCTGTATAACACCATGCATTTTTAAGAAAGTTTTTCATGCAACACCACTACCACCAACATGTTTTTTTTAATTTTTTTAGAATATATTCTCAGTATTGAGTCATCTGGATTTTATACATTGGTAGGAGTTGAATACCGGCCCAGTTGTCCGGTGGTTAGCGTATCCACTCTTAGCCCAGAGGCTGTGGGTTCGAATCTCACCATGAGCATGAATGTTTGTGACTGTCCTGTTAAGTCTGTGTGGAAAGGGCATCTACAACCCTACCACTTCTTCTAGCAGAAAGCTTCAATCCTAAAACCTTAGGAGGTACAGGAGTGACTATACGGCATCTAGTGACGTCAGATGTGAGTAACTAACTAATCAAGGAGTTGAACAGGTAATATTTTGAACCGAAGAAGCTACGAAGCGAAAGATTTTTGGAACCCGAAGAGGCCATGAATGTAATGTTTGTTGGAGGAAAATCTAGAGGTCTAAGTTAGCAAGAAAAAGTGAGAGGGGAAATCAGATATATGGAGATCTCAGTATCATCAGAGGTAAGAGGGAATAAAATGTGATCTTTCTTTTGATAAATAAGATAGTCCTGTGCTTTGGTAGCATTGAAGTTCACAAAGTTGTCTCCACCACACTGAGAACGCTACAGAGTTTGTGAAAAGAACCAGTAACACTATGGATAGAACTCGAGTTTAGTGAGGAAATAGGTAGTTTATACGTGGGTGGTCTGAAATGTTCTCGGCCTCGACCATAGATAGCAACACTATCGGCACGATGTTTTTTTTTTTTTTCTAAATTGCTACATCTGTCATAAGCATCCGTGTGAAATTGCAAGTCATTCTATCAAGTAGTTTATTTTATACAGATGCCTGAAGCAAAAGTGTTGTCTATATCCTTTGAAATGGATAAAATCGAGTATCGTGCTGTTATAAAATTCTTTGTAAAAGAAGGTTTAACGCCAAAAAAAATTCATTCCAAGTTCATAAAAATTTATGGGCACTCTTCTCCTACGTTTTCGACAATTAAGAAATGGGCTGCCGAGTTTAAACGTGGCCGTACCAGCTTTGAAGATGATCCACGTGAAGGACGTTCAAAAAGTGTAATAACACCAAAAATCATTGATCAAGTGCACGATATGGTATTGGATGACTGGCGAGTCAAAGTGCATGAAATTACTGAGACTATAGGCATTTCAAAAGAACGTGTAGGATATATTTTGCATGAAGAATTACAAATGAAAAAGCTTTGCGCAAGATGGGTGCTGCGCTTGCTCACAGCAGATCAAAAACCCACTCGCATGAAAATCTCTGAACAGTGCTTAGAGCGTTTTAACAAGAATAAAACTGATTTTGTGCGTCGATTTATTACTCTGGACGAGACTTGGATTCACCATTACGCACCAGAATCCAAACAGCAGTCAAAACAGTGGACAGAAGCTAGTTGTTCAGCGCCAAAGAAGACAAAGTCGGTTCCATCAGCAGGAAAGGTCATGGCATCAGTGTTTTGTGATGCTAAAGACATTTTGTCTATTAATTATCTTGAAAAGGGTAAAACAATAACCGAGGAATCGTATTCCGATCTTTTAACCAGACTAAACGAAAAAATTCGCGAGAAAAGACCCGGTTTGCAGAAGAAAAAATCATCTTTCATTAGGACAATGCACATATCCCAAAGGTATTTTGGCAATGCGAAAATTAAGGGATCTGCACTATGAATTGTTGGAATAGCCACCCTATTCCTCAGAATTGGCTCCCTCTGACTTCTATCTCTTCCCCAAACTAAAACTCTTCCTCGCTGGTCCGCATTTTTCTTAATCAAGAGGTGATTGCAGCTAGAGAGGGGTATTTTGGAGATCTTACTGAAAACCACTACGGGTCGGGATAATGGCGCTGGAGCATCGCTGGAATAAATGTATTGTTCTTAAGGGAGATTATGTTGAAAAATAAAAAAAATAATTTTGAAATTATCAATCCGTTTTTTCTTTATTAGGCCGAGAACTTTTCAGACCACTCTCGTATGTATATACTTTAGATAATCTCGATATCAAGGTCCAAAACACTGAAGTAAAAATTGCAGTATTAATTGCAGTAATATCAGTTCTGTGGTTTCTAATGATACCTGTTCAACAAAGATTTTTTGAAAGTCCTTTTACGGTTGTTGAAGAAATATTGTGAGTATGCTTAATTTTTCTGTATCATCATTTGGACAAGTAGAACCATTTAACTTTCTGATAATGAAGAGAGAGAAATCATCTATTTTTATGTGAAAAACACTGTTTTTTATTATTTATTTATTATTACTTTTTATTTGCTCACATTTGATGAAGTTATGATTCCATTATTATCATAACAATAAGGTGAAGGTAAGCTGACTATAGTTCGGTAGTTGACATTCCCCCCCCCCCTCGTCATTTATTTAGTGGAGAGAGGAATTTGAGCATGAACTTGCTTCCATGCTGTAGTGTAGTGTAGACGAGCAGAAGATACCAAAATTTCATAAATGATGGACGGATTTTAATTGTAAAGCAAAGTTATCAAGCATAACTTTACCGGCCTGGTTAGCCGAGTGGTTAGTATACCGCTCTCTAACCAAAAGGCTGAGGGTTCAAATTCCGCCGTGGGCATGGATGTCTGTGGCTGTCTTTAAATGGAAAACGAATTTCATCGTCCGGTATGCGACCACCGCTCCGCTTATTGGAGGCCTTGAAAAAGTACAAAAAATACATGCAATTCATAAAAATAGAAAACAAAATCCATCCATAACCCACCTACGGTACAAAATGTAGTATGGTTTGCAAATAACCTTTCACGGGCAGAAGCAATATAAAAGAAAGAAAACTGTAGGGCTGTCATCGGGCCTAGATGAAGTATCAAAGCTGTTCGAAATCCTGGTCTTTCTGGAGAAAGTCACAGAAGACAGACAGTGAGATGTTCTTGGCTTAGTGAGAGGTAATGACATTCAAATATCTTGGCACCAGATCAGATCAAAAAGATGATTTCCGGAAAGTTTTCTAATCTGGATCCCCCCCCCCCCCCTTTTTTTTTGACTGCTTTGTTTGTTATTTGGATTTTCGATTAGTTATTTGAGAGCCAATGTTTCTGTTTCGGCAATGATTGGGAATTTTGAGCAGAATACGAGAAGAAGACTTACATTCCAGCAAGCATAATTTAGTTATTCCATTAGAGTAGGTGTCTGGATCACGAGAAGAAAAAATAATCAAGCCACAGAAGGGAAAGTAGAAATCACGGAAGGCCATCTCACCAGGCACTCAGTATTGTTAAGACGATCCTTCCAGCCATAGGTCTGTATTGTCAAGCTATGCAGGTCCCAAGCCTGGATAAAAATAGGGGGGATTGAGGTGGTGCCGTACCTCCCCGTAATAAGGGCTCACGGTCGTTGAATCACCATACGAAATAAATAAATAAAATGGAATTTGAGAAGGTGAAGTCAATTTGAATAGAGCCTCAGTAGCTCAGTTGGCTGCACTGACTCAGTTGGCTGGAAAGAACTGGGTTCTTTTTTGAATCTCATCTGGAAAGCGAAGATCCTTTATATGTTTTTTTTTTTTTTTCATCTGAAGACGAGTTAAGTCGCACACAGAAGTGGGAGGGTTTTACATCGGCCAGAAGAACACATAAATAACAGATATAATGCATGCCTCAGAGTCTGTCCACAATTCAAACTTTGAGTTTGAATTTCAGGAAGAAGGTTTCATTCTTTCTATAGTTCGAATACCTAAGCATTTTAACTGAAGAAAATCCAACTTGAAAGATAACAATCAGAAAACTTCAGAGTGATTATCAGAATTTGAAGAGCGATAAAGATAGCAAATAAATATTGCAAAATGGAATAATGAAATTTTCGGTTGAGCAGATAAAAAAAAAATCTTGACTTGACATCCTCTGACATGAGATTGCACATCCCATGTCAGAGGATGACTTGTGCAATCTGATACGATTGCACAAGTGTGACTTAGTTCGGATAAGGAGGACAGTGGCTGACGAGAGTAACAGTTGAGATAATGTTTGAATTACAAGTTCGGTTTAAATGATTGTAACTGTTGGTGTACAACTGGTGTGTACAACTCAAAGCCCCGAATATGGGCGAAGCGAATGCGAAGAGGAGTTTTTATATGGATTTATTTTTTGGTTGATGTTTTTTAATGTTTTTAGTTGGACTTTTTCGGATATTTTTTTAACTGCAGTGTTACTATAATTATTTATGATGTCTTTCATGACTGGTGGAAGAAGAGTTAAAGAGTAGGAGTATTCAGTGTGACGGTGATGGAATCGCAAACATGGTTCCTAAACAGCAATCGCCTCATCCCCTTAAAGTCCATGTTTACTGAGTGGCTTCAAAGCACGATGTGGCATAGAACGTGTCAGTTCGAAAAGGCTCCTGCTCAGTTATTATTAGGTACAGTCTCGTGTACAATATAACAGTGGCGTAGAAAGCCGCTTTAAAGCTGTATCTGTGGTAGACTTTTGGGTGTGTTTGACATAGTCTTGCAGGATGATCAGAAGAGAGAGAAATAGAGAAACCGTACGCTTTACTCCGAAGACCAGTTCTGATAATAGTCAGCTCAGGCTTCCAGTAACCAAAGTAATAATTGTCCCGAGTGAAAAGTCATCCTCTACCTAAGGTCTGGTTGGCATGTCCTCCACGAGGGAAGGTATATTTTTGGCCGCAAGAGATTGAGAGGTTCGTGCTCGTTTGCAGAAACAGGTCGGCTAGGCTTATGTTGCTTATCACCAACCCATTTATGGCCCAGAGAGCTCTCATAAACCTCGTATAATTATTGTTCAAATGGCTAAGGAACTAAACGCAGTGTAACAAAATTTATTCAATATCAAGCCATGGTAATTTTTGCAGTTCGAAGAGTTTTGTAAAAATCGGAGCGCATCCAGAAACATGGCTCAGAGGTGTGTAAACTGTTCTGACGTGCTGGTTAAGAAGATGAACTAATTTATCTGTTGCACTTTTTAAACAGGAGCGAGAAATGGAGTATACATGATAGTTAAGGTCGTTAGGGTCGACGAACTACCAGTGGATTTCGTAACTATAATTTTAGGACACGGTGATTAGTCTTATGCCTAAGAGTATATATAGTCACATTTTTTGAAAAGCCACTAAATTTATAAAAAGTTCAGAGATTTCTTCTGGACACGAACATTGCTGAAATACGTGAACGGAAATTTTCTGTAAATTGCGCCCTGTTGACAATTGTAAAAGTCATTTGCATTAGATATGCATCTGCACTAGATATTTAGTGATTGAACTAAATACCTAATGCAGATATATTATGAGTACTGCTCCAGTTCGAAATGAGATCACTCTTATTAATAGGAGCCTCCGTGGCTAGGTCAGTATCGACGATGCCCTCTGGTTGCAACGGTTACAAAGACCTGGGTTCGAATCCTGTCTAGGACGCGAAAAACCTTTATCAGAGATTTTCAACTGAAGGAGAGTTAGCTGGTCTCATACGTGATCTCATAAGTGGAAGGTTTTTTCCTTCAGGAAACTCGGGTTTTTCATCCTGTAAAATAGGCAAAGAAGAAACGGGCATTTTATAGACATAACAGATAGGCTTTGTAGCCCTAGTTGATTAGGCCGTAAATCCAAAACAAACAAATTCTCATATTAGGTAGGGTCTTATTACAGTTTCCATAAGTAGCTTAGAGGGAAATTATTAGCTCTTGAAGGAAATTATTAAATCGTGGCTTCATTTTTGTTCAGGAATACTTCCAAGTAACTAAGGTTAAAAGACAGTATATTCTATCCCATTTTTCAGAAGAAAAAAAAAGCATTAGGTTCAGTGGACATTTGCAGCCAATTTATCTAGTTTATATAAATAGAATTTTGATAATGACAAAGGTTAATCCAATTAAAGTAGCAAGTTGCCTGTCAAAAACCTTTCGTAGATGTGGATGCTTGTAACTGTGGGAATTGGATTTTATAATCCTGTGTGAGACCACGTCCCGGCTTACTGGAGACCAGAAGTGGCCTGAAACGCTCATGTTTGTCTCTAGAGCAGAGTTAAAAACAAATAAAATTAATGAAATAGAAAAATTTCCTTCTCCCACTCATGGTATTATGTATTATAGTTTTGCAGCCTTTCGTGGGAGGAGGCACGTTTAAAAAAAAAAAAAAAAACTACTATGCTTTATATTCTCTAGCCGGTACGCTTCTTTTGCACGAATAACAGGTTTGTAGGATTTTCTTCTCCATAATTTCAGGTAGAAAAAAAATCGTACGGTTACTGTATTTGGCTAATTACTTCAATTAAAAATCCCTTTTAAATGTCCTTCGAGTCCTAGACGAGTTTGAAATCCAGATTTCTCCTCTCCCATAACAGGACAGAATACAGGGGCAAGTTATCTACGCTAGTGCACGCACGCACGCACGCACGCACACACACACACACACACACACACACACACACACACACACACACACACACACACACACACACACACACACACACACACACACACACACACACACACACACACACACACACACACACACACACACACACACACACACACACACACACACACACACACACACACACACACACACACACACACACACACACACACTTTTACTAATGCATATGTATCCATTTTATTTAGGTTTTTATTTATTTATTTAGGAAAGGGTTGTTTATCTATCTTTTTTGAATAATCTCACAATACATTCGACTTAAGATAGCTACTGAAATGTCAACGAACTGTATGACTAAATAATCTACAATACTGTGTTTCGCGAGCCTCCGTAGTTTAGTCAGTATAGATGAAGCCGTTTGATTGGAAAGACCTGCGTTCGATTTCCGTGAGGGACCTTTATCTGGTCTCTTTCGACCAGATAAAGGTCCCTCACCATCACTAGAGAATAAAGGTCAACTAAAAGTGAGTTAGCTGGTCTCATACGGAGGAAAGGGGTTTTTTTTTCACCCGGAAAATCGGGTTTTTCGTCCCTCAGAACAAGCAAACCTGTTCCGAGGGACCTGTGAACACTGGCTACAGTCATAAGACACTCCTGGAATAAGGAGTAACCAACCTATTCCGTAGGATTCTCGGTTCCGAATGCCTACACAGTAAAAGTGTAGGTCTACGCGTGATCATAAATTAGGACAGGATAGGATAGGACTGTCTTTCGCACAAACAACTGAACTTGTACTGTATTGTACGACATCGTCCAATTTAATTTATGCAGTAAATAGGACGAATAGAAAAACTCATTTAAATCTGAAGTTGACACCATCTCAAAAGTGTCAAATATACTTGCATGGTACTTATGCTTCTTATCATTAGCTGCTATAAGTGAAGTGTATATAAAAATAAGATAATAAATAGTTGACAAAGAAAATATTTCTCAATATCTTAAACTTCGTCCTTCTAAAGTACTTCCTTATCAGAAGAGCCAGTGTTTCAATGAGGTATCCACTTAGACGAACAACAGAAATGGAATACAAAGCTGTAAAATAACTTTTATAGAGCGTTATGCTAAGTTTTATAAAATGCAAAACAGAAATAATTTCGAATGCTATATATATATATATATATATATATATATATAAGATCTCTTAAAAACAAAGGGAAAAAAAGAAAGCATAAAATTTTATGTATAAACACGAAATACACACACATTTCAAATCTAGGACAACACCATGAATACTGAAATAAAATTAATTAAAAGCTTAAACGAAACAAAAACAAGCAAGAAGAAGAATGTTATATGATCTGATACGGAATGGAAAACTCTATAGTAAATCTAGCAAGAATAAAATGCATACAACCGCAGATAATGCATTTTTGCAGATGATAAAGTTTCATGAAGTAATCATACAAAAATCAGAAAGAGACCTTCGAAGATCTGTAAGTAGAGAATACGACTTACGAATTTCATTAAAGAAAACTAAAATTATGGCTTTCTGCGGTAAATACTCCATAAGAACTAAAATGATAATTGAAAACCAAATAACACATTTCAATATTTAGGATGTGATATAACACTTGATATAGATAATATAGATAATAAATTACACCGTTTTCAAGTAATCTGTTGATGGTATAAGACGAGAAACAAAAGTCAACAACAACAACAGCAAAACAAATTAAAATTTTTTAGAATCATAGCAATATCAACAATATTACATGATTCAAAAGTGATAGAGGGAACAACAACAAAAAAAAAAAAAAATGAAAAGAATACAAACATTCGAAATGAAGTTTCTTAGAGCAGTTAAAGTATGTCCAAGAATGGATAGAATCAAAATAATGAAAGAAGGAATTGAAAATACGTGCAATAAATGATACAATAAAAGAGTTGCACATCGACAGATTCCTGTTTTGAATTCCAGGTTTTATTAGAGATACGATTTTTTTTTCGATAATAAAACAGGATCAAGTACCTTTGTAACTACTTAGATTATCACTTTTTTCAACGCTTTCTCCCATTGGAGAATGATATGAAGATTACCTTTTAAAGAAAACATCTGGCAGATATCCCTACATCTCTGATTTGTTTGCTGACTGCAAGAATTGTGGAAGGAGAAAGAAAAATGCGGACGATTATCAGAATTATATTGTAGAAATTCACAAGGCAACGAAAAGATTTTATTTGACTAGTTAAGATTACGAAGAATCAGCTATGGCAATGAGAGGAGTGCATATTGAGCTCCGGTGGGGGGAGGAACTAATTTCCTCGTCATGCTGTGACAGAGGAGAACTGAGAAGGAGAGCGATGATAGCAAATTAATCAATACGCAGGTTGTGCAGAAGGAATGATGTAGAGTTTGTGGACCTATGGCCGAAGTTTGATGGACGGAAAGATTTGTACAATGATAATGGACTGCATTTAAATGGATTCAGAACTAGGTGTCTGGAGAGTGTTCACTGAGAGTATGGAAAGACAAAGTCAGTAAAATTAAATTAGAGTGAATGCAGACGTGATGTGTGTGTGTGTGTGTGTGTGTGTGTGTGTGTGTGTGTGTGTGTGTGTGTGTGTGTGTGTGTGTGTGTGTGTGTGTGTGTGTGTGTGTGTGTGTGTGTGTGTGTGTGTGTGTGTGTGTGAAGGCACCATGACCAACAACTACAGAATCTAGTCTCTCAAGCAAAAATATTGAATAGGGTAATCAGTTTGGGAAGTACAGGTGGTGGGTGGGTGGAGCCTAAAGGTATGCTGCAGTTTCTATACACTAATGCCAGAAGTATCAGGAACAAGAAGGAGGAAGTTATGGCATTGATTAGAACAACCTCGCCAAACGTTATAGGCATTAGTGAGACTTGGCTTATAGCAGATGATGTAGTTACAGGGATAGAATATGACGTGGGATTTTCAGGGAGGATAGCGCAGAGAAAACAAGGGGGGGGGGAACTAGAAATGAATTGCAGCCAACAAGAGTAGGAGTCAGTCAGTCAATAGGAGTAGGCAGATGGCAGTTCTTTTGAGTCAATCTGGTGTGAGATCGAGGCAAATAGGTACAAAATATAAAATTGGTTTCTGTTATAAGCCATGGGGTGCCAGGAATGATGTGGAAGACATGCATCTGCAGATTACTACAATGAGTGCAAGTCGAGTAATTATCTTGGGCGGGGGGAACGTCAACTATGTAGATAAGAATCTTCTTCTTCGGCACTACAGCCCCATGTAAGGCCTTGGCCTCCCATTTTTGGGTTTCATAACTCACTACGAGGTGGGGTCGTTACGGCAACATTATGTAGATAGATTGGAAGGCAGAAAGATCATGGCAGGAAGGAAATAAAATTCATACGCCTACTGAGATGTAAATACTTGAAACAAAATGTGACAGAGGACACTCTGGGTAAGACAGTGTTGGATCTTGCTATAGGATCAGAAGGTCTGTCTATAACTAAGGTGACAACATTGTCCCTAGTTAGTGAAAGCGATCGCGTGGTCTTGATTAGGCAATAGCAACACGTGGAAATTCCAGTAAAGAAGGGGTATATATGTGGAACTACAAGGTAAGTGATTATGATACACTTAGGAGGTAGCTTGAAGCAGTACCATGGTATAAAGATCTGCAAGGGAAGAATGCTCACATTGCATGGGGGATAGTCAAGGGATATCCGGAGGAAGTAATATCACACTGTATATCCAAGCTTAGCAGGGTAAATTCGGTAGGAGTTAGATGGATGAGCAATATCATTAAGCACGAGCTGAAGAAGAAGAAAATGCTGTGGAGGCTATATAAGGAGAAAGGGGGACCAGCTAACTCATGAACAGTACAAGAATCAGGCAAGAAAGGTGACCAACATGATAAAGAAGGCAAAATAGATGAGAAGAAATTAGACGAACAGGCAAAAAGAAATCCCAAAGAGTTTATTCGTTATGCCGCGAGTAGGAGAAAGAATGACCATGGAAGGATATCTTTAATGAGTGCCGATATAGAGGTAACGAGTAGGATGAAACTGTTGAGCTACTGAGTGATCATTTTGCAAGGGTATATCATCAAAGGGAAGATATTGTTATGACAGAGTTAACAGGGATCGATATAAGAACAGAGGATGAAGAATTGGAGGTACTTAGGATATTGCAGAAGCTAAATGCAAATACAACTGTGAGATTGGATGGGATATCGGCTCACGATTTACTGGAATATGCAGGGGAACAGGTGATGCCTTTGACTAGGCTGTTTAAGTCTCGGCTCTGGAAAGTCCCAGAGGGCAAAATAGTTACTTTAATTACTAAATCATGGCAACTCTTTGTGACGGGGTTGGTCATGCCTTAGTAATCGACTAACTTTTTATAATACAATGACAACCGAGTTGGATAAAGGGGATGGCTACACGATTATTCTGCTGGATTTTGCAAAAACGTTTGACAGGACACCAGATAGACCTCTGTTACTCAAACTGTAACAAATATGGGTGGATATGAAACTTATGATATGGATAAAAGAATGGCTGATGGACAAATACCAAAAAAGTAGTATATGGAGAAGCAGATTCCCGGAGAAGGCAGGTGACTAGTGGTGTGGTGGGGTGTGCTGCAGGGTTCTGTGCTTGGACCACTGTTGTTTAATTTGAACATAAACGATATAGGAAATACGAATCATTTGAAGGGAGATATTCAGTTGTTTGCTGATAATGCAAAGTTGAGTAGGATACTACTTAATCAAGGTAATGTAGACAGCTTGCAGGATGATTTCAATAGGCTGACAGTATGGGCAAAACATAATGGATGTCAATTTAACGTGGAAAAGTGTAAATTTATGCATTTTGAGATACAAAGATTACAAACTGTACACCACATTGAGGGAAATGTACTCCAGGAAATTGATGAAACCAGGGATTTGGGGGGGGGGGGGTAGTAGTAGATAGAGAGTTGAAGTTTAGAGGTCATATTGCTAAAGTCGCCAATTTAGCTAACAGAATTGCTTGGTTATTGAAGAACACATTAACAAGTAAAGATAAGGAAGTTGTTATTCCTCTTTATAAAACCTTGATACGACCACTTTGGATTACTGTGCTCAGGTCTGGTCACCTGGGTTTTTTGGGGATGAGGAAGTGGTGGAGAGGACCCATAAGTGAGTGATCAAGGTGGTGAGTTGTCTGTGGAATGCTCCCTAAGAGGAGATTGCAGATTGCAAAAGTTGGTTGAGAGGCGAAAAAAAAAAAGGGGAGGGATATGAGAAACTTTTAAGTTACTTAAAAACTTTTATAGGATTGATGCAGGAGAAATGTTTCATCATTTGGCTAGAGGAGGCGGGGGGCAGAACAGGAGGTCATCCCTGGAAGTTGGGTAAGAGTATGGTTAGCAAGGGTGTGAGGGCTACATGTTTTCGCATAGAGAGTGGTGAATGAATGGAATGTTGTCTGAGTAAGTTGTGAGTGCTCTGTCTGTTAATGTTTTCAAGGAGAGGTACATCAGATATTGTATTGATAGTTTGGGTCTCCCACGATGAGTCTTAGAACTCTATGGAAGTGTCCGTGCAATAATAATAATAATAATAATAATAAAATATTAAAAATGAAAGAAAAAACAAGAAGTATATTCTAAGGTATCAGTACAGACAGTTGAAGATATAAAGCCACTTAACGTCATTCACAGTGAACAGTTCTTCTTCGTCCTTTTTCCCTCTTTTACCTTGCAGTGTCAAAGATTTTACTATTCATTTAACCGCAACCGTATACAAGGATAAGGTGGTTAGTCCTATGCCTTCCGGTGTTTCCTATGTCTGGTTCTCAGGCCGGTTTGCCTGCTTGCGGGATGAAAAAACCCAGATAAACTGGGGAGAAAAAACATGCAGTCCACGCCCAATACCGGATAACTTGGTTATGTCTGAGAAAGATCCTAAGCTCCAGATCAGCGATGAGAATCGAACCCAGGACACTCCCTTCCCAGGCATATGGTTGCGAAGCGCATAGCCACTCGGCTAACTGCGAGGACCACGGTAAACAGTTAATGAAGAAACCTAGCTATCGAAGTTAAAAAGACAAAAGATATATTTCTTAATGATATAGAATGCGAATCCTGCAGAACCATTGACTGTTTCTTCAAAATTTTCATTCTATTTGTTTAATGACAGGTGACAACAAGAACAACCGCAGTGGATAGACAGCGCCGATTTTATAGCGGAAGTTATAAGTTAATTGCTAACTGACTTTTTCCATTGCTTTTAGAAAGAAGTGAAAGGACAAAATAAAAATGGCAATTCCATAGTAAAGATTAACTTTCCTTCTAGGAATACGCTAAGTTTTTATCAATTTTCAGACTTCAAAAGAGAGAGAGAGAGAGAGAGAGAGAGAGAGAAAGAGGAAGACGCTGGGTGAATACGGAAGTCTTTCTCTCTGAAGGAGAGATAGACTCTTCAGTATCTATATAGATCAACATTAGTATGTTCTATATTTATCATGAGTTCAGAAGCATAAAGTACAATGTATTCAGTAGGATATTTGCATAACAAATACTGGAGAGAAACAAGATGGGAAAACTACATTAACTGGTTTATGTTTCTGGACTCTGTTCTATTAAAAATTTGCAAAGCTGTTGTCCTCAAGCAAGTGGCGGGTAATTGCAACACTTATTTTAAAGACAATTAATAATATATAGTAAACCACTTTATCTGGCTGACTGCATATGGATTTGTATCTTGGTATTGCATTATTGTTTAAAACGAGAAGGTACCTTTTTGTCATTCATCACTGGACCCAGTTGCAGACAATGAAAACACCATAACCATGCTTTCACCACACCAAATTTCATCGTTGGAATAACTGTTGTATCCAGAATGTCTGCCTGTTCTTTTACGACAAGTAAAATCTAATTCACTGATGGAAACTCTGTATACCATGGCTGCTTAATCTAAATGAAACTTTCAGTTGTTTCATAGTTTACCTTCACGGTTTTCTATAGGTGTACATTCAGCACACCTATAGATTTTCAAATTATTTTCATGCCCTATTGCAGAACCATTACCCTGCTTGCAGGAGATCAAGAGTTGCTCGAGTTGCTTGGTCTTTAGGAAGGGATCTCCTTAGCTCCATTGCAGAAATGTTATAGGATTTCGACCATTTATACGTGAGATTGTCGAAAATAAATATGAGTGAATGAGCAAATACACTGAAAGCAAACCATTTAATCCAAATCCTTTTTTTGTTTCTTGATTGATAATTCTGCTTATTACATGTTTAAAACCTATAGCACATTTACCCCGAGGCCTAAGGATTATATGAAAAACATCTCCTACTAAGTAGTAGAAACCACTTGTTCCATAATCATTATCCCCTAGTAAAATAGTATATCCCACCAACCATAAGGCTGAGGAAAGAAGTAACGAGTTTTACAAAAACAAGAGATGAACGTAGCGAATTGAGACATTACGCACTTAGCTACTGTAGACGTACACATGCTATTAAAGATGCCAAGAGAGGTTCGGTTTGGTTTATTTAGATTTGCGCAGAAGTAATTATGAGGTCAGTGTTATTGTGTCTGTTAATTGCGTGTCTTCTAATGGTCGGTATGCTGCTTTGCGGGATGAAAAACTCGAGTTTCCGGAAGGAAAATCTCTGCCATCGCCGTATCAGACCGGATAACTCACCTTCAGTTGAAAAGCCCTGATAAATGTTTTTCGCGTACTAGACGGGATTCGAACCCAGGTCTTTACACCCGAAGGGCATCGTCGAAACCGACTGAGTTACGGAGGCTCCAGGGAAGCCCAGACACAATTAGACACTTTCTTCTTTCACCTCAATATTCTTCGCCCTAGAATACAATTTACAATGGAAAATTCTAAGCATAGTCTAGCCTATTCTTAGAATATTCTTTAGAAGATTAAAGAAATAAAATCTTTACACCACTTTCAAGTCCCACTTAAAACTAGCTACCCATATCCACTCCACTAAAGACAAAATTTCCTCCTCTCTCAGTTCCGGGTGTATATACAGTTCCGTGTTCATACAAGATGGCTCACTATGGATAGACAGGAAGATTAGCTACCATCCGCATGGAAGAACATAAAAAATACACATTCAGTCAACACTATAGTCAATCTGGCATTGCATACCATATTTTAGATACAGCTCACAGAATCAATTGGAAAAAAACCACCATGCTCCATCACAGTAAATTCAGACGAGAAAGATTGTTTTTAGAATCTGATGCTGCTCTTAAAAATCAGCCTAATTGCATAAAACTTCCCAAAATATGGAAAACACTAATACTTCCCAGTTTACATCCTTGGCTGCCAGCAGGTGCCCGCAGAGGGCGTCCCACCTAGTTAGGACTAGTCTTTTTTCATGCACGTGTCAACTTAGTTTTGTGCTGCCTTTGTGTGTGTAACTGAGACGAAATATTGAAAGAATTAAATACTATTTTGAATCCTTTCCTAGTGCTAGAAGTTTAATGGAAATCCTTTCCATTAAACTTCTAACACGAGCGATGCCAAGAAATTATATTCTTGTTTAATTCATTATCCAAGTGTAAGCAAACACGCACTACAGACTACATCCTCGTAACTGGAGAAAGGGAAGAAGAGAGGGTGGTATAAAATTACTGTCATATAAAACACAATCAATTAGAAGGTTATTTTTTTAAAACTGATTTTAATTTCTATTTATTTCCCTTTCAAAAATAATAATATATGCAGGGAGGGTATTTTAATGCTAAATGAAAATATTAATTATTTAAAATTAGCAGTGATCTTTTGAAACTTACACGTATGCGAACAAGATATCAAAAAAATTATCTTTGTCGATTTTTAAGAGCAACGACAACTCAGGCGAGGACAGTATAAAACAGGAGTCACAAACTGGTGGCCCGCGAAGGCTTCGTATCCGACCTTAATGATTTCTTTTCTAAAAATCAATGTTTTTAACATCCTGCGGGGATTAAACTAGAAAAAAAATTCAAACTTCTAAATGTTTTATGACAGCTTTAAACAAAAGTAAAACTTCTTACTACAATTCTTTGCACCATGTTTCTATCATCAAATGTTGACAACACTGAAAATGAGAGTTATTTGTCACGCAGCCATTTTAAGCCACGTGATACAATGTCAATAAGTTACAGGTTACCATTGTAATATGATAGTGTGTTAATAAAAAGTTACCTCAATAACTTATTTTTTTTTGTCCATAACAATGTCTGAATTTAAAGTTAAAAAAAAGAAAAATAGATCAAGAAGGCAGAACTTTTCAAGAAAAATGGGAGAAGGCATATTTCTTTGTGGAAGTAAAAAATATTCCAACATGTCTGATATGTAGACAAAGAAAGTGTCGTCGTGGTGAAAGAATAGAAACTAAAACGCCATTATGAAACAAACCCCAAGAACTGTGGTAAATATACAGAAAAGATGCGCGATGACAAAGATTTAAAAAATGAACTGAAGTTTCAACAGAGGATGTTTTCGAATGTTATCATAACAAGTGATGCTGCTGTTAAATGTAGTTACGTCATAAGTGAAAAAATTGCTCGAGCTTCGAAACCTTTTACTGATGGAGAATTTATTAAAAATTGTATTTTAAGTGCAGTCGAAATCATATGTCCGGAAAAAAAGCAAGCATTTCAAAGCATAAGCCTATCAGGAAATGCAGTTGCGGAGCGTGTTGAAGATATAGCAGAGAACCTCCAAGATATATTACAAAAAAATAAAGAGTTTTGTAGCGTTTTCTATTGCAGTTAACGAATGTACAGACATTATTAATACATCCCAGTTAGCAATATTTATTCGTGGCGTTGATAACAATATGAATGTGACTGAAGAACTATTGGATATAGTGCCTATGTTAAGAACAACGACAGGAAATTACTTATATTTGTGTATTGAGAAAAGTCTTGAAAATGTTCATGCGGACTGGTCAAAATTAGTAAGTGTGACTACAGATAGGGCTCCTGCTATGGTTGGTGTTTACGTCGGACTTGTTACAAAACTTCAAAATGAAAAGGAAATGTTGTGCAAGGACAAACTTAAATCGTTTCATCGCATAATACACCAGGAGTCACTTAGCGCTAAAAAACTAAAGCTGAAACACGTTATGAACGTAGTAATTAAAACAGTAAACTGGATACGCTCTCACGCCCTGAATCATTGACAATTCAATGCTTTGTTGGATGAATTGGATTCACAATACAGCAGTTTGCTATATTATACGGAGGTTTGGTGGGTTAGTCGTGGCGTGGTTTCAAAAAGATTTTTTGAACTCTTAAAAGAAATTGACATGTTTGCTTCATCCAAAGGAAAATTGATTCCTCAGCTCACCGATGAAGATTGGTGCAAAGACTTGGCCTTTTTAGTTGACATAACAAACCACTTAAACACTTTGAGTTCTGCTCTGCAAGGACGGTTAGCCTAGTGGCTATGCGCTTCGCAACCATATGCCTCGGGAAGGAGTGTCCTAGGTTCGATTCCCGTCTATGACGTGAGGAACTTAAGGATCTTTCTCAGCCATAGCCAAGTTAGCCGGTCTTGGGCATGGACAGCAGATTTTTCCCCCCAGTTTATCTGGGGTTTTTCATCCCGCAAGCAGGCAAATCGACCCCGTGAACACACGCTCCTACAGTCAAAAAATACACTCCCCCCCCCCCCTCAGCGGCAGGCCGGTTGGGAGTTGTACTAACAAAAAAGTCGCATCAAAATGTAACAGGCAGACCCTGCAGTGGAAACGGGATAAACGCGTAGAGAAAAAAGAAGGACGTGAACAGTTGATATTTCATATGTATGATTCAATTAAGGCATTTCTGGCACAACTCTAGCTTTGGCAAACCCAGTTGACAAAGAATAATTTAGCCCACTTTCCTGCGCTTAAATCGATTTCTCGAAATAATAATGATGCTGAAAAGTACATTCCTCAAATTGAAGAATTGAAAATTGAATTTGAAAAAAAGATTTTCTGATTTCAACCAGCTTGAAAGTGAATTATTATTATTCAGTTCATGTTTTTTCAATAAATATTGAAAATGTTGACGAAGAATTACAAATGGAAGTAATTGAACTCCAGTGAAATACTGAACTAAAAAAAAAATATAACGAAGTTAGCATACCAAATTTTTATAAATACCTCGGCAGTAAATATCCCAAATATAAAATTTATTGTGAAAATGTTGTCAATCTTTGGAAGCACCTATGTATGTGAGCAATTATTTTCAATTATGAAACTTAATAAGTCAAAGTTCTGCTCACGGATAAAAGATTCTAGATTAAACGCAATACTTCATATTGCAACCAACGAAGCGAAAAAGCAGATATTGACATGTTAGTACAGAGGAAAAGATGTCAGGTTTCAGGATCAAAATCAAATTAAAAAAAGGACTCGTAGATAAAAATCTTTATTTTTGTAAGTCAAAATTATGTATTTAAATAATTTTCTTAAAGTATGAATAAAATGTAACTGAACTTATTTTTAAAATTTAAAAATAAAAATGGTTATAAATTTAAAATTTAAATGGTACTGTAACTGTTTACGTAAGTTGTAAAGGCCCTGTAACAAAAGGGCCTTTGTTAGAGCCTTTATTTTTTTAGTTTACGTTTTGGTTCACAGAATAACACTGAATACGGCCCGCGTCTAATATACATCTAATTGACTGGCCCTTTGCTGCGTTTGAGTTTGAGACCCCTGGTATAAAACCACAAGAATTACTGTTGTTCACTGTCCGCACCTCAATTCACTCCAAAATAATGGACATCATCAACAGCTAGCTTCTTTGCTAGACGGAAGCTCATTAACGATCACTAATTTGGCTGAAATGCAGAGAGATAGCTGTTTGTAGATGATGTGGTGTTTCTTCTTTCCTATTTTACGCTTATACATAGACCATACAGCTTTCGAAACCAAATCTGAAGGAATATGATGATTCCTTATTTCCGGAGTGTTTGTAAATTGCGCGTTTTCTTCTATCGGTTTGTCGGTTTTTCGAAATGAAAAACCCTACCACCTCCGTATGTGACCAACTAACTCATCTTCAACTGAACCGTTCTGTAATGATTCATCGTGTCCTGGACGTAATTCGGTACCAGATCTTTCCAACCAATGTCGCAGCTTTCCAGGAGGATTTGGATAAGCTGAAAAGATGAGAATGAATGGGATGCTGGTTTAATAGGGTGCATAAATCTATCGACGGAACTATACTAAAAGAAGTGGAAGAGAAAAGGAATCTTGAGTGGTGATGATGATATTGCGAACATGGTAAAGACAACACTAATTGCTATAATACTGAGAAGGATACTGATCAGCAGAGATAAGGTTGCAGTAGTTACAATGAATAAGGACCTGATCAGATCAGATCTGAACTGGCTCTGATCAGGTCACTGGGATATGGAAGGGCAGGTTAGGAAACTAAAGTGGGTACAAAAATGAATAGCAGAAATGACTTCGGTACTACAGAACGTTGGCTAAGAGGATCGCTTGAGGCCATGCAATCTGCAGTCAGATAGCAGACGAAGGGATGAGGCATTTTAGCTGTTGAGTGGTATATAACGAATAGACAAGGGAAAGACTTTTCAAATGATAGAAAAAGGGACTATCTCTGAAGAGATGAAAGAATTTTTCTCTCCCTCCTCCCGAGGAGAGTTGCAGGTGAACTGTCCAGAGAGCGTGGGCAAGAGTGCAATAGTAAATTATTTAAGGAGTGGTAGGACAGACTTCGTGGTGTCTCAAGCGAGCTCCCGCGATAAGACATACGATTTGATGGAGGGTCTGAATCAGGGGCGGCTCGTGCATAGGCACTGGGGAACTGCAGCACTCCCAATTTTTCTCGATATATAAATATATTTATTAAGTTATTTATATTTGCTTGTAATATTTAATTTTATCAACAATCCTATACAATTCTCTTATTTTGTATAAAAAATAATAAAAATCCATCTTGTAGCACTTAGGAGGGCGAAGGAAGCTAGCAACAGTGTGTTTTCCACAGTGTCATATTGCTACGCGTGCAAGCACAAGGACGTCATAGTGAGATGCCAGCTATTAGCGTAATACGGCACTGTCCGTCACGCAGTTCCACTGTTGTTTATATGCAGTTTTGCGCCAGTAGTAGAGTGTATACGTAGTGCTTATCGTGTTTACTTCGTCTCTTTAAATATTTGGACATTACAATTAAAGACATAACATTTGTTATAGTTTTTATTTTAGAACATTATTGGGGTTATGATAATGGATTTTATTTTTAAGTAATTTTGAATTATACTAAACTGCATAATTTTATCGATAATAAACAATATTGTTTCATGTTTAATTATTATTTTTTTTAAATTTTTACCATAATTCTGATATTTTATCCAAACACGTATACACTGTACTTACAGAGTATACGTGTTTTCGAAATATACATACGGAGTTTATGTATATTTCGAAAGTTGCAGCACCCTCACGATTTCAAGCCAAGAGCTGCCACT
Organism: Typopeltis vanoorti; assembly: GCF_054136105.1. Classification (NCBI taxonomy): domain Eukaryota; kingdom Metazoa; phylum Arthropoda; class Arachnida; order Uropygi; family Thelyphonidae; genus Typopeltis; species Typopeltis vanoorti. The sequence continues at coordinate 62,480,070 of NC_143560.1, forward strand.
GGTCTGAATAATAATAATAATAATAATAATAATAATAATAATAATAATAATAATAATATTGTAATTCCTTCAACTTGTATGCTTTACGGAATACTAAAAATTCGTGCTTCGGGAAGGGGAAACCCTGCTGCTTTTGTTCTGTGACAAAAGCAGCAGGGTTTATCTTCTGCAGTGGGCTGAAAACTGAGTAAGGCTTGTTGAAAAATATTCTCCTACATTATTGTATAAAATTCTTTTTAGCATCTACATATTTCTATCATATCCCCTCTTCTCTGCTCATCAACCAGTTTTTGTAATCCACACAATTTTAATCTATCCTCATACGAATTATTTCACGGGACTGATACCATCATGGTACCCGCTTCTGAATCCTCTCCATTACTTCTACATCATCCAAGAAACCCAGGCTACCAAACATTAAAACGGTTGTCTAAATGTGGGCATTCAAACCTTTATAAAGATGGATGATGACTTTTTTCTTTGTACCTACTTGTGTGTTTTAGCATCCAAAAGATCCACTGCGCCTTTTTCCACTTTGCCAATAAGTTATCTGTTCAAACTTCAATCCCCTGTCCACCATGACCTTTCTCTCTTAATCCCTGGCTTCATGAAGTTTAGCAATGCAACCCCCATCACTTTTACAATATACAGACTGCAACCTTTTCAATTCAAAGTTCATAACTTTACACTTTGCCACACCTAAGTAAAAACCATTATCCTTTGCCAACAATGTCGATTTATTCAAATCATCCTATTGGATCTCTACATCGCTCCCCCCCCTTACTATTATCCTCTATTTCTATTATTTATCCACTAAATAACTAGATAACACCAATCAATTATCCTCCAATATGCTATTAGTTATAAAAATCCTTCGGTAAAAGAAGAAATCCGACACGATAATGTTAACTGGTATACTGTTATTATTTTGTTCTACATAAAGATATATTCTTTTTAAGAGACATTTAGACCTCAATAACCCCCCCCCCACACACACACACCCCGACGAGTATATCACTAGTGTATACCTAAAAATATAGTGGATGTGCATATTTAATTAAAAAACGAATAGGTTTTATTCTCATCTAATATGACTCGATTAACATTAAAAATGTTAATAAAATGACAAATGCTCATGCATCGTGTGGGAAAATGCTTTATTCAAAAAAAGAAACAAGCCATTATAACTTCAACACTGCAGACAAAGAGCAATGAAATCTTCCAGATTTTTTTTATTATAAATATTGAAAAATAGTTATTTCTTAGTACTTTATATTTTGTTTTCACAATGTAAACAAAATATAAATACAACATCCAGGTTCATATCATGTATTACAGACATAATATAAAAATTGAGTATAATGTTCTGCAAAATACATTTTAAATTCTGGCAACAAACTTGAGTTTCATACTAATATTGAAGCTATGGATGTGAAAGAGGATGCCAAAACCAAATCTATATCCCTTACTAATCACAACTTACATCTACAATAATATTAAAATATCGTTTGTATTTTATCATTCTATATATTGCTTGTAATATATTATGAAATAAAGCATGCATAAAATAAACATGATATTATTTTTAAACATAATATGATATTTTTTTTAAAATATAAAACAAGTTCGGAGAAGCTATTTTTCGATATTTCTTACAGTCTTTGAGAAGCATATGGAATTTTCTTCTCAATACATTCTCAACTACCTTTCTTTAAATTCATACCGTATGAAAATCAGAGAATTTGGAAAATAATAAAAAAAAAATGTTATAAACGCTTGTAAGTTTTAAAATTACTTTAAGTGAATCTCTCTCTCTCTCTCTCTCTCTCTCACACACACACACACACACACACACACACACACACACACACACACACACACACACACACACACACACACACACACACACACACACACACACACACACACACACAAAGCATTAGTTACTTCTATACTTCTAATTAAATTGTTCGTAGAACGTGGACCAAACAAAAAAAAAAAACCTGCTATTAACCTACTACTTATATTTATACAAAAGAAAAAAAAATATATATATATATATATATTATCAGCAGGAATAAATTTATGCCCTGTATGAAATTTTTAAAAGGACATAACTTCTGCGCCATTAATTAAGCTTAATCGAGAAAAAAAACAAAAACAAAAACATATCGAAAGGCACTTTTATAAGAAACTGATAGGTTTCAAATAACACGAGAAATAAATTCCATGTACTTGAATAAACTTAGTCTTAACGTTACTAATAAACAGAAAACCTTCAAAAATACACCAGTCAACTTAACAGAGATAGTTAAACTGCTGAATCAGCCTGTGTCAGTCCTGTTATTTTCTTTAACTCTTCTTCAAGTGACTTCATAGATTGTTCCATTTTTTCATCAACGACGTATAGCACTAGTTCTTCTTTATCTGCTTTTTCTTCTTCTTTTTCAGCCCACTGCAGAAGATAAGCGTCATCTTCTGCCAGTTTTTTAAGTAGAATCCCAAAATGAGCATTACTCATATTACTTCCAATCATGTAAATCAGGTACCATTTGCTGTAACTATACCCGCATATCGTTATTAAAATGTCGGCAGGTGAGAAACGGCTCACATTAAACAGCACCATTTTACGTAACCGCTCTGAAAGTATTAGAGCGATGCGATATACGATACCCAAAAATGTGAAAATGGCCAGGATAATGAACCAGAACCAGAGAAAGACGTAAATTTTTTCATTCACGATATTTAAGGGCAACAGACAGAGTGCATCATGGCGTTGAACATCTCCGGAAGAGCCGTATTTATGAAATGTGCATTTAGAAATTTTTGGAAACACACTTACCATGGGATCAAAACGTTCTTCTTGATTGGTGTCAGCATACCGAATTACATTTATGCCATAAGTGGTAAAGGCATATCCAAGAAATCGGTTAGTGAAAAAGATCTGACCCAACACGTTAACAAAGTTTAGTAACTCGCAGAAAACATAATTATAGGAATAACCGTGGAATTTATTCTTCCAGGTGTCCAACAGATAGCGTATGAGTCGTTTAAATTTAATATCTCGCTCATCTACGGCTACTAAAGGATTATCGAGATCTTGAAGTAGATTATTCATCAGTCCCTTTTCCACCTTTTTCCAGATGAAACGTGGTATATAAAACATGCATGCCTGAAGAAATAATACAAAGCAAACCCACTGATAGTATGCGTGCTCGATAACTTCATCCTTTTCTTCATATTTATCCACTCCAGGATAAGCCACTTCACTACCTACTTTTTTATGTAGAGCCTTAGGCAATGAAAAGGTTCCTTCTACCCAACAGTAAGAATTCAGCAACTTTTCCGGAACGTCATCTCGCTGAATACAACGGATAGGATCACCAAAAAACTGATAACCTGAAACCATCAAACTAAAAACCACAAGCATTAAACCTGTCACCCTGTAATGCAACTTAAATATAAGACCATCAGTAGTTATGGTCTTAATTTTAAGGACGCCCAGGCCCTTGATATCATCTCCAAAAAACTTATCCATTCTTTAAAACTAATAAGTAAATTTAGTCTAGACACCTCGTTTCGAAGTTATTAAATAATGAAAACCTTCACTAAAGCACTATCAGTATGTGCTTATCTTTCTCCTCCCAGAATTCCTTCACATCCTATTCTCAACAACACACAATCGCTATGGGTGTGTATATGTATCGCAGTATAACAATTATTATTATCAGCACTCTTTTACAGAACACTCTGATGGAAGACACTTAGATAAATCCATTGGTATATCAAAGTTCATTGATAAAATTGAAAGTATATAAAACTAAGATAGCTATATGAGAAATTCAGCATATATACGAAAAGAACAAATAGACTCAAACGCTTTATTATTACCATAATGTTAGACTTAGTCTAGACTAAGAAAATCATCAACTCATCAGTTTCAATTAATTTAATATTCTTGGTATCATTTAATACTTTTATTTATTTATTAATAGCAAAAACAAACAGTTAAATGCATTTCAACTTTTGAAATGCATTTACACACTCAACTTTTGAAACACATACTGCAAGTCTAAGGCAACTGAACCCTAAGGTAGTGCCAGTCATTATTCTAATGTAAAGCACATGGGATGTGCTTTACATTAGAGAAAAATACTAAGAATAGTGATCAGATCTTTATCCACCTTTACCACGAGTTGCCTCGATTGGCACTACCTTAGGGTTCAGTTGCCTTAGACTTGCAGTACTTGCAGGCGCAAACTTGACTTTCTTGTTTGCTTTCTTGGGAAACAGGATTAAAAACCAAGTTCACATAAAATCACTTGGTATCTTGAATATATATATATATATATATATATATATATATATATATATATATATATATATAAATATATATATATATATATATATATATATATATATATATATATAAATATATATATATATATATATATATATATATATATATATATATATATATATAAACTATGTAAAATATTATGAAATAGAAATTGTGCGTTTTTATATTTATACAACTTAATTTAATTTTAATTTACAATATAATTTTTAATTAAGCAGTTATAACTTTTCATATTCACTCATGTAAAAATTACACATCTCAAAAAAAAAAAAAAAAAAAAAATTTCATATTTGCATGTGGCGAATACATCTTATTAAGATGTATTCGCCAGAAACTATTACGGCGAATGCGTAAAAAACCTTGGCCACTGATTTTGGGCGATCACACAGACGAAATGTTGGGAATCGATAGCACAATAAGTGCGATTGATGGGAGAAGGATTAAATAAGTAGGGATCCCACACTAGAGACGAGACCAAACTTATTTATTTATTTATTATGCCGCTTCAAGCCATTAAAAAAGGTGGCAATGTTTATACTAGACGACAGAAAAAGCATCTACCACTAATTTGGCTATTTAAATTACAAAAGATATAGATCAATAATACAATATATTATTAAACCGGATAGGGGACTGATATGTATTAACACGTGTATTGGGACACGTCTTCAGAAAGGCGTGGGTGTGTATACGTTAATACTCTTGCAAATGAGTTGATAGGAGATATTACGTTGCTTGCAGATGACAAATCGTTGAAGGAAAGTAATAGGAAACGATGCCAAAGTGTTTTTGCAAGATTTGAACAACTTAAGAAAATGATTTACATCTCCACTTTTCAAATGATGGAAAGCGCTCATTCTATAACAGAAGAAGGAGATACATAGCAGGAAGTGAACGAGATGTAGAATTGTAGGTAAAGGTGGAAAAATTACTGAAGTTCACAGAAGCTACGCAGTCTAGTCAAAATATTATGACTGTCCCCGTTATTTCGCAATCAGCCATTTCCCTCTGCCAGGTGGCACTGGTATTACGGAGAATGCCAGTATATATGCAACTGGAAGCGCGTACGATGATACTGTGAAGTCATCTTCTCCATGATTACCCAATGACATGCTCTCCTGCATCTCGATGCTGATATCCCAGATATTTCCACATTGCTTCGTAACACTACCGCTACTTTTTTCACCTAAGCAGCTTTTCATTCTAAGCAACTCATTCAGGAGTTTTCTAAGCGCCCGAAAGCTGCACTACCTTTCGGCTCAGGCGCTTCCGCATCGCCCTAATCAGGGTGAGCCGAGTGCTCGCTAAACCTTTAAAATAAGTCTTTTTCATACCGATGACGGGATCAGAATCCACGGGATTGACATCCATCAAGCCACAGAAGTTAACAGTTAACGATGATACTGTTCATTCGAAGCTGCTGATCAACATGGATAAGGGGGGGGGTGATCTCAAGAATATAGTAAAAAGCATGATTGTAGGCTGTTCAAGGGGTTTTACAGTTAGGATGTTCTACGAGTGAAAGGACAGAGAGTGCAGAGCACAAGTCGCCAATGTTGGTGGTATACAATAGCGCCCAGTGTAAACAGTAACAATGTTCAGCACAAACATAGATCAGGTTGTTTCAACAGATGCAAGCCCAGATGAAAAAGTGGAACGGCTGACCGTCGAATTTAACTAGATCATAATCATCCAACGTACAATTTTCCATATGTGGTCCCAAAGGCATGCGGCCCAGTCAAGGTACTTATGCTTATAGCTAATCATCGACGACTCGTCTGCAGTTCGCATCTAAGAGTAGAGGCCTTTACGGATAAATCTCGTTTCAGCTTGCCGTGTAAAAGTGTGTGGAGAGTCGGCAAAAAACTGGGGGAGAGGAATCACCCCGATATCAGCAGAAATAGGCAGGAGGCGGCATCGTTACGGTATGGGGAATGTTTTATTGGGAATCTCTTCAAGTCCTGATACCTCACCGAAAAACGTGCTATAAATGGTACGATGCACCTATCAATAGCGACTGATAAGGAATACGCCATTCATTCCTAGTAACTATCTCCCCAAATGCACCGGAGTTGTCCTCACGAGAGCTATTGTTAGGTTGTGACAAAATTATTCAAACAACTCTATCCAGTAGTGGTCCTATCCTATCCTAATTTACGCTCACGCGCAGACCTACACATTTTACTGTGTAGGTATTCGGAACCGAAATTCTACGGAATACGTTGGCTACTGCTTATTCCTGGAGGTGTCCAATGTCTGTAGAAGGGCGTGTTCACGGGGCAAGTTTGTCTGTTCTGGGGGGGGGGGCGGAAAAACTCGAGTTTCCGGGAGAAAAAACCCTGCTACCTCCGTATCAGACCGGCTAACTCACCTTTAGTCGAAAGAGACCAGATATAGGTCTCTCGCGTCACTGACGGGAATCGAACCCAGGTTTTTCGGACCAAAGGGCTTCGTCTATACTGACTGAGCTAAGGAGGCTCTCCAGCAGCGATACTTCTGTAAAAATGCGACGGTGTGTTATAACCGCTTCATTAAATTTCGATCCATTTTTTGGTTTATATACTCTACAAGTATAATTTTGTACTACCTGATTCTATAGGTACAAATGACTTACCTGAAAGCAAAACTAAAATACTTTGCTAAGTTTCAATAGAAATTCTAAATAACAAATTTAACTAAATTCTATCCCGCATGTGCAGAATATTATCATCAGTTCGAATCATTTTGCTAAATAAATTTTATTCAATTCCATCAAGGCAGATTTAATTATAATATATAATTTCTACTCTCTGTGTGCCAGCAAATACTTTCAATTGAAACAAAATTTCGTTTGGAACTAATGGAATTGGAATGGCTTGAGAAATTTTTGTAAGGATTCTAAATACCAAATACGAATAAAATCCATCTAGCCAGAGTCTACGAGTGAATTGTGCTCTACTTTAAATAGGTGTTTACGAAATGCACATTAAAAAAATGTCTATGTATGACAGGTTTTCATGTTTTGAAAAAAAATTTTTATTATTACATGAACACTTCCAAGGAGTCCCAGGATTCTGCGCAGGACTCCACTACACATATCTCCTCTACTACTTAATACTCTAACTGCATACCACTCATTCTCCATACTTAATTCTCCAGCTACATACGACAATACTACCATCAACACATAACGCCATCCACCGCTCACAACGAACAATAGAATTTCTTCCCGAGTTTCCGGAAGAAAAAAAAAAAACTGCTTCCCAGTATGAAATCGGCTAACTCACCTTCAATTGCAAAAGTCGATATAAGGACTTCTCTAATCACGACGAGAATCGAACTTAGATATTTCCAATCGAAGAGCGTAATGTCCTGTTGTTCTTCTAATTGTGTGAAGGTTTTAAAAAGGATTATTTTGTAATAATAATAATCAATGCGGTTTTAAAAAAGTGTATTTTGATCATTTTTAATTTCGATCCTTTTTAGTCATAAGAACAAGAAGGGAGGGGCGGATGAATGCTAATAATGATAGCAAGGCAATTACTATGTCTACATAAGCATGACATGAAAGAGTGACAATGGTTTTGAGGAGGTGTGGTGTGATGTGGAGGTTGACAGGAAGAGATATTTGGTTGGATGTTGCTATAGGCCAGGGAATGTGTGTGCGTGTGTGTGTGTGTGGGGGGGGGGGGTGATGAAGAAATTTGTAAGTTCGGTTGGTGAACAAGGAAAGGGTCATTATTATGGGTGATTTTAATCAAGGTGGTATCGATTGAAATGAAGGATAGCATTTGGGAATAAGGCAAAAAGAATTTCTCGAGTTCTTAAGAGACAACTGTCTCAGGCCGTATGTAAAGGAAGGTACACCAGGGCCGAGTTTTAGATCTAATCATTTTATTAGAGAATGTGAGTGGGATTCCGCACTTTCCTCCAGTTGGTGAAAGTGATCACATGGATTGTGGCTAGCCATATGAAGACCTGTGAGGAAAGGATGTATGTGGAAGTACAAGCCTGGTGATTATGACAGGCTGGGGAGATAGCTTGGAGCTAGAGCTATAGTATGGAATGAGGAAGTAAGCGGTAAGGAAATAAATGTCGCTTGGAAACTGACAAAGAAATACATAACAACATCAATGTGTGAATGTATTCCGAAGATCAAATGGCTGAATAAGGTAGGTAGGTGTGAAATGGAAGAATGAGGGAATTAAGATGAAATCTGGAAGAAAGCATTTTTGCAGGCAGCACAAGATGAATAGTGGTAATAATCAGTTACATGAAAAGTATAAAGAACAAGCCAGGAGAGTCACTCAGTTGGTAAAGATAAGAAAAGTGCAGTACGAGAAGAAATTAGCAAGACCCCCCCCCCCCGTGAGTTTTTTCGACATGTGGCAAGTAGAAAGAAGAGTGATTAGTGTGAAATCAGAAGCTCAAGTATAGAGAATGAAATGAGAGGTTTAATGGTGAGCAAGCAAAAGATATATGGGGAGTTAAGTAAGCAAGATATCAATGTCAACTGGACTTAATGACATATTACCACGTGTCTTAAGAAAATGTTCCAAGAAGTTAGCATCAGCCTTGGCATACTTGTTTAACAACAGTCTTGCAACAGCACAAGTTCCAAGAAATGATAGGAAGGCAAAATTCTTCCACTTCACAAAGGTGGCGATAAGGCTAAGACAACAAATTATAGGCTGATCTGTATATCTGGAGTTGCGGTTAAGCTATTCCAGTGGTTGGTGAGATCCAGAATACAGAAATGGATTGATAACAGTGGCATTCAATGGTATTCTATACCACTGAGTGGTATTCTTAAAGAATTCCACTCAGTGGTATTCTTTAACAAACTCATGCTTGTCAGCATGGGTTTGTTAAAGGAAGATCGTGTTTTACGAACTTACTTATGTTCCATAACAAGGTGACGATTGTATTGAACAAGGGGGATGCATATACAGTGGCTTAGATTTTGCAAAGGCTTTTAATAGACTGCTATATCACAAGTTGGTCACTAAACTGAAGCAAATGGGACTGGATGATAGACTAATGAGTTGGATAGGTGAATGGCTCTCAGATAGGTATCGGCAAGTTGTATATGGTGGGCATTATCTCGAAAGGGGAAAGTAATCAGTGGTGTGTCGGAGGTGGGATCATTAATTTGTATATTAGGATAGGTTTAAATGGCGATATACAACTTTTTGCAGATGATGCAAAACTAGGGAGATTGATGAGGAATCAAGCAGATGATGTGCCTTACAGGACTTGAATAGATTGTGCAGCTGTGTGGAATAGAAATGAGTGGGCAGCTGTGTGGAACTGTCAATTCAATGTTGCAAAGTGTAACGTTTTCAAATTTGGTAGGCAACAACTTGATGCACAGTATACACCTGTCGGTGAAATTTTGGAGGAAGCTGAGGAGATAAGAGAAGACCTTGGAGTGCTGGTGGACAAAGATCCGAAGTTCAGAAGTCACATTGTATGGCTCAATCATATCCCCTACAAGTTGTGAAGACATTACACGATTATGGCAATGATGCGGAGGACCTTAACTTGAAGAAATAAAGAGGTTGTGGCTCAGCTGTATAAGACCTCGTATGGAATATTGTGCACAAATTTGATCACCTGGTTTTCATGCTGATGAGGGTTGAAAAGGGTCCAGAAAAGACTGAATAAGGTCGTAACTGATCTCTGGATGAAGACAGACTGAGGGAATGCAGTTTGAAAAGCCTTGTGAATAGGAGGAAGAGAGGGATATGACTGAGCCATTTAAGTCGATAAAGAGTTCTTACAAGATTAATGTGGAAGAATCTTTTTGTAGAATGGGAGAAGGGGGGGGAGAACAAGGGGTCCTATTTGGGAGCTGTATAAGGATGTCATGAGAAGATTATATGCATGAAGAGTGGGTGGTCAGTGAAATGCGGTGAATGCAGATACATTGAGTTTAAAGCACGTTTTGATGGGCTTGTAAGTGTTGTCTCCCGCGATGAGTCTTTTGACTTCATGGAAGTCTGGTGTTAATAATGATTTTTATTACTTTATATAATAATAATAAATACTTATAATTATTAAAAAATCAATGTTTTTATTAAATAATTTAAATTTTATTAAAAATATTAATAAAAAAGCAAATGAATAAATACTGTGTAGAAAAGCACTGTACATTTAATCGATGAAAAATATTTTGATATGTTATTATGATTTTTTTTTTTTTTTTCATTGGGCGCCCAAACATTTTCGACAGTTTCCATTCAGAGGAATCTGTATTCATTTGAACTGATGTTATTTTAACATAAATTAAATACAATTTATTTGCTGAATCCAGTTCCTGAGATCCCAACGATTATCAATTCGACAACTGTTATGCATCATAGCTCTTAGTTCATAAGGTCCGTATTTTGTACCATATTTTTTCAGCCAGCTAATACGATTTTGAACATGTCAAAAATAAAAAGTTTATTAACGAAATAATCAGCTTATTAACTTATCAGACGTAAGTTATTTAACGCTTATTATCCCAAATGCTTCTACGAGATTCTCCGGAAACAAAAATCATTTTAAAAAAATATTCGTTTCTTACATGAATTAAACGGTTGACATACTTGCGAAATCAGAAAATAAAATGTTTTTAAAAAGTCTCTAAAAATGAAAGTTTATTTAATTACTTTACCTTTTATTACTGTCTAACACAATGTTTGGGCACTATAAATCACTAGCGACAAACTCAAATATAAAATTATTCTATCAATCACACAAATAAAATAGCAAAATGTACAAACATAATGTTGATTTAAACTTCTACTCGTTTTTCTATTTTATTACTAATCTCTCAACCGCCCTCTTCAATTGCAAATATAAAAAAATCAATTAAAAATTAAAAAGTCACATATTAATATAATAATAAATATTATTAATAAATAATATAAAAATTAATATAATAATAAAAATATAATAATATAATAAGTGATATAATATAATTATATATATAAGAAGATAATTCAAATAAAAATAATCTGAATTATCTTTACAAATTGTATATAATTTGTAAAGCTTGTGTATTAATATACAAAGTAATTAATACACACAAAATAATTACGGATGAATCAGAAGTATAAAGGAATACTAATATGTAATAATAATTTATATTATTATCATTAATATAATATAATTGTTCCTACATTGCATCTTCAGAGAAGAACCACAGGATTCATTGCCGGGGACACCACACCGTGTGTTACTCCCCTACCCCCACCATCGAACAACTTGTTTTTGTCTTTTAACTGGTCTGTTCTCTGGCCGGTTTGTCTGTTTCTCGCAAAGATGCTCCCTGACACTTCCCTATGAGATCAGTTAGTTTACCTTCAATTGAAAATGCCCATATAAAGACCTCTTGCGTCATGGTTGGAATCGAATTCAGGTCTTTTCCGACTGAGGGTTGTTAATTGCGTTATTCTTTCAACTACTACCTTATGGAGGCATTAATATGAATCTATAAATCAGATAAAAATTTCAGGCTATGATATCAGTGCAAAACAAAAAATTAGCAGAAGCTTATAAAAAAGTTTTACTGGGCTTCGATGTGCATTTCGTTCCTAGCTCTATACAACGTCTAGTGTTTATATAGTATAGCTGTCACCCACACGCATTGATCTACCCCACGTAAAGAAAATTACGAATTCAAATAAAAATAAACAACAATAACAAAATTATTATTATTACATGCAGGACCGTCGCCAGATTAGATCGCGCTCTGAGGCAAACAATTAAATATCGTCCCTGATAGATTATAAGACAAAAACAAAATTTCAGGAAAAAAGTGGGTAGTCATTGTGTTGTAAATCAGGGGGAAGTATGGCGGAATTTTGGCAATTCTAAGATTAATCAGGGTAGCCGGGTAGTGAATTGTCGGATTATGATTACGGTTTGTTGATCACGAATTAGTTTTTTGGAATTTGTGTGGCGCATAGAATGATTGAGGTAGTATTGTTATCTGATGTGTAGTTCTGGTTACTCTAGGTAAGTACTTTACTTCAGAAAACTGTAGTTGCAACGAAAGCGATTTATTAAGCCTAATTTTTGCTTCCGTTACATACCGTGGTTATTATATATTCACCATTGTTATTATATATTACGGAGATACCAGATAGCTAAATGAGATAGCCAAAGATTATAGTATGATAATATCAACAGAAAAATCAAAAACTAAGGCCTTTAAAAGACAAGATCCAGCAAGAACTAAAATAGTAATAGATAACAAGATCTTAGAACAGGTGAATTCATTTAACTACCTAGGATGTATGATCACATATGAAAATGAAAAAGATATATACCTAAAAATTGAATAATATTTAAAAATAATAGTTGTAATTAACTCTATATTTAAACCAAACCTAGCACAAAAACAAACCAGACAAAAAGTATACAATACATTAGCCCTACCAGTCCTATTGTATGGAAGTGAAATCTGGACAATAAAACAAAAAGACAAAGATTAATAATAGCTGGAATAAAGTTTATGAGAAAAACTGCAAAGTATACTCTATTTGAGCACAAAAGAAACGAAGAAATTCTGAAAGAATTAAACCAGGAATCAGTAATAGAAAAAATTTAAAAATATAAACATAAATGGATGGAACACGTTAAAGAATGAAATCAGAAAGATTACCAAAACAAACCTTAATTTACAAACCATTAAGAAAAAGAAAACCAGGACGTCCTCTTAAAAGATTCAAGATGACTTCTAAGGCCATGTTAGACCTAAATCCTTGATATGCATGATGATGATGATATATTATAAACAACAGATTATTGACTATTATAGTGCCGTCATCACCATGAGCGAGGAAGAAGATGACGCTTATATTGAATCGCTCAACAAAGGGTGGGCGCTGAGCATTCTCAAAAAGATTGTAAGAAAAGTCGAATGCGAGTGGCCCAGCATCCTTAATTTCTACTCCTTGCCAAGAGAAGTTGAGAAGGGCGAAGACACTGCCCAGATGGAGGAGAAGCTGGATTTGGTGATCTCCACTCCATCAGACTGAAGAGGTCCGTGCGCGCAAGAAGCGCAAAACCACCGAAGCAGAACCTCCCATGGATTCCGGTATGGAAGATGACACTCCCAGTTCCGATTACTCGGCCTCCCCCAAAGAGAGGGTGCCAACGATCGTTCTCCGGAAAAAGAAAAAATAGACACCCTTAAGGTCCACCATGACAAACCTACAAATACAATACATCTCGGCTAAGAACATGGATGATGGTATCAAAATCCAGCCTGCTACCGTGATGGGCTATAGAAAACTGACCAAAGAGATAGATTCAAGTAATACTCAATACTACACTTTCGCTCTTGGCTCGGAGAGGAATCTGAAGGTGGTCCTCCGAGGTGTTACAGAGGACGTAACTACAGATGAAATAGACGCCGGCCTCCGCCACCAGGACCTACCACCAATTAAGGTCAGTAGGATGACTAGAGCAGAAAAAGCCCTATGCCTCTGGTTTTAGTGGAGATCCATAAAGCTTAAAAAACATTTATGACCTAAGATCAGTCTGTGGGTTCTGGATCACCCCAGAGCCTCTGAGAAAGAATGCTTCAACTGGACAGTGCCACAGGTGTCAAAGATTTGGCCATGCTCAGAGACTCTGCTAGCCAGGGTAGTTTTTGGCTTTGTGCAGGTGTTAGTGGGGTAGCTCTTGGCACATTTCAGGCATTTATACTCTGCCTTGCAGAGTCTCTGACTATAAAGGATGTATTCAACACCCTTTATTCTATATTCAACAACCTATAAAGGATGTATTCTACACCTCTGGCACCACAGTCTCACAGTGTTCAACAATATGTGAGAGAAGTCCCACCACCTCAGTTTGAGGTTCCTAAGAGAACAAACTACAAACAACAGGCATGAACTTATGTGGACTTGGCCCGTGCCAAAATGACAATGAAGGAACAGAATCAGCATCAATCAGCAGTGCAGTCAAACCTGACAAATGTCATCACTGCCTTGCTGGCAAATATGCTACAGGATTTCAGCAGGTCCAGTCCTTCACCCGCTGCTAAAAAAGATTCCTATATGAAACACGATCAATCCTCTCAGCACACTGATGAACAGGAATAAACTAAATCGAGACTCTTTACAGATTGTAGCGTGGAATACCAATGGCCTCAAACCAAGATTATGAAACTCCAAGAGTTCACCCAGAGACTTCAGCCCGATGTTTTGATTCTTGATATTTAATTTCTATGTTCTTGCCAAAGTCCTCCCATGACTTTTGTTTACCCAGTTTTACACTGTGTTTAGCTTTCTTACATTTGTCTCTGTATTCTTTAAGAGCACAAGCTAACTTATTTGCCAGAAACTTTTTATATGCTTTCTTCTTTTCCTTCACTGCCTGTTTAACTTCCTGTGTCCACCATAGAGTTCACCACATGCCTCTCTGGATGAATCAATCAGTGTTTTCTTCAGGGCTTGCACACTGAATCTCCAAGGTTTGGTTCCTGTTCTCAAACTCTTTCATTTTTTCTTGAATAATATTTGTGTACTTTAGTCTACAGTTCACATCTGAGAGCTTCTCAACTTTTCTTCACTTTAAAATTTTCTTACATGTTCTTCTTTTCAATATGAAATTTAATTTTATCCAGCTTTTATCCTGCTCAAGACTAAATGGTGATCATTTCTAATTTCAATTCCTCTGTACATTCTGGTGTCCTGCACCAGGGAGAAAACATTGCTATCAACAATAACATGGTCAATGAGACTTTTCTTATTCCTTGCCTCTTCTCTCCATGTAAATTTGTGCACAGTTTTATGTTGGAACATTGTGTTAGTAATAACCAGTCCGTGTCCTGAGCAGAAATCCAACAGATATTTGCCATTATTATTAGCTTTGCTCTTTTCTCCAAATTTTCCCAAAATATTTTTGTATGTCTCACAATCATTTCCTACTCTGCTATTTAGATCCCCAACAAGGAGCCACTTTGCCTTTTTTCATTGTGTCAGTTGCTGACATAGGCACAAATAAATCTCATTGTCCAGTTCCCCATTCTAATATTTGCCCAAATCACTCTATTTGAGACTGCCTGCCATTCAAGAAAGATTAGTCTTGTATTTAGTGTTAAATACTATGGCTACTCCTTCTTTTCCTTGATTTTCATTGCCTGAATATAACATTTTGTATTTATTGCTCAGAAAGATCTCCAGTTTTTGTATTTTTTTTGTTTCAGCCATCTCTATTATGGCAATCTGGTACTTATGTAATTCCTCAGCTAGCTCTATTTCTTTGCCATTCAGACATCTTATGTTGATGATACCAATCTTGAACTCTGGTGTATTGAGTTGGGGTAAGTTTCAGGATTTGTTCCAGTAGCTGACTTTTCACTGTTTGCTCTGGTTCCCTGGTGAAAACAATGGGGGGGGGCCTTGTTTAACCTGGTGACGCTGCCCCAGTTGGCATGAAATTCTGTCATGTTTTACCATTATTTGAAATTTTGGTTTAAGGCAATAAGAATACAATTTGCTTGGCTAAATCCGAAATTGTCAGACCATCCTCGTTTGTTCAGTATCCAGGTAGATACTGACCTAACAAGGTGCACCACGAGAAGGTGAGGATTGGACATTAGATCAGAAGCCCTGGTCATTTCTCCGCATTCCTTTAAACTATGTGGAAGTCTCAGTTACATAGCTTTGACCCTTAAGCACCCCCCCCCCCCCTTTGTTCCAGATTCATAAAAGCTAAATACAAGATCCTTGTATTTATTATTATTATTCAGGTGTCTATGGAGTTAAAAGATTCATCGTGGGAGGTCCTTTCTAAGAAACACAAGTCTATCAAGACTCATCGAGGGAGGTCCTTCCTAGGAAACACAAAGTCTATCATACTACTACTTAAATGCATTGACTGTTCTCAATCTCGCCACTCCATCAGACAATGCATTCCATGGTTCAACCACCCTCCATGCAAAGAAACCACT
This sequence comes from Typopeltis vanoorti, assembly GCF_054136105.1. Classification (NCBI taxonomy): domain Eukaryota; kingdom Metazoa; phylum Arthropoda; class Arachnida; order Uropygi; family Thelyphonidae; genus Typopeltis; species Typopeltis vanoorti. Next base: position 62,496,365 of record NC_143560.1, read on the forward strand.
CCTCTCCCTCTTTCTCACAGTTTCCTTTTGTAACTTCCAGGGATGGCCCCTTGTCATGACTCCTTTCCGCTGTTCAACCAAGCGAAGGAACTCTCCAGTGTCAACCCTGTAACCACCTCTCAACAGTTTAAAAGTCTCTATCATATCGCCTCTCCCTCTTCTATCCACCAAACTCTGCAGTCCACACTCTCTCAGCCGATCCTCATAACTAACATTGCACAGTAAACTGCATTTGGTCTTGAAAACTCCTGTTTAACCCAAACCCAGTTTATTCTTTCTTGAGTTTCTCTTCCACAATTTTCTTCAGCTTCTTCAGTATGCTTACAGAAATCTTTCTGGAATACTCAAATAGAAATCATCTATTTGTAGACAAGTATTATTTGATAGCTCTATTCCAAACATCTTGAATTTGACCTTCTGAATAGTGGAGCTAGCAGACTTTCTCTGCTAGTTCCATTTCTTTTCAGCTGATGCAGTAGGATGCATCAGCTGAAAATTTAATTAAAAGAATTAATGATGGTGCTTATCATTAATTCTGTTGAAATTCCTATAATATTTGAGCTTTTCTGGTTGAATATTATCTACTCCTGTTGATATTCCATATTTCAAATTTGGTTTTACACTACTCTTATTTATTATTATTATTTTTTTTAAAAAAAGAAGCTTTTTCCATACCTTCTGTAATATTTTGACATCTTCATTATTCAAAATTAAGTGGATATTGAATACCACATTATTTCTTAGCTGAATAAGAAACTCAAAGATAGGAAATCTAATCTAATCTAATCTAAGAGTTTCATGCCGAATATAGAAAACTATATATAAAGTTCAGCGAGTCCAAGCATAAGCCAACACCTGGTAGTGCAATGCCAGGGCAACTCGTAGTAAAGGTGGAGCAAGTTCTGATCACTGTCTTTAATATTTTCCCATAATGTAAAACACAGCTGCCAGGAGATGTATTACTGTACTACATTATGAGAGAAGGTCACTACCCAGAACGGTTTCGACCTTTTTTGAGGTCTCATCAGTAAGTAGGTAGACCTAGATGTAATACTAAGGTTTCAATAGTCAGAGCTTATTTCTTTACTGTACGAGTTGCCAAAAGGTGCACAAATACAATTACTGAAATAAGAGCCAACAGGCTTCACTTCAGCGAAGTAAAATTATTCAAAATTAACTGGATATTGAATACGACATTATTTCTTAGCCGAATAAGAAACTCAAAGATAGGAAATCTAATCTAATCTAAGAGTTTCATGCCGAATATAGAAAACTATATAAAGTTCGCCGAGTCCAAGCGTAAGCCAACACCTGGTAGTGCAATGCCAGGGTAACTCGTAGTAAAGGTGGAGCTACGACGAGTTGCCCTGGCATTGCGCTACCAGGTGTTGGCTTATGCTTGGACTCACCGAACTTTATATAGTTTTCTATATTCGGCATGAAACTCTTAGATTAGATTAGATTTCCTATCTTTGAGTTTCTTATTCGGCTAAGAAATAATGTGGTTTTCAATATCCACTTAATTTTGAATAATTTTACTTCGCTGAAGTGATGCCTGTTGGTTCTTATTTCAGTAATTGACATCTTCATATTATTTATATCTTCAGTTTTCTTCACAGACCATTTCCTATGACTTCTGTTTAGTTACTTTTACAATAACTTAATTTTCATACCAAGACTTCTACTTTAATTTCTCAAGTTAGAGGCAGTCTTAGTATGAAAGACACGAAGTACTGATTTTCTTATCACAGAGAGCTTCAAATCAATCTTCCATGGCAGAGTTAGTCAATGTTTTCATTTGATTTTTCTACTGAGTACTAAAGTTTTGTTTTGTTTTCAAATTCTTTCACTTTTTTTTTTTCCAATAAAATTCATACAAATATTTCAGCTATGGTTCACCTCTATAAACTTCTCAATTTTGATTCTTTTAAAAAGGTTCGTGTGCACTTTGATTCTGAATGTAATACTTATTTTTATACTGTGCAAAACTAAAGAGTGATCACTTCCTATTTCAAATCCACTCATATTCTTTGTTATGCTGAACAGTCCAAAAATATCATTATGGACACAATAAGACTTTTCTTATTTCACATATGTTTTCTCCATGTGAATTCATGCACATTTTTATGCATGAACATGGCATTAATGACTACACATATCCAGAAGAAAAGTCTAACAGTTTCTTGCCATTACTACACATACTGGCCACTGAATTAGAATTAAGCACGTGACTGCCAGTACCAATCTTTTTCAATTCTTTGCAAATAGTTCAATGAGATATGGATTGGGAACAGCCTTCATTAAATGCTTGCTGCACACAGGAGGTTCTGTTTGTTCATATAAGCCTTCTCAGATGATGGCAATCTCTTTCCTGACAGACTGTCTTAGTACCACAGTTATGCTTCTTAGATAAGTAAACTGGGTTATTTTTCCACTGATTAAATACCCAGGATATCTCACTTTTTGAGAAACCAGTCAGCTCTGCTGTTTTCAAAATTGTGGCTCCAGTCAGATGGGCACCCACAATAAGCCCTTTATCAAACTCTGAAAGATCCTTTGTTTTTCCCATTGTGATCAACACTATTGATGATTACTGATCAGTAGCATTCTTAAATAGTTGCTGAGAAATGCGGTGATACATGTGACTAAGTATTTTGCATATTAGCTGCATAGATGTTTATGTTCATATGCATAAAGGTTTCTAATTCAGTGGCCAGTACATGTATTATCCATGCCCTTTTCTCCAAATTTTCCCAGAGCATTAGCATTACTGTGAATTTGTGATTCATTTCCTATTCTGTTGTTTACATCTCTGATAAAAACCAGCTTTTTCCTTTTTCTTTAAGTTAGCTGCCCTCCTTAATGATGCAAATAATTGTTCTACTTTTTTTTTTTTTTTTACTTTTTCACTACTAATACTCTGGTGAAAGTAGTAATATACTATAGGTTTACAATCATTTTGTGGGTGGGAGTCACATAATAATAATTTAAAAAAAAATTGCATCTTCTAATTTCTCATTTTGAAATTTATCCATGTCACTCAACTTGAAACTGCCAGTGATTTAAGAAGTTTATTACTGTGCTCATGTTATACAACCTACTGCTCCCTTTTTCAATCACTATTTTCTGAAAAAAAAAAAAAAAAAGACAAAAGAGAAAACCATCTTATAGTTATTCTTTCTTATTTAAAAAGATATCGCTTGTTTTATTCTTCAACTTGAACACTACTTATCTCCACATGGTATTTCCATAATTTCTCTGCTAATGCCACTTCTTTTCCACTGATGTTTCCTATATTATTAATGGTGCCTATCTTTAATTCTGTTCAGTAAATGACATTTCAGATTTGGCCCTGGTTCCTCGAAAAAAAAAAAAAAAAAAACCAGCCATTGCCCCAATGATCATGATATTTGATTACACAGGCCTGAGATGGAAAAGTTGTCTGTGAAATAATAATTGATTCTTATAGATTTTTAGGTGCTGAGTTCAGAAAAAATAGTAAAAAAATTCCATCACCCAGCAATTTTACCCAATTTCTAATTTTATCATTTTTATTAGTATTATTTGGATTTAAATTCAGTGCATTGGTATTTATTTTCATTCTCCTTTATTTACAGCTAATTAGTTGTATAAGTTATTTTTTATGGTAAAAAAGCTTCTCATTCTTAAGATAGCAGAGGGAAGGAGGAATTCAGATAAAAGCACAGGTGTCTAACCTTGAATCTGATTCACCAAGATAATGGATGACTTTCCTGTTAGTGGTTCTCCTTTTAGGAGAACCACTTAGCAGCGATTCAAACAAAGAAGTTAAAGATTTCAATGATGATGAATACAAAGATAGTGGCCCACCTGAAAATTTTTTCACAGACTGATTTAAACAACTTGGTCAGAGATTTGGGTCTTCCTAAAGAATCTGCAGAACTGCAGGGCTCGAGACTAAACAAAAAGAATTTGTTAGCCCCTGGCACTTCTTTCTTGTGGTTTAGATATAGAGAAAGAGATTTTCTTCCTTACTTTTAGAGGAAGGTCATTTAGTTAACTGTAGTGATATTTCCAGACTGATAAGCAAATTCAACTTAAAATATGAAGTCATCAATTGAAGGTTGTTTATCAATTTCTCAAAAAGAAGCCTCAAAGCTGTATTTCTCCCTAATTACAATAAGTATGCATCAGTACCAGTAGCACATTCCGTGCATTTGAAAGAACAATACGAAAATTTAACTTTCATTCTCAGCAAACTTAAGTATAACGATCATGGACAATTTGCAGTGATCTTAACGTCATATCTATGATTTTGGGACAACAAAGAGGATACACCAAATACCCCTGCTTTTTGTGCGAATGGGACAGCCAAGATTGAGAGCAACATTGGATCAAGAAGGAATGGCCAGAAAGAGTCACATTAGAACCTGGAAGTAAAAATGTGTTACACGAAACTTTGGTTGCTCGGAAAAAAATCCTTTTATCCCTGCTTTACATAAAGCTGGGATTGATGAAGCAATTGTCAAGACTTTTTCGAAAGAAGGAGAGTATTTTAAATACATCTGTGCAAAATTTCTGGGATTATCTAAAGTAAAATTGAAAGAAGGTATTTTTATCAGTCCGGACATCAGGAAACTTATGAAGGATAAACTGTTTGAAGAGAAAATGGCAACTGTTGAAAAAGAAGCATGGAAAGCTTTGAAAGAGGTGGTGCCCAAATTTTTAGGAAATCACAAGGACCACAACTATAAAATGATTGTGGAAGACATGCTACAGAAATTCAAGGATTTGGGATGCTCCATGAGCTTAAAAGTGCACTTTCTCAACTCTCATTTAGACTACTTTCCTGAGAATCTGGAAACTGTCAACAAGAAGCAAGGAAAGCGATTCCACCAAGACATCAAGGATATGGAAAGAAGGTATCGGGCAGGTGGAATGTCAACATGATGGCTGAATATTGCACAGAGACAACCCGGGAAAAGAATTTCACAGAAAAAGTTCAAAAAGAAGCTTTGAAGAAAAAGACACCACAATGAAATATAAAGTATGCACTAAAGATTAATCCTTAATTACTTTAATTAAAAATTTTTTTTCCAATACTTTCATTCCAAAAATGTTTATGGAAAATTTTAAATACTGTTATTTTGCCTAATATAATGTGTTTTAAAGCTATTTTACTGTAATATTGAGATCCATTTTGTGAAAAATCCTTACAGGATAGAGAAAAATGGAAGAGATATTTGAAATCAGTGGTCAAAAATAAATCAGAAACAGTTAATAGTTTCCAGACAACTTTCGTGACTCGAATTTTTCAGGTCTGTGTTGTTATTTACCATATCATGGTAAAACATTTGTTTGGTCAGCAATGTCCCAAATTGCTAGTCCTCTTGTTTATTCATTATCAGTTAGGCATCCACTAAAGGGAGAACTGTGAGAAAGTGATGAATGGGCAGTTAGGTGTCAGAAATTTCGCACAGTTCTCCCTTCAGTTGATGCCTATCTGATAATGACATTGTTCTCTTTGATTTGCTGATCAAAGAGAACAATGATCAGCACATTCCTTACAGGGTATGTGATGTTCTATTCTCAGCTCTCTAGCTTTGATCCTTAAGCAACACATTCTAAATTATTCATAATAATGCTTAATGGTATAAACAACACGGAGAGAAAAAAAATACATTTATTAAATATTTGTAATATTTTAATTATTATAAACTAATATTTTACTGGTTTTTCCACCTAGCATCATCACAATGATAACTGTGAGAGGCACACAGCATTAAACTAAGTAATTGTAGAAACAATTTGCATTATAACACACCTCATGTCCTTACATGGTGCCTCTCTGAGTTGGATAACCACAAAGTTAATTTAGAGAAGTCTGACTATTAGTTGCACATTGGATAGATATATTAAAAAAGAATAAAATACCATCCAACACCTCATAAATATCTGGCAATATGGTAGCTAGAACTGCCAACTGAATTCACTATGGGACACAAACAAGTTACATGACACTTAAAAAGGCTGAGATTAAATCCTTGGAGCTCTTCTGTAACTGAATTCTTAGTTTCCTGTTTCTCATTCCAAGGAAGTGACTTGGTTTAACTGGTTATTAAGTTTAGTAAGCTGATTCTTATTTGAAGCTCTGTCAAAAATCAGTAAAGTTTAGAGATTTTGCAAAAGAAGAGAGATTTTCCTACAGTATTCAGTGGTATCTATAACTCCAGTCATAATGCCATTAACTACTTTTGAAATGACAATGTCAGATTTATTTTTGACAGAGAAAAGAGCATAAAGTTTGGTAAATGGAATGTTAAGCAGAAGTAATTTGGAGATATATAACTCCAAAGTGTAGACTGTTGACATTATCACTGCTTAGAAAATAGCGAATGTTATGTTATGTTATGTTCAACATTGTCTAAAACATCTCAGAAATAAATCTTAAAAGGACAAAATCTAAATAGAAATAGTCCATTGGATTATATGATTCTTTGTCTACTGCTTTGCATTGATCAACTATTTCTGGCCCTAATAATATTGACTTGATGTTTTCTGTTTATCACATCACCATCAGCATCATCGATTCATCAGCCCTGAGTAGTCCTGGCCTTCTTCAGACGTTTCTCCCAATCTTGCTCATTAAATTCTTAATTTTTCATTACCAGAGCCTTAATATCTTGGATCACTCCAAAATGTTTCAAAAATTTACTCATTAGCCTGCCTAGTTCTATTATCCAGTGACTTCCAGCACTGGAAGTCACTGATGAATGAAATCAAATATACTATCTCCTGGAAACAATCTACTGCCTATTCATAACCAGTGTCTGCCTGATACATTAGTAGATTTCATTTGCCATAGGGTGGCACTAATAGTTTGGTTATCACTGCGTGCATGTGCACATGTATGTGTCAAAAGAAGCTTAATTACTTTAGTAGAAATGAGATTTACATGATTTCGTGTTTGATATATTTATCACTAATTGTAGAGTTATTTGAATTCATGAAGCTTACGATGAAGCTATAAAAACAATGATTCACCTAAAAGATATAATCATATCTAGCCAATACTGTGAATGAATCATTTGTAACTGCTCTTAGATTTATGATTACTCACACAAAGTATGAGATCCAAAATTACATATTCGTTTGCTATATGATGAAGGAAAAGCAAAAATGTCCTCTTAACCTTAAAAAAAAAAAAAAGCCTAGTGATAGGGACCTCTAAATATTCAGTGATACAGTGAATATATATATAGAAGAAGCAAGAATGAGATTGATGAAATCACTAAGCTAACAATACAAGATACTCAAATCAATCTTAACACACATGGAAATGACAGTGGTTAGAAATAAAACTGACCAAAGAGACTACATGAGATATCTGAAAAAAATTATTATCAGAAAAAATCTCGATAGTATTAACTATTCAAGAAAGTCTAAACAGAGTTAATATAAGATTGATAGTCACTTAATGAAAATTTAATGATAAGCAAAGCAAGTGTTTGAACAAAAATCGACTGATACAGTTAGGAGTGCTTTAAAAAATGGAAATATAAAAAAATGATGAAAATTGAAACTTACTGAACAGATAAGAGACCTTGGAAAAAAGTTGTTGATCAGAAATTAGTCATAAATCCTATTTTTATCAGACTCTCACATAATATCTAGTGTATCCCTTGAGGGTATATACACCAGAAAATGATGATTTGCAGCTTTTTTACAGTGGTGTGTCATAATTTATTTTTTGCTTCACAAAGTCAAATTTTAACTTAGGTGATAATCCAGTCAAGGTACATAAAGTTTTTGACTGAAGAAATAATCTGTTGCTTGTGAGTAATGGAAAAACTTCTGAGGAAGTTTTTCCATTGCAGAGGTATATTTGACAAATTTACAACTATTCTGTTCTGTATTATTTATATATTATTATTATTATCCCAAGACCTCCATGGAGTCAAAGACTCATTGCAGGAAGTCCCTTTGCAGAGATCAAAAACTACTTCAGTCAAATACCCCTGGACCCTTTCCAATATCTATTCATCCTTTTGAAAACCAGTGCACAGTAATCCATATGTGGTCTTATACAATGGAACCAGAATCTCCTTATGTCTACAAGTAAGTGTCCTCCACATCATTACTAGAATTCATTGTGTTGTCCTCACAGTTTTGGCAATGTGACCTCTAAATTTTAGATCCTTATCCACTATCACCCCAAGATCTTCCATTTCCTCCAACAATATATCCCCACCAAGCAAATTCTACATCCCACTTTTTTTCTCTCTCTAAATTTTAAAATCTTACATTTTGCAACAGTGAACTGGCATTCCCACTCCCGTGTCCATTCATGAGTGAATGGAGAGTCTATTCAAGTCTTCTTGTAAGACCACAACATCTACTCTACTCCTCAGTTCTTCCCAACTTTACATCATCTGCAAACAATTGAATATCCCTATTCAAATCTTCCCCAATATCATTAACATATGGTTAAACTGCAAGGCTCTAAAACAGACCCCTGAGCCACATCACTAGTCACTTTCCTCTTCTAGGATACTGCTCCCCCCCCCATGCTGATACCTATCAGATAGCCAATCTCCAATCCAATGCACTAGTTCTAATCCAACCACATATAATCTAGTTTGACTTGACTATCAGCTTATCATGTGGTAATTTATCAAAAGCCTTTGCAAAATTTACGAATACAACTGTATATCCATATCCCTCATCCAATGAATCTGTCACTTTATTGTAATAAGTAAGATGCTTACTAAAACATGACGTCCCCTTAGCAAATCCATGCTGTCTATCAAAGATAATACCACTGTTATCAACCCAATTCTGGATCCTAGTTCACACTGGCCTCTCCAACACACACACACACATGCACACATACGTGTGCATGTGTGTGTGTGTGTGTGTGTGTGTGCAAACATTTACTGCCCATGGCAAGTCCTTTTCTTTTAATATCAAATGGTATGCCATATTCATTTATAAATTACGGAGACTGTTCAATAAGTTATAAGACTATATTTATACAGACAACAGATTACCTTTAATCGTCATCATTTACACGGTCTTTTTCGAAGTAACTACCGTGAGACGCGATGCATTTGTCCCAACGTTGCATCCACTTCTTAAACGCATGTGAAAGTCCATTTTTTGAGAGTTCTTTCAAAATCGCCTCTGCAGCTTTTACACATGCTTTGTTGCTTTCGAAATGGCGGCCTCTTAGTGGTTTCTTGAGCTGAGGAAACAGCCAGAAATCGCAAGATCCCGATCTTGTGATTTCAAGTGCGAGATCAGGACTGTATGGAGGGTGTGGTAGGATATCTATGTTGTTCTTCTGCAAAACGTCCACTACACCATCAGCAATATGTGGCCTTGCATTATCATGGTGCAATAAGAAGCCATTCTTCAGCAATGGATGCTTTCTTTTGACGTGCTGTACCATTGTCTGTAAAACATCCGCATAGTATGAGCCGTTTACAGTATTCCCGGGTTCTACAGCACGTTGGTAAACAATGCCTTCGTAGTCAAAAAACATTATGGTCATAACTTTACCAGCCGATTTTACAGTTTTTGCTTTCTTGGGGGTAGGCGAAGATGGATGCTTCCATTCACTGCTTTGTTGTTTCATTGTAGGGTCATAGTGATACAACCAAGCTTCATCTACTGTAATGATGCGTTTTAAGAAGTTGTTGCCTTCTTGTTCCAGTCTTTCTTTCCATTCTGTGCACACATCCACTCGATGCTGCATTTGCTCTGGTGTCAAGAGTTTGGGAATCCATCGGGTGCAAACACGTTTCAGACCCAAATGTTCAGCCATGATTCAGTGAACACTTCCCACAGAAATATTCAGGACAACATGTAGCTGACGTACTGTAATTCTGTGATCCTCCTTGATGATAATCGCTGCTGCTGTGTTGATCATTGTCTCTGTGATGGACGTTGAAGGTCTTCCCTCATGTTCAAGATCTTCCACATTTTGCCTTCCTTGCTTAAAAGTTTTATGCCAGCGAAAAACACTTGCCCTTGACATTGCTTCATCGTGGAAAGCTTCGCATATCATGTTAAAAGTGTCTGATGCAGAGTTTTGCAAATGCACAACAAAATTTAATCGCATAACGCTGTTCCAAGGGCACTTCCATTTCGACGATTGGTCGCGGCTCGTAGGCGCGCCGAAACAAGTTTGCATTTAGTCACGTGACACTCTGGCACATCAGCCCGTATACGGCATCTATCAACCGCTTTTGTTAATACAGACAGCAACATTTCTTTATTCCACAGAAATTAATATTGTGATGAGTGGTTTCGCGACAGTAAAATTAGTCTTATTACTTACTGAACAGCCCTCGTACATTTATTGAACTTGAATATGCATTTATATATATATCTGGTATATTTATATATATCTGGGATATATATATATTTATACACATGAAGTATATATATTTATATATATATGTTTGATTGAAGATTGACTCAGTTTGATATCATATTTAAAAATTTTTTAATGACTAGAACCGAGGTTTAAATAAAAACTTTAATTACACTACCTACTAGTTTCACCTAAACTTAGACTTCATCGGGTGTGAGATAAACATATAAATACCAGTAACCAATTTAAAGGAATTGTTTTTTTAAAAACACAGAGTAATGTATCTAACACTGAAGCGAATGAAGGCGAGAGTTTAAATAGAAGAATGAACTCTGACTGTATCATTATGCACATGCGCACGTATAAGGTCTCGAGAGCACCAGCATTGAATGGTGGAGCCTGTGAGAGTCTGGTAGGCTGCAGCTTAGGTTGTTATTAACATGGACAGGATAGATAACTATCTCCTTAGATTCTAAAATTCTACTCTCTAACTCATCACAATATCGGTATACATTGACATTTTTTGTGGAAACCTGCATCATTTGAGTTCGCTGAAAATAACACATGATTTGACAAGGCACTGGCTCGAATTCTGTTGTAGGTAATGTCTCTCTGGTGTTCCTCTAAATGGAGTTTGATAAATTTCTCCATTTGTCTGAAGTATGGCTTACAGCCATCACAAAGAATCTTATAAACACCAGGTTATTTAAGATTATCGTGTTTAGTTTTAGGATGACTTAAGATGGAACGAAATTTAGATAGTATTGTGAAGAATGTCTTGATATTATATTTCTTCAGAATTTTAGCTAATTTTGGAGATAAAGAACTGATATATGGCAAAGAAATGCTGCCCTTAGAAGTCGTAGTGACTTCATACTGTCGTGGATGAAGGATAAACAGTAATCTGTCTATAGTTTTCTTAGAGTATCCATTAAGTTGAAATGTAACCTGATGATGTTTAAGTTCATTATGAAGTTCCTCTTCGTCGAACAAAGATGAACTTAAACATCTTTGTTGAAAAGCAACTAAACCAATATTACACTAGGTGTCGCACTGATATGATCATCGGCTTGTCGAGAGCTCCTGAAAAGATTAGTAGTATTTTGTGTTATCATTGGAAATTTTACTAGAATTTTACGTAATATTGTTTGTTTTTTGTTTCTTGGTGTGTCTGTGTGATTTTTGTGTGTTTTCTGTGTTATTTTAATTATTATTTTTAAGATAAGATAGCGTACATATGGCACCGATAAAAAAAAATGGCGGCCAGGTCGCCAAGTTTGTTTAAGAGCTTTGATGTAAACGAGTTTATGAAATGTGCTGTCTGTGAGATGTATGCTTTGCGAAGAGCGGTGGGAGTCTGGTTAGATGGTGATAGTGGAGTTAATATGTGCAGAAAATGTAAGGAGAATGAGGATCTCAAGCATGTTTTGGGTGGTGAGAGTGATATCATTAACGATAGTCAGAATGTAGAAAATGGCGGTGTGATAGAGAATTGCGAGGTAGTGCCAGATAGGTGTGAGAGCATCGTTGAAAGTGTAAATGAAGGTAGAAATACAGAACGAATGGATGATTTGATTGATAATGAAAACAGTGAGATAAATGGAATTAGTGAAATCGCACGTTTGAGTGGAGCGATATACAGAGCAAAAAGGCAACTGGAGCGTATGGAAAAATGTGTGCTGAACGTATTGACTAATAAACCGTGAAAGTCTGTTACGAAAAATAATAGAATGTTCGTAAATGTCAACAAAATGAAGAAGCGAGTGCTGTATGGGGATTCGCTATTAAGAGGTGTGATAGTTGAGAGTTTGACGAAATCGTACCATCCGGGTGCGAACATAAAGGACGTCAGCGAATCTATTAGAGTGCAAAAACAGAAGGTGAAAGAGATGATAATCGTGGCAGGAACAAATGATTTGAAAGAAGACAAAATGGAAATGATAGAGGATGTGAGGGAATTACTTGAGGTAGCAAAAGAGAAGAGTGAGAGAGTTAGGATGGTGAGTATTTTATCGCGATATGACAGTGAAGTGTTTAGAAGGAGGGCCATAATTGCCAATGACTTTATGCGTGGGTTATGCATGGAGAGTGGTGTGGAATTTGTGGATGTGTGGAGTGAGTTCGATGGGCAAAAGGATTTATATAAGATGGATGGGTTACATTTGAATGGAGTTGTCGTACGGAGGCTTGAAAAAGTGTTGATGAATGATGTGGAAATGGATGTACAGACTCAGGGAAACTAGATTTATTAAGGCGGGGGAGGGTAGATATGCATATTTTAGGGAGGCAGTTGAGTGTATGAATGAGTATAATATGCCCGAGCGAGTATGAAGGAAAACAAATCCAAATGGGACAGTTAGTATAAGGCATCAAAGTAGGGATGGGACTAATGGGCTTCTGCAATTCATGTACACTAATGCCAGGAGTATTAGGAACAAGAAGGAAGAGTTTTTGGCCTTGGTTGACACTTCCAGGTCACAGGTTGTTGGTATTAGTGAAACATGGCTGACAGAAGATGATAAAGCTAGAGGGATTGAATGCGACGGGTATAGCGTGTTCAGGAGTGATAGGGAGAATAAAAAGGGGAGAGGAGTGTTATTGATGATAGCTGATGAGTTGCAGCCAAGGAGTATAGACGTTGAACTGCAGGATAGAGAAAAGAGCACATTTGAGGCTGTTAGGTGTGAGATAGAATCTAGCAGAACAAAATATACAATTGGGTGCTGCTATAGACCAGGTGATGGAATAGATGGTGGGGATAATATGCATAGGCAAATAGAAGAAATGAGTGGAAAGAGGGTAATTATTATGGGTGATTTCAATTATGGTAACATTGACTGGAAAGAGGAGAGGGCACATGGGAGGAAGGAATTGGATTTTATGCAGTTATTAAGGGACAACTATCTGTGACAGCATGTAGTGGAAAATACCAGGGGACAGAGAGTGCTTGACCTAATAATTGCAACTGAGAATGTGGCTGTAATGAACATGACCATGTTGCCACCAATTGGTGAGAGTGACCATAAGGTCATGACTTGGGAGGTGGCTAAAGGAGTGGAATTTACAATTAAGACAGGGTACATGTGGAATTACCGGGCTGGTAAGTATGACAAGCTTAGGAGTTTAATTAGTTCAGTGCCATGGCATGTACAACTGCAAGGGCTGGAAGTTGATAGTGCATGGGAGGCGGTTAAGAAGTGTTTGCATGAAGCAATGGTTGACTGTATACCAAGAGTCCAAATAATAAATCAAGTAGGGGTTAAATGGATGAATAACACTATTAAGCTTGAGCTGCAAAAAAAGAAACAATTGTGGAGGGAATTTAAGGAGAAAGGTGACCAGCAGGCACAGGAACAGTATAAAGCTCAGGCCAGGATGGTAACAAGGATGGTAAGAAAAGCAAAAGTGGATTACAAAAGAAAATTGGCCATGCAGGCTAAAGATAATCCCAAACAGTTTTTTCAATATGTTTCAAGTAAAAAGAAAAATGTTCATGGCAGAATGATCTTAAAAAATGCTGAGGGTAGGGAGGTAAACGAATCAGTCAATATAGTGGAATTACTGAGCGAGCACTTTGCAAGAGTATATCATCCAGGTGGTGACATTGCAGGAATGGAAGAACCAACAGCTTATACTGGAATTGTGATGAATGAAGTAGAGGTAACTAGTCTATTAGAGAACCTCAATGTCAATATATCTGTGGGATTGGATGGTATACTTTAATTTGAGCCTCGGGTATGGGTCAGTCCCAAGGGGGTGGAAAGAGGGGAAAATAGTTCCGCTGGATAAAGGTGGTTTCAAGGCTGCTGTTGAAAATTACCAGCCAATCAGCATAACAGGAATCATTATCAAGGTCTTGGAGAAAATAGTCAAGAGGAAAATACAAGATTGGATAGATGAAAATGGGATACTGTATCGGGGACAGCATGGTTTTGTGAAGGGTAGGTCATGCCTCAGTAACTTGCTCACGTATTATAACACAGTGACGGCTGAACTGGATAAGGGTAATGGGTTTACAGTGATTCTACTGGACCTTGCTAAGGCCCTTGACAGGATACCACATGGAATTCTAATCAGTAAATTGCAGCATATAGGGATGGATATAGGGTTGGTGAGATGGATAGGAGGGTAGTTGATGGAGAGATATCAGAGAGTGGTTTATTCAGGAGTAGAGTCCACATGATGGCCCATGACTAGTGGTGTGCCACAAGGATCTGTTCTTGGACCACTGCTGTTTAATTTGTTCATTAATGATATAGGAAAGGATCTGAGAGGAACAGTTCGTTTGTTTGCGGATGATGCAAAGTTGGGTAGGGCAATAGTGAATGCAGATGATGTCAAAATTTTGCAAGATGATTTGGATAGATTGGAGGTCTGGGCTAAGGAGAATGGATGTCAATTTAATGTGTCAAAATGTAAGGTTATACATTTTGGGGTGAAAAGATTAGCAGCAGTTTACTACATTGGTGGAACTGTATTCCAGGAAATTGATGAGGCACGAGATTTAGGAGTGTTGGTGGATAAGGAGTTGAAGTTTAGGGGGCACATTGCAAAAGTGGCCAAATCAGCTCATCAAGGTTGCTGAAGAATACGTTGACAAGCAGAGACAAGCAGGTTATTGTTCCTCTGTATTGAGCCTTGATAAGACCCCATCTCGACTACTGTGCCCAGATTTGGTCACCTAGGTTTCTTCTTGATGGGGAGGAGGTGGAGAGGATCCAGAGGTGAGTGACCAAGATGATAGCAGGTCTGTGGAATGAATCTTATGAGAACAGGTTGAGGATTTGTGGGTTGCAAAAATTGGTTGAAAGGGGAGGAGGGAAGATATGATTGAGACATTCAAATTACCGAAGGGTTTCTATAAAATTAATTCAGAAGATATTTTTGAGAACAGGGCTGGTTGTGGGAGGACTAGGGGACATCCATAGAAACTGGGCAATAGTGTGGTTAGTAAAGGTGTTAAAGCTGGGTTCTTTACTTTTAGAGTGGTGAATGAGTGGAATGGGCTGCCAGAGTCTGTAGTGGATGCTGTGAGAGTGAATGAGTTTAAGGTGAGGCATGATAGATACTGTATGAATGTTGAATAGTTGTGATGAATATGATTTGGGGCCTCTCTTTAATGACTCCCTGGAGTTGCCCGTAATAATAATATTAATAATAATAATAATAATAATAATAATAATAATAATAATAATAATAATACTGACATTGGGGTTTGCGGTATCTCTCAGATACAAGTTACTATCAAATATCACATACACCTTTACATAACATGTGTTAAACCAAACTGATGGCATAAATACTGTGGAATATCACTCATAATATATGCATGTGCAGCTAGTCATGACCTCCAAGCTATACTCTGGATATGTGTAAGAATATTTATATTAAAACAATTTGTTTATATCTGTCAGATCAGCCATGACCTCTGCAGGATTAAATTTCTAAGTCCAATAAAGTTAGTCTTTTTATTTAAGGAGATGAACTTAATATAGCTACACTAGATCAAGCCAAACTAGATCAAACCAAGCATTTCATGTATGTGGAAATTTTCCACCCTTCAGCTCTTAGTACACACATTCCTGTGGAAGACTTACTGGTAGGGTAGATAACATGTTTTCATTTCCAGAGGTAACCCATCAACATTTAACTTGCCATGGTTTTTCTTGTAGATGAACCAATTTTTTAGATTAAGAAATAAGCTGAAATTTGTCGATCCAGTCAGGGACACACTCTTTTCTTCAATTATGAAATTAAAACTATTAAATTTAGTGTGCTTGCCATGTGGAAACAATTTTTTTAAATATCAATATTTCCTTTATTTCTCATATTTAATACATACATTTGATAGATAAATTTTTCTACATGAGTGGCAAGCCTCGAACAAAACGACGATACCAAAGAAATGCTGTCAATCCACTTAAGGAATACCTAAAAATGATACAAAAACATAAAACTGATTTTGATTTTTAACATAAGAGATTCTAGAAGAGATGTGTGAAACTCTTTGAAAAGAAACACCGTAATTCAATTACTAAAAATTATATTTAATTAGCAATTAAATTCAGGTCCATAATTAATTCATGATTTTAAATTAAATTAAGGATGTTATTCCTAGTTAATCCACTTTTCTTTTTATTCTTAGATAAGAAACTGTTAATCACTCTAAGTTTCAAATATGATGACTATTCAGAACAAAGATGGTAGTGAAAAAATAAAACTTTTATAAACTATAAATCTAGACTTTGTAAAGACTTTTTAAACCCTTGAAAATGTTACAGGCAAATAATTGCCTAATACACGAAGCCAAGAAGAAGAAGAATAAACTATAAATCAGTTTCAAAGATAATAATATCTCAGAATTTATGTTAATGTTTATTTGTAAAAATATGTAAAGCATGTTTGGTATAACTAAATTTTGCATAACTAATGTACAAAAATACAAAGCAGAAGCAATGCTAAAAGTTATCAAGCATAAATCCAAATGATATGTTTTTATAAATATATACACAGCAAGTTCCCAACCTACAATGATTCAAGTTACATGGATTTGAGATAGATTTGCATGGATCTGCAGCTTAGAACAGCAATATCCTCTATCATGCAGCACTCTGAGAGATGACTTTCCCTGATACTAGGTCAGAGCATACAGCTAACAGCATCATTGCCATTTTGTTTCTACAGTGCAAGTTGTGTCTTCTTAGTGAACCTATATAGTACTTATTGAAAACAAAATATTAGGTGTTTCAAATTAAAGTACACCTATTCAGAGCAATCTATAGAGACAACCCAGTAGCTGAAATACCCTCAAATTTGGTGGGTACCCAAACCAGATCATGGGGAAGAGATTTTGATAATTAAAAAAAAAATTAGTTCAAAAATGATTGATATAGGAAATATGATGCTCTAAGTGAGGGAAAATTACATTAATGTGAACCAGATGTTATGTGACTGTGAAATGATTCAGAGCCAATGATAACTGTACTTATTGGTCTTGGAGAGTGGTGAATGAGTGGAATAAGCTGCCAGAGTCTGTTGTGGGCATTGGTGCACCCAGGGAGGGAGCCAAGGGGCCCTGGCTCCCCCCAAAAGAAAAAGGAAAAAATACTAGAAAATTTTCCAAAAATCTTTTCCTAATTAAAATTCTTTATTTTTTTATTTATGTTGTGTCATGTCTTCTATTTCTATACTACTTATGAATTAGCAGTCACATAAGGGGAATACCCCCTGGCTCTCGGGAATCACAGCCGTTGTGAATGCAAGGTGAACGAAGTAGTACTCAGGCGATACTTTGCCCGAGTTAGGCCAGAGATTCACAGGTATCATGCATTGGCGTTCACTGCAGATGCTCAGTCATAGGTCATATGCAATGCATTGTGTGTATTCTCAAATTGTTTACTCAACTCGTCCGCCCCATTCAGGATTAAATCATGAATGCTCTCCCCCCCCAAAAAAGATTAGATCTTGAGTATTCGGCCCCCTCCAAGATTAAATCCTGAGTGTGCCACTGGTTGTGGGTGCCATGCCTGTGAATGAGTTCAAAGCAAAGTATGACAGATACTGTGCTAATGCTGAATAGTTCTTGACATGATGTTTTAGGGCCTCCCTCGATGAGTCTAAGGACTCCTTGGAGTTGCCCATAATAATGATAATAATGATAATAATAATAATATTCAATGATGTTTATTTCACTCATTTCACAAAATAATGTGATACAAAAAACATATCACATAGAGCTGACAGGCTGAAAGGAACTATCAAGAAGATCCAGATGATCGGTGGAGATGACATTCAATATTGGCCTTTGTGCAGAACCAATAACTGATGATAACTGATATTGCCATACAGCATTATCTACAGCAGAACACAACTGATTTGCTGAAAGTTTTTGCACATGATGTGCAATTTTGTCTTTCATATCTGCCAGGTGAAGAACTTTGCCCTTGATACACCATGCTTTGAGATAACCCCAAAGCCAAAAGTCACAAAGGTTGAGGTCTGGTGAACACGGTGGCCATTTCATAGAAAACTAGTGAGTAATTACTCTATCCTCTGTGAAATGCTGATGTAATAATTGTTGAACTTCACAGAGAATGTGAAGTTCAACAACTGAGGTGCTCTACTTTGAATCAACACTGTTGTGTTCAGGCACCTTCTTTGCTACAATTGCAGGATGACAAAAGTGCTCAACATGTCCCGATAATGTACAGCCGTGATTGTGAAGGTCACAGGTCTGGTTCAATGGATTTCTTCAAAGAAAAATGTCCAGATAACAAACTTGACCATAAATCCTATCCATACTTGTTGAAATGCACTGTAATTCTCTGTAGTCCAGATGTGGCAGTTTTAGTGTTTAATGTTCCATAAATATATAAATGAACTTCATCACCATAGGATGTTCCTAGGCCAAGCCTCATCCCACCTCCATGCATGCTAGAAATGTTAACACAAACATTTCTTGGATGCCGACATCTGTTTGCAACTTTTGGCTGCAGCTCAGTTTATATAGATAGCACTACAACACTTTATAGAAAGTTTTCCATACTGTTGTGTATGGCAAATCTAATTGTCTTGCTATGGTACATGCACTGCATCAACCTATAACATTTGTCATTTGACTGCTCAACAACTGCAGTTGCAACATCAGTCATTTGCAGAATTTCAGATTTACATCCTCTTCCTGGTTAGACTGTCAAACTGCCTGCCTCTTCAAATCGACAAACCATGCATCACGTTGCATTTGGTGTCATGGCCTTTTGCAAAGTCGATAGGGATCTGCACTTGCAAAGTGCTGCTGCAGCATTTTCCTCATTCCTAGAAACACTTCAAGCAAGGCAGGTTCAGGCAAAGCAGGACCTATCGTGGAAGTCGAATGACTATAGAGTCAGTTTCGTTCCTTTGTTTACATCGCCTTATGGCTCACATGGCATGCAAAATTCACTATCTTTTCCCACTCAGAGTGCCATATTTCCCTTATCAGTCATTTTTTGTCAAACTCTCTTCTGCATGATCTGGTTAGGGTACCCACCAAGTTTGAGAGTATTTTGTCTACTAGTTCTCTGTACAAACTGCCCTGAATAGCAATACTTTAATTTGAAAAACCTAGTATAGATCCTAAATAAGCCTGAGAAACTAAAAGTAATGCATGTATTTACAACATATGCTGTGAATACATGCATTCACAGTGCTAAGAAGTGGTACATCATAGCCATGAAGACTAAAGTAGATATTATTAAATGGCATGAAACCATAATAACTTTGTAGACATTGCACAAGCTTATAAAATGAATAGATCGACTGTTAGAACTATTATAAAAGATAAAGTTTGTAATATGTAGCACATGAAATGTTCACTGGTAATGCAATTCATGATCATTTCTAGAAAAAGAAGCACATTAATAGAAAAAAGGGAAAAATTATTGGTGGTTGGACTGAAGGCATGCAACAACAACAAATGTCAATAAGTCTTATGCTTATATAAGAGAAAATCCAAGAGGCTATTGCATGCTATGAACTGATTCATGAGGAAGAGAAAAAAAAAACTGAAGTGACACAAACTGTACTAGTATAGATTGTGAATGTAATATATACAGTATTACTTATATATTGTTTGCATTAGTTTACTTACAAGGACACTGAGAAAACTTTATAATTTTCTCCAAGTTTTCTTTTCATAAAGAACCTGTTTAGCTTTAATTGTCCATTGAAACAATTTGTCAAGCACCATTCTACTTATGCAGATTTTCAACTTGCATAGAAACCTTCAAAATGAACTAACTTCATAAATCAAGGACTTACTGTGTGTGTGCATGTTCTACGTTGAAATGAGAGCACTACATCTTGGAAAAACCTAAACTGCACCTTCTTTGGACCATTATCACATTTTCAATCCTCCTTCCTTCAAAACAACCAGTAGTTTATGTACATAACTGGATGCACACCACCAAGCCATACTAGTGCATACCAAAGGTATTCCAATGGGTTTGAAATATGATTCTGTGCAGACTCGTCATGTGGGAAAGACATGATATTTCAGGAAAATGATGTAACAGTGCAAAAGAGACACATCTGCTACAAAACTGCTACAACATAGAAGAATTGCAATATCCAACAGTGTTGCATATCTTTCGGTGCTCGACCTTCAAGGCACCATCCAATGAAATACCAGGAGAAACAGCTTCAGGCCATTTCAGCAGTGTTACCAAACTACACAAATGGAATGATGCTCTCTACGGAGCAGTCATTATGTTCTAAACACCAGAGCCTGTTTTGTTGATAGTGATGCTTGCTCATGTGTCCTGTAGAAGCTAATTTTCATTGTCTTTGTCTGTTTAATGCTGGCCTTCATACCATATCTATTACAACATTTATTCAATTTAGTCAGGAAATCTTGCAGACTTGTAGCAGATTTATTTAGAAGTATAACATCATCTGCATAAAGCAAAAAGAGCTGAGATTGACACCTCTAATTTTGATATCAGGTTTAATACCACTTTCCTTCATAATGTGATCCATATAGATAATGAATAAGAGAGGGGATAATGTACATCCTTGTCTGACACCAGATTTAACATTAAACCAACTTCCTGTACTTCCTTTAATTCTAACTGCTGACTTACAACTTAAATAAAGACCAAGTATTGCTTGATATAATGCCCCATTCACACCATATAACTGTAGCGTTTTGAATAGCTTCTCTCTTGGCACCTTGTCATATGCCTTTTCCAGATCTACAAAACTTAAATACAGATCTTTGTTATATTCTCATGATTTCTCAATTATCTGTCATAAAGTGAAAATCTGATCCTGACAGCCTATATTTGGCATGAATCCAACTTGTTCTTCACCAAGCTTCTCTTCCACAATCCTTCTTGACTGTTTCTCAAGTATACTTGCATATATCTTACCAGGAATACTAAGTAATGAAATGCCTCTGTTATTCTAATATTCAGTTTTATTTCTCTTTTTATATATGGGTATTATGAGAGCTCTACTCCAATTACTGGGAATTCGTCCCTCCATCCAGGCTTTCTGAATTATGCAGTGCAGCCACTGTAAGACTTTTATAATTCCATACTTCAGCATTTCTGGTCGAGTTGAGGTAAGTTTTAGGATTTGTTCCAGTAGCTGACTTTTGGCTGTTTGCTCTGGTTCCAAGGCAAAAACAACAGGGGCCTTGTTTAATCAGGCTATTCCCCAGCCGGCATGAAATTCTGTCATGTACCATCATGATGGTTTTGAGATCAGGACATTAAGAAATGTTAACTTACTTGCCACCAGATGTTGCAAAAGTTTTCATGCACTGCCTTTGTTAATTTCTTCAAATGGAGCAATTGCCTCTACAAATAAGTTTTTGGCCTCACCATAAGAATTCCTTAGCTTCTCCCTAACACAGATTTATTTATGGGGAATTCTGAAAAAATGTTTCTTCTGTTCGCCAATCCAATGTCTTCTCTGCTATGTTGTTTTCATATTTTATTAATGACCAATCAAAAACCCAATTTCTTGTAATAACAACCAATGATTGTAAAGTTGACTTTATCAACCTAACACTAGTTATTTGTTATCCTTTCTTTTAATACTTTATTTCAACTTATTAATGATAGCATTTATCAATTTTTTTGGTAGTATAATTAAAAAAAAAAAAGACATGGATATGTTCATTTTTGCTATTTAACTAAAAATTCAAAAAAATTACATTTTCCTGATTTCTTGAAGGGAAGGGTAATTTTTCCCCTCTGGCTCTATCACTAGCACAATAGGAACTATGGATGCTATTCTCTGTTATTTGATGTTATTAATTAATTTAAAAAATAAAGTGTATTCTTAAAAATTATAACTTTGTTAAGGCTCTTCATGGAAGGCCCACCCTAGAAAACAGAAGCCTATCATACCACTCTTTGAACTCATTGACCGGTCGTGCTCTCACCACTCTATCAGGCAATGCATTCCACGGTTCAACCACTCCTCACCATCTTGCTCACAGATTTCTTTTGTAACTTCCAGGGATGGCTCCTTGTCCTCACTCCTGCCTCCTGTTTCACAAAGCAAAAGAACTCCCCAGTGTCAACCCTCTAACTACCTCTCAAAAGTTTAAAACTCTTAATCATATCAACTCTCCTTCCATCCAAACTCTGCAGTCCACATTCTCTCAGCCTGTTTTCATAGGTAACATTGTACAGTTCTGATATTCTGCAATTAATTTATCCCCTTCAAATCCTGGGGAACTAAATTTGAGAACAATAGTCCAAGTGTGGTTTAATCATGGCTTTATACAATGGAACGACACTCCTTTATCTCTGCAGGTCAGTGTCCTCAATACCGCAGCAATCTTCTGGGTTACCTTCAACATCTTTGCAATTGTTCCCTGAATTTCAGGTTTCTATCAGTAATCACCCCTAGATCCCTTGCCCCCCCCCCCCACTTCCTCCAGTACAGTTCCTCCAACAGAGTATGCAGCCTCCCATTTATTTATCTCAAACTTCAAGAGATTACATTTTGCAGCATTAAACTGACATCCCCCATTCGTTTTCTCATCTGCCTAGTTTATTTAAATCTTCTTGCAGGGTTACCACATCTACATTATTACTAATAATCATTCCCAGTTTCACATCTCTGCAAACAGCTGAATATCTCCCTGCAGTCTATTGACAATGTCATTGATATAAGGTTATATAAGGTTATACAATACAGGTCCCAGTACTGAGCCCTTTGGGTTCCCCCACTTGTAATAACATTCTGCCTCCTTGATATTGTCCCCCCCTCCATTCACAACTCTCTGATACCTATCAGATAGCCAATCCTGAATCCAGTTCATTAACCTGACATCTAAACCCATGTGCTGCAACTTAAATATCAGCTTATTATGTGGTACCCTGTCAAATGCCTTTGTAAAATCAAAACGACAGAATATGCCCTCATCAACTGCTCTTGTCACTTTAATTATAAAAGACAATCATATTACTAATGCAAGAGCACCCCACAATCTACCCAATGCTGTATATGGTCCCTCATTAATTTCTCCAAGATCTTAACAACTACTGATGAAACACAAACTAGTCACCTATTCTGATATTCTGCAATTTGTCTATAATTTCACACTTCCAGTCTGCTACCACCCTTATGTAATGGCACTCTCTTACCCTTCTTCCATTCCCTGGGTACCTTTCCCTTGGCTAGACTTTCTATAGCGGTGTCAGTTCTTTAGCACATTCTCTCAAAACCCGTGGTGAAATTCCATCCAGTCCAACTGCTTCATTGATATCCAGAGTACCCAGTGTTCGAAACACTCTTCTTGCACTTCTAAACCTCAAACCTGCCTATCCCTGTAGTATTAAAACTTACTTCTCCAGGATGAAATACTCCAATACAATGTTCATTGAAAAACTACTATGTCCTCTACATCAGTCACTCTATTCCCATTTTTATTTAACAATGTCATTCTTCCACAATCATTTCTCCTCCTAGTGGCCACATAACTAAAAAATTCCTTAGGATTTTCTTTGGATCTCAGGGCCAATCTCTTCTCATATTCCAGTTTTGCCTTCCTTACAATACTAATCACTCTTCTGGCCTGAGTCTCATTCTTCATGCATCTGCTCTCCATCTCCCTCCTTATATCTCTTCCATAACCTCTTTTTAACCCACAGTTACTGTTTGATATTGTTTGTCATCCACTTTACACCAAATTGTGTCCTCTTCTTCACTCATGATATACAGATTACTATTGCTGCTAATAAATATTCCTTTACAATTTCCCAAGCACTAATGATATCTTACCCTTCCAATTCCTCCCTCCATGAAACTGCCCCAAGTTGATATCTAAGACTATTATAATCACTTGCCTTATAATTCCATATACATTCCTTTCTCTTTGATACTCCTACATGTCTATTCATCTTCCAAGTCAAAACCACATGGTAACTCTCTCCAACTGGGGACATAGTTGCCATCTCAGTTATAATCAGCTCTTCTGATGCTATGACCAAATCCAAAACTCTTGAACATTGTGTTCCTTCTACTACACATTGCCTAACACATTTGTCCCTCAAGGATTCTAGAAATTCTGTTTCCTTACTATTACACGCAATTTCCTCTTTCCAATTTATACCGCTGTAGTTAAAATCTCCCACAACAATCATTCTTCTTCTTCTTCTTGCGCTTGCCAAGCTCAAATGCCTAAACATCTGCTCCTCACTCTCTATGCTCTCTGGCTTGTAGCAACACTCCACTAAATATCCTGTCTTGCCCACCTCTACCTCACACCATATGCTTTCAAAACCATTATGCCACTGCCTTCCAAAAACTCCACTCTGAGAGGACATAAGTCTTCACTTATCATAAGCAGTACTCCACCACTGCATTTTTCTCTTCCTATTCTGTCGAAAAATACTGTACTTCTGTTCCTGTTAGTATATCATCTTCTGTCAACCATGTCTCAGAGATCACAATAATCTTTGGATAGGCTGATGCTGTCAGTACCACCAATTCATCTCCTTTATTCCAGATATTCCTGGCATTAGTATAAAGAATAAAATGTCACTGTTTCTATACCTATCATTATCTCCTCCAGACTTCACTGGATTCAGCATTACCCAATGTATTCCCCTTCTCCCAAGCACCTATTCCCACAAGAGGCCACCCCTGCTACCATTCACCCTGATAATTCTAGTTTCCCTGCACTGACTTGTTCAGAAACCAGGAATCTTCCCAGAAGCTTATGTCCTTCCTCATTCAAATGCAAGCGGTCTCTCTCTCTCTCTCTCTTTCCAGTTCCTTTCTGTCCTCAAATGCCCTCTAAGCATCCATGTATTCCAAGCCTCTTTTGACACATTCTGGCTATTATACTATTCATTATTAATACTCTTCTCCTCAACTTGTCATTATCATACTTAGGCAACACACACACTATCTTCCCTCTCTGAGTCTTCTTCCATACAACCTCAAGCATGAACCTCAGATCTCTTGCCACCTGATTCACACTGCCTCTCAAGTCATTCGTGTCCACCATCACAATCATCTCATCCATCCTTTCATCGCGCTTAATTGCCATAGCCACACTATCATTCCTCCAGGCATTCTATCTTTGTGCCAAGGATCACTGAGTCTCCATACATCATGCATCTTATCATTCTGTTCCTTCCTTGCTCACCTGCATCCTTCACTCTCTCTCTTTCTCTCTAACACTTTCTTTTTTTGTTCCCCCTACTTACCTGCTGTCCTGGCATCTCTCTATCCCTGGTTCCAGCACTCCCTCACATTTTTCTCATTCCCTCTCTTCAACTGTTTCTATTCTCTCCTCTTCTATCATTCCCATAACTCTCTCTTACTCCTACTCTGATTCACGTTGCATTCATTGCTTCCATTTGCTTAATCTCTTCTTTCAAGCTTCTCAACTCATTCCTTAGACATTCCACCTCCTCTTTCAACATACTATCTCTATCTGCAAGTTACTCATTCATCCTTCTAACTAAGATCATCTCCAAAAACTTCACAATAGTTCAAACTTTCCACATTCCCTACTTTTATTCTTTTTCATTTACATTCTACTTGTTATCCTTACCCTTCACACTACTCGTCTTTCTAGGTCAGTATTCTCCTGCCTCAGATGCAATGCTGCTGAGATCTGTTATACTAACCTTCAACTCACAAAATTCTTTCCATTTTAACTCTAATAAATGTATTCTAATAAGTACTCCATTAATGGCATTTAATAATTCAACAGTTCACGACTTTTTACTTTACATTGTGAAAACCACATGTACGTTATCATATAACATCATCAAATATATGCTGGATGAGGTGTTGCTAGTTATACAAGGCCTAACGGTTTATATCAAAGAATAAGAGGAACCATGAAAAGTCAACCAGCCTGGAACAATCTCAACAAAAATGAAAACAGAAACATCATCAGCAAGCAACTTCAACAGAAAAGAGACACAGCCAGCCTAAGCATTAGAGAAAATACTATGCCAACATAATTGATGTTACTGAGACTAATAACCACCACTGTGAGATGTTTCCAAGGAATAAATATGAGATAATATATTCAGCACTAGAAATCAAGCAGAAAGAAAGAGAGAATAGCTATAACAATCCACACTAAGCATGACAATCAATCTATCAAAATGGGAAATTGAACAATGAAAACTATGGCTTCACAGAAAATTCTAGAAATAAAGACGTAGAAGAGGTATTTAAGAATTTCAGATCAATTGTCTTTCTCAAGAGATTTCTTTCATAAAACTTTTCTTGTTACATATTTTCTACAAGAAAATTTATTTGTCTAGTGTTTATTATTTAACAGCCATATAAATAAATAATGTGAAAAATGTTTACCATGTAATGATATAGGAAAAGTGTTCATTCCGAAGAGAAATTCTTGTCTGTCCTCCTATTGGACCTCCTGGGACTGAACTATCTGTAAAACAAATAAATAAATGCATACAACTATTCAATGAATACTTGAACTTAAATTTTAAAACTTGCTTTGATGAAATACAGCCTAAAAAAAAAAAAAGAAAGAAAAGAATTACAGAGAAGTGTCACAAATACAAAATCATATCTGATTTCTGAATTACGATGGGAGCACAATAGAATCTTCTAGAACGGCAAAAATATTTAATTTTATTAGCTTTTCATTACATAGGTCAATCAATTAAATCTTTTATTTATTTATTGTAATTAATTTTTTATAATTAATATTATCCTTCTTTTCAGATTCCAAGAGGATCATTGGATTGATCCTATAAATGCTTTCCAAGCTTTCCTTATCCTTGCCATTGGTCTTAGTTCAGCAAAAACTGTTCTCACATTCCATTAAAATCGATTTCCTCCATGTATTTTTAGGGTGGCCAGGAGTTCTCTTTCTTTGCTGATTCCATTTCTGGGCTGCATGACAGATTTCTTGATGATCTACCCTAAGCGTATGTCTAATCCATATAAATTTTCATTTTCTGATTTCAAGGTTGACTTTTGTTGATTTGTTATTTTTCATTAGTAATAAGAGTCTTCGTTAGTAATAATTTGTGGCCATCAAAATTCAAAGTATGCTCTGCAGACATACATTTATGAATGTTTGTAGCTCTCTTTGTATTTCCTTTGAAACTAGCCACATTTCTCATCCATATAAATTATGGCAGTATAGACTGGAATGAAGAGATAGCATTTAAGAATAAGGAAAATTAATTTCTCAAGTTCTTGAGAGATAACTATCTCAGGTAGCATGTAAAGAGGACACGCAACAATTGAGAGTTTTAGGTCTGATCATTTCATCAGAGGATGTAATTGTGAGTGGGGTTTCGCACTTTCCTCCAGCTGGTGAGAGTGATCATGAAGTGATCACCCAGTTGTGGCTAGCCATATGCAGACTACTGGGAGGAAAGGATATATGTGGAAGTACAAGGCTGGTGATTATGACAAGCTTAGGAGATAGCTTGGAGCTATAGCATGGAATGAGGAGTTGAGTGGCAAGGAAATAGATGCTTCTTGGGAACTGACAAAGAAATACACAACAGCATCCATGTGTGAATGTATTCCAAAGGCCAAATAAGGTAGGTGTAAAATGGATAAATAAGGGGCTTAAGTATGAAATCTGGAGGAAGAAGAAGATACTACTCTGGAGGCAAGAAGAATAATGGTAATAATCAGTTACATGAAAACTATAAAGAACAAGCCAGGAGAGTGACTCAGTTAGTAAGGAAAACAAAAGTAGAGTATGAGCAGAAATTGGCAAATCAAAAAAGAAAAACCCTAGAGAGTTTTTTAGATATGTGGCAAATAGAAGGAAGAATAATTATGGTAAGATGATGTTAATGGATGAAAATGGCAGAATGGTAACTGCCAGTCAGGGATTGTTATCAGGTTGACATAGAAGAGATTTTTCATAGAATGGAAGATGGGGATGTAGAACAAGAGGTCATCACTAAAAATTGTATAAGAAGGGTGTGAGCAGAGGAGTGAGGAGTAGGTTCTTTTTATGGAGAGTGGTGTGAATGGAATGGATTGCCTGAATGTGTTGTGAATGTAGACACATTGAATCAGTTTAAGGCATGGTTGGATGAGCATTGTGTGTGATAGTGTGTGCCTCTAATGATGAGTCTCTGACTGCATGGAGGTCAGATGTTAATAATAATAAAAGAACTGATTTAATACATGCATTAAATATTTTTATTTTTTGTATCTGTGTGAATATTTTTTCATTTTCCATATGCTACTAAGTTTTGCTTATTACACTTCTTGCCTTTTGAATCCTTATATCAACATCTCTACTGCTCTCCATCTGCAAATAAAACACTGCTGAGATATGTAAAATTTGAAACAGTTTCATTTTTTTCCATTTTCGATTGTACTTGATGCCTTGTTGTTCACATTGATTCTCGTTTCTTTCATTTTGTATGTATTTACTTTCAAGCTAACTTTCAGTGATTCTTCTTGTAATGTGGTTAATTTATTTTGGATATCTGCATGTCCGTGAGCAATTAGACATACATCATCTGCATAGTCTAGATTACCCAAAGTTTTATTTATTTTTCATGATATTCCTTTGGCATGTTTCATTCTGTCTGTTCTAGAATGTGATCTAGCACCATTATAAATAATAGGGAGATAGCAGACATTTTTGTTGTACTCCAGATACAGTTTTGAAAGGGCTGTGACAAATATCCATCATGCAACACCTGGCATGAAAATTTGTTATATCCTTCCTTTATGAGGTTTACTGTCTTCTGTAGCATGCCTTTGTTTTGAAGTATATTCTACACACAATCTCCAGCAAATGGAATTGAAGGCTTTTTCATAATCCACAAAGAGCAAATATAAAGGAGAGTTAAATTCACCCAACTGTTCGATTACTGTTCTTAATAATGATCTATTTTGTGTAAAACTAGACTGCTCTTTTCTCATGCCCTCGTTTAAAATATTAAAGATTCCACTAAAAGAATGATTTTGCAGAAAATTTTGCTAATAACATATAGCATGTTTATGTCCTCCAATTATTAAAATTTCCTAAATTGTAATAATTTGTATTTTTTGCTATTATTTCCTTATTCCAGGCTCTGAGGAATGTCTCTTTTTACCAAATATCTTGGAATAGTGGATAGAACATATCTGTGATAGCTGTGGTGTCAGATTTTAGAACCTCTGCCATGATACTATCATGTCCTGTTGCGTTCTCATTTTTTATTTCTTTAAGAGCCTTTTTTTAATCTCTAATTTAGATGGTAGGCCAGTATCAATTTTTAATTCATCTACTCCTCCTTTTATTTCTGTCTGTATTCTATCACTACAATTGTTCAAGATTTAACTAAAATGTTGTTTTTACCTTTACAGTTGTTCTTTTATTGACACTAGAATTTTTCCATCAAGATCCTTCACTGGAACATTCTTTTGCATGGCTTCTCCAGAAAGTCTTTATATAATACTGTGTAAGGTTCTACTATTATACTTGTCTGTAGCTTGTCGTGCCCTTGATGTCAGTTCTTTAAACCATTGCCGTTTATATTTTCTAGCACTTCTCTTAACTTTTTACTTAAAATCATATATTTATCATTAAGTTTGTTTTCCTTTTAGGGAGTATTTCTTGTATATAATTTCAGCTTTTTTTTTTCCCATTCATCCACCATTCTCCAAGTTTCCACTGATAACTATTATTTTTTCTTTCTTTTAGCATATCCTAAAACATGTTTCATTGTATCGTTAGGAGTTTTTTTTTTTTTTACCTTTTTAAATTTTTACTCTATATCATCATTCCTTATATTCTCTCCTCCATCAAAATTACTATACATATTTACCCTTAACTTTATTTTAAACTCATTACGACTTCAGCATTTTGTAATTTAGCAACATCAAATTTCCATCTATTAAATGTTTTTCTTCTAATGATTTTTTCAAATATATAACTGCATAGATCCCATTATAATGTGATGATCTGAGCCAATATCAACACTTCTTTTATTTTGGACATCTAGTAACATTTTCCTGCACCTTTGACTAATTTTTTTTTTAATAATATGGTTACCTACCCATAAAAGATTATTACTAAACTTATAGTACATCTGTACCATGGGTGCAAAGATTTTTTTTTTCATTTTTGTCAATTTTATGTATTTTTTTTATTTTTACATTGTCCAGAAACCCTACCCTACCCACCAAACATGGAACTTTTTCAACCACTTCAGGCCTCCAAATAAGTGGTTAGGTGGTGATGAAATTTATCTTCCACCTAAAGATAATCACAAACACACAAGCACATAGCAGGATTGGAACCCGTGACCTGTTGGTTGAAGAGGGGAGGAGGTATGCTAACTACTCGGCCAACCAGGCTGAGTTTCTCACTATTTACATTTCTCTCTCCCAAAGCATGCTTACCCATTACATCACCCAGTGTTTTACAGTCTACTTGGTAAAACGGACATATAGCATCTCTCCCAAAGCATGCTTACCCATTACATCACCCAAAAGTTTTACAGTCTACTTGGTAAAACCTTGATGATTCTCATTATTTGTGCACCTTTAGTGTTGAAGTCACCTATGAGAAGTAAGCTCTCATTACAATCATCAAGGTTTTACCAAGTAGACTGTAAAACTTTTTCTTTTGCTTCAAAAGATGCATTCTCAGTTTGGGCATAGCACTGAACAACTCTTAGCCTTCCAAATTTAGTTTTAAGATTTACTGTTATTATTTGTGTTGAAACTGGTTCTCACCCAATCATTGCTTGACTAAATCTTTTGCTCATGAGGATTTCAACTACATACTGACGTACCCGAGTGATTATAAAATAATGTCAAGTGTTCAGAGCCCTCTAGTGAGTAATGTATTGGACGAAACACACCAATATTCGGTAGACGTACACAGTAGAATATGGAAATTCGATTTAACAAAAAAAAAAAAAAAAGTACCAAAAGTCGCCAACAGGGAAAATTTTGGCACTGTTTACCAAGTAAAATGCATTAATTTGCATTATTGCATTTCTTGTGAGCGATCATGCAATAAAGGAAAGCCTGTGAGATTTCTTATCATTCGTAGACGAACTGCTTTTCGATGCCTCTTACCTTACGTGAGCGTGCTTTGTTAGTCAAACTCTATTATCAGCGGAACAATAATGCTAGTGCTTGGCTTCGTGATTTTCGGTGTATGAAAAATTTTCAAAAAGGACCGATTGGCATAACAAACTTACGAAAACTGATTCGGCAACTTGAAACTACTGGAACTCTAGCAGTGCAGGTAGACAGGGGATGCAAACCAATCAATCACCAACAAGTTGAACAAGTTGCAACAGCTATTGTGGAACAGGAGATGACGAATGTCCAGGGTACCAGCAGTGCATGAGCAATATCCTGGCAAACGGATATCGTATACACAATGGTGTGGAAAATCCTACATCAGATGTAAGTTTTACCTCTATAAAATCAGTCATGTTCAAGAATTGCACCCTGGTGATGCGACCAAATGAATCGACTTATCTTTGAGATTCTTAACACGCATGAAAGTGGATGATGCATAGCCGTGGCAGATTTTATGGAGTGACGAAGAGCAATTTTATTTGAACGGCGATATTAACACACGCAACTGTCGCATTTGGGCTGCAACTAATCCGCACGTGTGTCTGCAGATGCCTATCCACTCGCCAAAAGTCACAGTGTGGTGTGGATTTACAGCATCTTTTATCATCGGTCCATACTTTTACGAGGAAAATCGCCAAAATGGACCAGTGACCTGTTCCATCAATGCTAACAGGTATGCCAATATGCTACAGAACTTTGTGGTTCCACAACTGCAGCAAAGAGGATGTCTCGATTTGACCATCTTCATGCAGGATGGTGCACCACCCCACATCGGACTTCAGGTATAGCGTGTTTTGTGACAACGTTTCTCTGACAGAAGAATCATTAGTCGTGCATTTCCCAGGCCATGGCCACCGAGATCACCTGATCTCGGTCCTTGTGACTTTTGGCTGTGGGGATTTCTTAAAAGCATCGTGTATCAAGGACATGTACCCGATATTCCAACTTTGAAAGATCGAATAACGTTACGCGTGAGACAAATCAATTCCGATATGCTGCAAGCCACTGTAGAAAATGTCGTGCACCGTATGCAGTTTCTGGAACATCAGAATGGTGGTCATATTGAACCTCATTTGTAATTAACAATAAACATCATGAAACTGATGTGTGCTGTCTCTCATTTGCCATTTAGTCATTCATTAGTCACACCTACTAAAATTAATTTGGCAGCGCCAAAATTTCCCCTGTCGGCGACTTTTGGTACTTTTTTTTTTTCATTAAATCGAATCCCCATGTTCCACTGTGTATGTCTACTGAATATTGGTGTGTTACGTCCAATACATTATTTGCTAGAGGGCTCTGAATACTTGATGTTATTTTATAATCACCTGGTATATCAGTTATATTAGGCATCTCTGAATAAAGAAATGCATTCCCATTGGAAAAATTTATTCTACCAATACCATTCTGTCTTACTTGACTGACTGACTGATTTTCCCTTTCAGTCGTTTCCGACCATACGACCATAGGTGACTTTGTAGGCATTGCCCACAAAGTATCCCTGATGAGATTCTTGCAGAGTAGTTCACCATTGCTTTCCCCAACCCTAATTTTATCCAGGCTCAGGAAACGACATATGGCTGGGATGTATTCATGACTGTAATCCGTGTGTGTTCACAGGGCTGGTTTGCCTGCTCTGGGGGGGGGGGGGGGCAAAAAACCTGAGTTTCCAGGTGAAAAAATCCCCTACCTCTGTATGAGACCGGCTAACTCACCAGATAAAGGTTCCTCATGTCACTGATGGGAATCAAACCCAGATCTTTCTGACCAAAGGGCTTCGTCTATACTGACTGAGCTATGGAGGCTCTTACTTTGCTAACCCCCAATAATTCAGTTTTATATTTTTCCATCTCCTTTCTTAGTTGTGTTAGTTTTCCTGTTTAATAGAGTGTTTTAAGCATTCCATTGGCCAATTTGTGTTCTAATTTTCCAAGCTTTAGTTGATACAAAGGAGATACCTATGAGAAGTATGCTTATGAAGTGTGAAGTTGCATCCAATTTCTAAATTTATCACTTGAAAACAATACATACGTTTTTGGAGACTTACAGATTGTTAGCTCATAGAGTTCCTATTCTGGTGGTGGGGCTGCTACCTTAGCACAGATGTGCAATATATACATAAGCGTTTACTCTCAAGCAGATTTATATTGGCAATACCTGGTCACCAAAGCCTCATTTGTGATAACATGTTCTTCCAGCAGAAGGCACGGATGGTATTTGAGTGGGAGAGGCTATATGTCCTATATCATGAAGCCAATGACTTCATAACATTATGCAATTACCCCCCCCCCCCCCCCGAAACCATAATTAATTTTAAGTGATTCTAATATTTCATGATACATCCAAATCTACAATTCAAAAAATTTGATCATGTAAGGATATTTTTAGATACATATTCTTTTTCAATAGATTTTTAGAATATTTTATCCTGAATTAATTAGTAATATTACAAAAATTTTAATTACTGTGATTTAATTGCACTTCTGTAGCTGTTGCAACTCTTACAGCAATGAATTTGAAAATGAAAAAAGCATGATCCCAAAATGTTTCCCTTAAATAGAACTAGAAACTTGGAAATCATTTAGAAATATTGTTAAAGGGCTTTTGGGCAAACATTAATGGTGAGAATTATAAAGAACTATCTGATTATCTTAAAACAGAGCTGCTATATAGGTGTTGCTGGTAAAGAGTTCTGGAAAAGATAAGTGGTATTTTGAGTATTAATTGATGATATTGCTTGAATATTTAGTATATTGTTTTTTGGTAGCTTAGTGTACCTGCATGATTGTTTGCTTTGTGGATTTGTTATGACTTTATTTTATTGAATTTTTGAATATTGCCTTGAATGGAACACGATGGTGGTACGAATAAAATCTGCACACCGTGCACTGCAAAGATCAAATCCAATTAACATTGATTTTCAAAAATGGTTTGATCTTGTGAGTGCAACATGTGTGTGTGTGTGTGTGGCAAAGTCTTTGTGGAGAGACTAAACAGGAGACAAGAGAACATATGGATTCATAGAAAGTGTGATATTTTGTTAGACTATGAGTTATCAGTGAATGCAAAATGCAAAACAGACTGTGTGGCAAAGTCTTTGTGGAGAGACTAAACAGGAGACAAGAGAACATATGGATTCATAGAAAGTGTGATATTTTGTTAGACTATGAGTTATCAGTGAATGCAAAATGCAAAACAGACTGAAAGAATGAAAATTATAGCATAAACAAAAGAAATGTAAATGGAACAAAAGCAAATAAGACTGAAGGAATGAAAGAACACAAGAATGTAGAAGTAAAAGTAAATGATAAGGGGAGCAAAAGGAAGTATAAATGAGGAAACAGAAGTAAAGTGTTGCAGAATGAGTGGTACCAAGAGTATGAGAATCACAGAGTGAAATTGTTGAAATGCAAGATTTAATGAAACAGTTATACAAAATGAAAAACGAAATGAGGAACATGCAGAGTGATATTAGACATTTAGTGGAAACAAATGAAAATGTGCAAAAGAATAGAATGAAAGAAAATAGGGTAAAAGAGGTGATGAGTAATTCAAGAATAGCAATGTATGGAGATTCCATTGTTAGAGGATTGGTTAATGAAAGAGTCCATAAGGTCTTCTATCCAGGAGGAAGAATGAGCAAGTTAATTCATACTTTGGACATGAGGAGGAAACAAGCAAGAGAATTAGTTTGGTTGTTGGGACAAATGATTCAAGTGGACATAAGGAGAATGTAAGGACTCAAATCAGGAGATTACCTTGGAGAGTGAAAGATAACAGCACAGCGGGAAAGGCTCTCAGCATGTTACCGAGGTAAGACAAAGATGAATTCAGATGAAGAGTGAATCATGAATGATATATGGCAGAGCTGTGTGAGAAGAAGAGAGTCAAGTTTGTGGATGTGTGGCATGTATTTGAGGAAAAATAGAACTGTACAAAAGTGATGGATTACATTTGAGTGAGTAAAGTTTTGGAGTGAGTGAAGTGAGTGAAGCTTTGGAGTGAGTGAAGTGAGTGAAGCTTTGGAGTGAGTGAAGTGGAGAAACTGTTGATAGATGGAAGTGCAGTGTGTGTGTGTGTGATGAAAGCGGTGAAGTGAAGGACCAGGAGAGTGGAAATGGAAGAGATGGAAGTGCTTGGCAATGAAAACAGTAGTAGTGTGAGGGGCAAACAAAGAACAGGAATGCAAAAGGAACAGGAAAAATGGAGGAAGCCAGGAAAACATAGCATAGAGAGAGCATATGTCAGAAGTAGTAGTGAATATATATGGGGATTATCAGCACAGAAATGGAATGGATCAGGATGTGAGTGGAGTAGTTGAGACTGAGTATATATATGAGGTAAGAAATGCTAAAGGTGATTGAGCAAGGAAAGGTGTGATAGGGGAAATCACAGCCAACAAGTGGCTTGGGTAGGACTGGTTATAAACCTAAAAGTGAACTGCTGTGTTTATTTACAAATGTAAGGAGTATCAGAAATCAATTTTTGTTTGAATAAACTCGATCAATAAAATAATTTCCCAAGAAGGGTGCAGGATTGCTGATAATGATTGAAGGGGCATTAAGTCCATATAAGTCAAACATGAAAGGGAAAATAGTGAAATGATTTTAAGGCAGTGTGGTGTGAAGTGGACAGGAAGTAGTATTTAGTTGAATGTTGCTATAGGCCAGGGAATGTAGAGGGTGGTGATGAAGAAATGTATAAGCAACTTCAGTAAATGAACAAGGGAAGTGTGATCATTATGGTTGAGTTTAATTATCGTAAGACAGATTGAAAGAAAGAGATAGAGAAAGAGATTTAGGAACAACAAGGAAAGTGAATTTCTTGTGTTCTTGAGAGAACAATTTTAGGCATTGTGTAAGTCCATGTGAGAATCAAGAGTTTTAGATCTGAAGGATCAAAGCTATATAACTGAGAGGAGACCTCCACATAGCCTTTAAAGGAATGCGGAGAACTGACCAGGTCTTCAGACCTAATGTCCAATCCTCACCTTCTCGTGGTGCACCCTGTTGGATATCTACCTAGATACTGAACAAACGAGGATGGGCTGGCAGTTTGGGATTTAGCCGACCAAATTGTATTCTTATTGGCTTAAACCAAAATACAAAATGATGGTACAACATGACAAAATTTCATTCCGGCTGGGGCATTGCCCGGTTAAACAAGGCCCCCACCCCATTGTGTTTGCGAGGGAACCAGGGCAAACAGCGAAAAGTCAGCTACTGGAACAACACTAAAATGCACCCCAACTCAATATCACCAGGGTTGAAGATCGGTACTATCAACATAAGAAGCCCAAATGGCAAAGAAATGGAGCTAGCTGAGGAATTAGAAAAGTACCAGATCGATATAATAGAGGTGATTGAAACAAAAAAGACAAAAACTGGTGAGACCTTTCCGAGCAATAAATACAAAATGTTATATTCAGGCAATGACAATCAACGAAAAGGAGTAGCCATAGTATTCAACACTAAATATGAGGCTAATCGTCTTCAATAGCAGGCAGTCTCAAGTAGAGTGATGTGGGCAAATATGAGGAATAGGGAACTGGACAATGAGACTTATTTGTGCCTATAGTTCAGAAGGTTCTACTAAGGTAGAAGTGGAAGAATTTTTTGAGGCTCTAGAGAAAGCTACTGACACAATGATAAAGGAAAAGTTGCCCTTGTTGGGGATCTAAATAGCTGAGTAGAAAATGATTGTCAGACATACAAAAATATTTTGGGAAAATTTGGAGAAAAGAGCAAAGAAAATAATAATGGCAAATACTTGTTGGATTTCTGCTCAGGACACGGACTGGTTATTACTAACACCATGTTCCAACATAAAAATGTGCACAAACTCACATGGAGAGAAGAGGTAAGGAATAAGAAAAGTCTCATTGAGTATGTTATTGTTGATAGTAATGTTTTCTCCCTGGTGGAGGACACCAGAGTTTACAGAGGATTTGAAATTGGAAATGATCACTATTTAGTCTTGAGCAGGATAAAATTGAATTTCATATTGAAAAGAATAACATGTAAGAAAGTTTTAAAGCAAATAAAAGTTGAGCAGCTCTCAGATGTGAACTGTAGACTAAAATACACAAAGATTATTGAAGAAAAAATGAAAGAGTTTGAAAACAGGAACAAAACCTTGGAGATTCAGTGGCAAACCTTGAAGAAAACCCTGATTGATTCAGCCAGAGAGGAATGTGGTGAGGTTGTCTGCAAGTATAGAAAAATCAGAACCCCATGATGGACACAGGAAGTTAAAGAGGCAGTGAAGGAAAAGAAGAAAGTATATCAAAAGTTCCTGGCAAATAAGTCAGCGTGCTCTTAGAGAATACAGAGACAAATGTAAGAAAGCTGAATACAGTGTAAAACTGGTTAAATAAAAGTCAGGGGAGGACTTTGGTAAGAACATAGAAAATAAATATCAAGAAGGTGGCAAGATATTCTGGAGGTTGTTGAAGAAGCTCAGAAATGGAGGAAAGAGGGCTAAAAGGAATTAGAAATGATAAAGGTGATATGAAAATTGGACAAAAGATATTCTTGAAGTATGGAATAATTACTTTAAAAAAATTGCTAAATGAAACAAGCAGTGATGACAGCACAGTGGCAAAAAACACTGACCAGGCATGTGGACAGGAATACATATCCATACTTGAAGTAGAAAAATCCATCAAAAGCCTGAAATGTGGAAAGGTAGCGGGAGTAGATGATATTCAACCAGAAATACTCAAGTTTGGAGATGTAAAAGTCTTACAATGGCTGCACGGCATAGTGTTAAATCTTGAATGAAAAGTTTAATTTTATTGTAAAAATATTTCATTCAGATTTAACAGGTAACAAAATTTCTGGAAGAATACTTGTATATAGGTATAGGTGAAATTTAATGAAAAAAAACGAAATAGTCTGTTAATTGTAAATTCTCCTATGTATTATATTGTTATGTGTCCTTGTAAAACCTACAAGAGTTGAAATTTTGTGAAAAATATGTTAGCATGAGAAAGTTAGATCGACATATACAACGAGATAATTGGCTTATAAACATAACCTGAGACAGTCACATACTCGAAGACTAAGTTGTGTGCAGGAAGTCCCCATGGAGAACTCAGTGAGGAGAGAATGGTACCGAATGCAAGAGATTTAGGTGCCGGGCAGAAAAGGTGACGTAGTAGGAAGAACAGCTCAGGATGGATATATAGAGCTTGGTACTGCCAACTCGAGGCTTTTGCTTTTTTCTCCCTTGGATTCCTGTTCCAGTCGTTCCTGGAGGAGGAGGAGTACGCGAGTGCGGCCAAGAAGAACGATGTCCAGTGGCAACTATGCATCCAGTGCAATAGTGGACGAATAGCGATCCAGTGCGAGCATAATCATCAGTATGGTGGAAAAGTTAGTGCAGACTGAAACAACATGCAAAACCAAGTGGATCGATCCTGGCATAGCAACTTTGCCCACATCGGAGAAGGTGATTTGTGATCATAATCGCCAGTTTGTTCTGAAGACAGCAAACTGCAGGAGAAGGTAACAAGCTGTGTGAATTTAATGAAAGATCAAGAGGAAAAACCAGAGAGATCCAATTACTCGGTAATGTAGGAAGTTTTAAATTCCTTTGTATACTAGAAAGAGTTAGAAAGCAATAATGTGTGGATATGCTCAGTGATTGGCGTACATGCATTGAAACAGGACTTTAGAATCTAATCAATCTGTGAATTGTGTCATGTCTGAGAATGAGATATTGTATAGTGTAGAGTTAATGTACTAATGTATGTCATAGCCCAGTAGTTGAGAAACGGTTGAGATGAATTGTGGAAGAAAAGCTGGATTCAGGCCAAATAGAGGCTGTCAGGATCAGATCTTCACTATGTAAGAGAGATTCAGTTTAGTTAAGTAATCCTTCATAACTGTGTATCATATTAGTGTGATGAATAAACCTTTTTTCTTACCTAACAAATTGCCTGATCTGAAATCGCAATGCACCACTCATTAAAATACAACCTGAGCGAATCAATAGTCGGGGACAGTTATGACTGCAGTAAGGGAAAATTTATACATATAAAGTTTTGTAATTGGAAATATTAATTTGTTGATTGTCAATAAGTGTGTCATTCTGAGAATTAACTTCCTGGCAAAGAAGCTTCTCTTGTCTAAGAATGTGGATGGTGCAGCTTCAACAAATAAATTTTTCCAAATTCTGATACGGAGTTAATTCCAGAATTGTAACAAAGAATTTTGGCTCTAACCTGAAGCAATTTCTTTGTCTACCGAGTTTGCCCATGCGAGCAATTATAGTAGTGGCTACAAAGTAGTTAGAAGTTAATTGGAATTGATATGGATAGCAAAGGTAGAAACAAGCTTGAGAAAACATATTAAGTATTAAGTATAATCACTTAACTAGTTCAATAAGTAAGGTTTGGTTATCTTACAATCTACAATAACTCCACGATATAAAAAATTTAACAATAGTTCAGAAGGCCTGGACAGAGGGACAAATTCCCGATGACTGGAGTAGAGCTCTCATAGTACTCATATAAAAAGCGAAATAAAACTGAATGTGAGAATTACAGAGATATTTCCCTACTGAGTGTTCCTGGTAAGATTTATGCTAGTATACTTGAGAAACGTTTGAGATGAATTGTGGAAGAAAAGCTGGATTCAGGCCAAATAGAGGCTGTCAGGATCAGATCATGACTTTACGACAAATAGTCGAGAAATCATGGGAATATAACAAAGATCTGTATTTAAGTTTTGTCGATCTGGAAAAGGCATATTACAAGGTGCCAAGAGAGAAGCTATTCAATACGCTACAGTTATATGGTGTCAATGGAGCATTATATCAAGCAATACTTAGTCTTTATTTGAGTTGTAAATTAGCAGTTAGGATTGAAGGAAGTACAGGAAAATGGTTTAATATTAAATCTGGTGTGAGACAAGGATGTACATTATCCCCTCTGTTATTCATTATCTATATAGATCATATTATGAAGGAAATTGGTATTAAACCTGATATCAAAATTGGAGATGTTAATGTCAACTCTTTGCTTTATGCAGACGATGTTATAGTTCTAAATAAATCTGTTACAAGTCAGCAAGATTCGTTGACTAAATTGAATAACTGTTGTAATAGATATGGTATGAAGGTCAGCAATAAAAAGACAAAGACAATGAAAATAGGCAGAATCATTGAAAATGTCAACTGCATTATGAATGGAGAACCTGTGGAACAAGTAAAGCATTTCAGCTACTTAGGCACGATTTTAGTGAAGATGATAAATTAAATATGGAAAAAGACAACAGAATCAACAAAGCTGGTATGGTAGGAAGTCAACTGAATAAATTCATATGGAATAAGAGAGAGATTATTCAGAACACTAAATTAGCTGTATACAAGACATTGTTCAAACCAGTTTTAACTTATGGTTCTGAGAACTGGGTCAGAAATAAAGCACTTAACCAAAGACTAGAGACTGCAGATATGAGAGTCCTGAGAAAGATTAGAGGCATGAAAAGATGGCATCAATGGCAATATCATATTTAAAATGAGAATATTAGGAAAGAACTTGGCATTGTCAGTATCCAGGAATGTGTTAGCAGAGCTAACTCAGGTGGTATGGTCACTTAAACAGAATGAGTGAGGAACGATTAGCAAAACAAGTGTTCTCCTCCAGGTTGGCAGGAAAACGACCCAGAGGAAGACCAAGATATAGATGGATTGATACAGTACAAAGTGCCTTAGATGATAGAAATATAAGATCTGATAATGTTGGAGTCTTGACAAGTAACAGACTCATTTGGAGGAAATTTGTAGATAGTAAGTTAGTAATGATGTAAATTTTTCATGTAGTACTATCATATCCTGTACACTCCTTGAGGGTACATGGCAGGAATTTCAATTATCAATGATGATAATGATGATATTTTATCAGAGGATGTAATTGAGAATGGGGTTTTGCATTCCCCACCAGTTGGCAAGAGTAATGAATGAAGTGATCACCTGGCCAGCCATCTTCTGTGAGAAAAGGATATATATGGAATTACAAGGCTGGTGATTATGAGAACCTTAGGAGACAGCTTGGAGCTATAGCATGGAATGAGGACTTCAGTGGAAAGGAAATAAATGCTGCTTGGGAACTTACAAAGAAATATTTAACAGCATTAATGTGTGAATGTATTCCAAAGATCAAAAGGATGAATAAGGTAGGCGTGAAATGGATGAATGAGGAGATTAAGCATGAAATCTGGAAGAAGAAGAAGATGCTCTGAAGTCAGTACAGGATGAATAATGATAATGATCAGTTGCATGAAGAGTATAAAGAGCAATCCAGGATAGTGACTCAGTTAGTAAGAATAGCAAAAGTGTAGTGTGAACAGAAATTAGCAAACAAGGCCAAGAAAACCCCTCATGAGTTTTTTTATGTGTGGCAAGTAGAAAGAAGAATAATTATTGCGAGATAATGGATGGAAGTAGAAGATTGGTAACTGTTGCAGAGAACAGAGTCGAGGTATTCAGTCAGCAGTTCATCAGGATCAGGACATTTCAGTGTCAGTGTGAAATCAGACGCTGAAGTGTAGAGAATAAAATGAGAGAAGACTTAATGGCGAGTGAGTAAGCAGGAGGTATATGAAGTGTTAAGTAAGCTAGATGTCAATAAGTCAATAGGACTAAATATATCAACATGTTTCTTAGGGGAATGATCTTAGCAGTTAGCATCAGCCTTTGCCTACCTGTATAACAAGTCTTCAACAGCATAAGTACCAAAAGAGTAGAAGGAAGGTTAAATTGGTTCACTTCACAAAGGTGGTGATAAGGTTACAAATTATAGGCTTATCTGTATATCTGGAGTTGTAGTTAACATACTGGAGAGGATGGTGAGAGTTAAGATACAAATCTGGGTTGATAATATGGTAATCTTTGTGTTTGTCTGAACAAGTTTGTTAAAGAGGTCATGTTTTACCAACTTGCTTATGTACTATAACAAGGTGCCAAATGTTTTGGACAAGGAAGGGATTTGCATATACAGTGGTACACTTGTATTTTGCAAAGTCTTTTGATAGACTGCTACACCACAAGTTGGTCAGTAAACTGAAGCAGATGGAATTGGATGACAGACTAGTGAGTTAGATAGGTGAATAGCTATCAGAAAGTCATCAGTGGTGTAGTGCAGGGGCCAGTTTTAGGACTGGTGTTATTTAATTTGTATATTAATGAAATTTGGATAGGTTTAACTGGTGATCTACAACTGTTTGCAGATGATGCAAAATTGGGGCGAGTGAAGAGGAATCAAGCAGATGTTGCAGCCTTACAGAACTTGAACAGATTATATGAGTGGCAACACTGTATGGAACTATCAGGTCAATGTTGCAAAGTGTAAGATTTTGAAATTTGGTAGGCAACAATAGGATACAAAGTATATAATTGGTGGGGAAATTTTGGAGGAAGTTGAGGAAATAAGAGGCCTTGATGGTGGACAAGGATACCATGTTCTGGATACATGCCACAGAATACGGTGGAAGAAAGCCACAATAACATACCATAGCAAGTTCAAATTTGAAAGACTTTTCATGGAATCAACCTCAGCCCTAAGAAACATGCCAAACCTCAACAAATTTGGTTGTATGAGACTGCCCCAAATTTGGGAGACGTATATCAGGAAACCTTCAGCCCAACGGCCAAGAATACCTACATAGCCTGCTAGGGGACACCATCAGGACTTTTAGGAGACACAATAGCTTCCTTGCTTTGTCCTCATTTACTGTGTGTATTGCCTGATTGCACGTGTCATTATTTTAAGTTCCTTTAAAGATGTCAACGTGACGCTGCCGAAATATTGGAAATATATATTAAAGTTTAATTTAATTTATATTCCAGTGTATGTTGTGAATTCCTTAAGTTAATTAATAATCATGTATAACCAACGTATAAGCCTTTCTACGAGGATCTAAAGTTTAGTGGTCCCATTGCATAAGTTGTGAAGTCATCACATCAGATTCTGGCAATGATGAAGAGGACCTTAATGTGCAGAAATAAAAGGTTCTGGTTCCATAATACACAGAGCTGATTAGGCCTCATATGGATTAATGTGCACAGATTTGGTCACAGCATTTTCACAGTGATGAGGATATAGGAAAAGATGCAGAGAAGACTAATGTTGTAACGTCTCCTCACTTGGATGATATATCCTTGCAAAGTGGTCACTCAGTAACTCAACTATTTTGTCTGTTTCTGTCACCTTACATCAGCATTCATTAAAGTTATCCTTCCATAGTCATTCTTCCTCTTACCTGCCACACAATGAAAGAACTCATTGGGATTTCCTTTGACCTGCTCAGTTACTTTCTTCTCATATTCTGACCTTGCCTTCCTTACCATGATAGGCACCTTTCTTCTTATACCCTCCATAATAAATTTTTTTTGCAACTCCTGCTTAATGATACTACTTACTTATCTAATTCCTACCTGAACTAAAAGACTGAACTAATATAGAATTTAAATAAAAATTAGCTCTATTTACAGCAGCAGCAGCAGCATCAAATTCACTATTGAACAAGAATCAAAAACTGTCTTCCTTTCTTGGATATGTTAATAATGCATATTCTTACTAGGACTATTCAATTTTTGGTCTATTGGAAGTCTGCATTTCAGTATATCCAATTATCCTCACATCATCATCCATCACATGAGGATATGGCACTGAAAATTATGAGAAAAGCTCACTCCATCTGTTCTACAGAATCCGGTCTGTTAGATAAGCTAATAAACATAACAATTAACACAGATGCTAATGTATACAACCAAGCTAGTAAACAGTTTAGTAAATATTTGACAAATACTACTCCTCAACTAGATCTCAAGCTGATGTTAAAAGAGTTGTTAAAACACGATCTAAGTCTGTGGTAGCAAATTATAGACCAATTAGGTATCTCAGGAGTGGTGGTAAAAGTACCAGAAAAGTTGGTCAAAAACAGAATTCAGGAATGGAGGAGGAAGTATGGCTTTGTGAAGGATTGGTCATGCCTTAGTAATCGATTAATTTTTTGATAATAGAGTGACAACTGAGTTGGATAAAAGGAATGGCTACATGACGATATTGCTGGATTTTGCAAAAGCATTTGACAGGATGCCACATGGTACTCTGTTATATAAACTGAAACAAATGGGGATGGATGGGACGCTGGTGACATGGATAAAAGGATGGTTGATGGACAGATACCAAAAAATAGTATAAGGGGAAGCAGAATCCCGGAGAAAGCAGGTGACTATTAGCGTGCTGCAGGGCTCTGTGGATGGACGACTGCTGTTTACTTTGTACAT
This sequence comes from Typopeltis vanoorti, assembly GCF_054136105.1. Taxonomy (NCBI): domain Eukaryota; kingdom Metazoa; phylum Arthropoda; class Arachnida; order Uropygi; family Thelyphonidae; genus Typopeltis; species Typopeltis vanoorti. The sequence goes on from NC_143560.1 coordinate 62,541,081, forward strand.
AAATGATATAGAAGATAATTTGAAGGAAGATATTCAGTTGTTGGCTGATGATGCAAAGATAGGTAGGGTAATAGTTAATCAAGGTGAGAACTTACAGAGTGATTTAAATAGTCTGACAGCATGGACAGAACATAATGGATGTCAATTTAATGTTGAAAAGTGTAAAGTTTTCAACATTAAATTCCTCTAGGAAACTGATGAAACTAGGGATTTGGTGATAGTAGCAGAGAGAAAATTGAAGCTTAGAGGGCATATTGCTAAAGCAGCCAGGATAGCTCACAGGATTGCTTGGTTATTGAAGAACATACTAACAACCAGAGACAAAGGATATCATTTCTCTTTATAAAGCCATGATACTACCACACCTGGATTACTGTTCGCGGGTCTGATCGCTGATCGGAGATGAAGAAGTGGTGGAGAGGACAAGAGTAGCAAGTGTTCAAGATGATGAGTGGTTGGTGGAGTGCTCCCCATAAGGATAGATTGAGGGTTTGCAAAAGTTAGTTTGATAGCAGAAAAAAAAAGGGGGAGGATATGATTGAAACATTTAAGTAACTTGAAGGATTTTATAGAATTAATACAAAGGAAATATTTCAGCACTTGGCTAGAGCAGGCAGAACAAGAGGTCATCCCTGGAAGTTGGGTAAGAGTGTGGTTACCAAGGGTGTGAGGACTAGATTTTTCACTTGGAGAGTTGTAATTAATGGAATGGGTTACCTGAGTCAGTTATGAGTGATTTGTCTGTTAACAGTTTCAAGGTGAGGTGCAATAGCTATTGTTGATAGTTTGGGGCTCCCATGATGTCTTAGGACACCATGGAGGTGCTTGTGCAATAATAATAATAATAGCATTCTTGACTTCATCATATTAACTAAAAATACAACAGTACTTCATCCATTAAGTTGCTTTATGAATGCTTTTTTGTACTGCTGAGTTCAGTAGAAGTTGTTAAATGTATCCACTAGGGTAAAAAAAACATACCCACTAAAGAGAATGTATATCGAGTTTTATTGCATATTAAGACATTTACCAACTATTTTGTTCAAAGTATAAATAAGCACTGATTTTACTGCCTCTTGTAATAATTAACAAATAACTTAATCACAGGTGTTATCTGATCAGGACTAAAGAAGATGAAACATACTTGTTAATAACCTATAATGAAATATCAATCTGTGAATTACTTTAGTGCCTATAGCTTATATCCTTATTGTTTACTACCCTTCTTTCTAGTAAATGGTGATGATTTACCTTCTGGACCTTCTTATTCCTAGTCTGCCAACTCAAAGGCTACAGGATAAGTAAACTACAACTCTGAAGGAAAAGAAAATAGAATAGAGGAAGGACAGAATTTTTTTCTTTATTCAGGGATGATACAAGACTTGAAATATAATAACTATAAACTTATATTTTTTTCTTTTCAGGAAACTTAAAAATGTGTTTACATATTCATTTACTTGAATATTAAATTTCGTTTTTTTTTAGGGGGGGGGGATTGATCTCAACTGCAATTTTTTCTGCTTTTTGAATATGAATACAATGAACTTGGATTCTACAATTAGTGTGTATATTTAGTTTAAGCATTTCACTTCAAACTTCCAAAATTAGAACCAATATCTAAACTATACAAATTACATATTATAATCCATATTTTATAACCAAATAGAAAAAGAAACTTAACAGTTTCGAAAATTTACCACAGAGCTTATGAGAGTATAACCTTTGGCATTGGAGTGGTCTTCATATGCACTACTTAAAAGACACAATCTCTGCCCGGGAGCCCTATGTTTGCCTTTTATTTGTGCTTTAATTAGGTTTCACTGGCCTGACAGCTGTTTCAAATTGGTTGGTTCTCATCTCTCCTTTCTCTCATAAGCAAATTCTCAGTAGATGCATAATCAAATTTCTCAAGTTACCTGAGTAACTATACAAATTATATTTTACTGGTACTTCCCTGTCAATTAAAAGAAACAAAAAATGGCAGTGTTTCACTGCCACAACCTCAAATTACAGAATACAAATATGCCTTATAAAGAAATTATCTGATATTGAATAAAAGAAAGTTTTTTTCCTGCAACTTTTTGAAAAGGGAATGCTACAACATTACATTTCAATACTGAGATCTAAATGTTAAATTATATAAGTTCTTATTACATATCTGCATTAACAGTTTAATATACTTTTATGACTCACCGAAATCAGCATCGAGAAAGACAGGATCAGTGTTGCATTTCTTAGCCATTAGTTCTATATCACGAAAATTCCAAAATTTACTAGAAGGTTCATTTTTAGAACCAAATGGTGGCCTCTAAAAATATTAAATATACAAAAAGACATCAATGTAAACTGCAATAATAAATAAATATATAGGTTGATTCCACACCTGTGATAAACTTTAAAAGAAATAGTCTATACTTCAAAACCAATAAAAAGGTTGCAATAAACATGGGTCAGGAAACACCATTTGTGAGATATAATCCTTGGCAGTTATAGCATGAACACACAGACAGATGCAAATGAATCACATGATTGGAAACAACCAGAATCACATTCAGTATGCATCTGGAGTTACGTTCAGTCAAATAAATTTGTCCAGTTTGTGAGAAAGTGGCAGCTGCTATTTGTTTCAATTGTAGATAGTTTTTTTCGTTTGCCAAGAAATTACATTCTTGTCTAATCCTTTATCCAAGTATAAGCAAACAAAGTTTGAATATGAACCATATGAACCAACATTCTAACAAAGTGAAATATACATCTTATCTCTGATTCAGGGTATTTTGATAATAAGGTGATATGCTTTTTACTACTTGTATATGAGAAATATATGAATTTTGCATTAATTTAACCTTGGTATCTTCCTAGGTCCAGCTCCCACTGATGAGACCTCTACAAGGGTTGAAACCAGTCTGGTAAAAACCCTCCCTTAATGCACAGCATTATGCACCTTTGAAAGGAAGTGTGCTTTGCATTATGGGATACTAAGGCAATTGATGTGAAGACATCAGCTTCTATATTCAAGTAGCCTAGTTATAATGATACTTCACATGCAAATTTTGTTTACTTACACTTGGATAAAGAATTAAATAAATATATAGTTTCTTGGAAAGTATAATTTATTTGTGCTAGTGTCCCTAAGTCATATATCAGCATTGTGCAATGGAAGGAGGAAAGGGTTCATATTTACTGAAATACCTGTTGTGCATTCTTATTATGGAAAAGCCAAAAGAAATGAACACGAAGCATGTTAACTTTATCATTGAAGCTATCCCTGGATATCGAATTCCATGCTTTTGAACACTGCTCTCTTCATCACTGTCTTTGTGAGCATTGCACAGTTTTGGCACACCAAAATGAAGAATAGAATGAAAAATTGTGAGGATACCAGAAGGTGAGGAAAGTATGTTTTGTTTCTAGAGCCGGAAAATCAGCTTTACCCGTACATTTCCAGTGAGTTCAAGCATTTTATCAGATGATGATCATTATCAAATGGTATTTTTGTCAGCAATTTCCACCAGATAAACAATTTCTCTCTTGTGTTTTTCATAGCTGAGGCAATATTCACTTGACAGTATTTTCAATTATTACAACAATCACATGTGGACCAATCAAAATTTGCATACGTTTGTTTAATGGCAATTCTCCATTAATGCATGACCAGATATCTCTGAAGGAAGTTTTTTACAGGAATGTATATTTTGCCAAACAGACTTACAGGACCTTGATATCACAACTTCTTGAACAACCCAGTAGAAAACATCCTCTATAATATGCTTGATATTCCCCTGGTAAGGAGGATTGAAGAGGAGACATATGAGGTTCAAGCATGACAGAGCTGAAAGATGAATTGGTCAAGATGGACTAATTACATGTCGTTCTTGGTCACCTGATCTAAATTCTATGAATTTTTATTTGTTTGTGTACTCTACTCCAGTTGCCCGCCACAGTCATCAACATTTCTAAGGAGGAATGTCGATGAACTGCACAAATATGGTAAACATGCACACACACTGTCATCCTCAAGTGCATGAGGCATCAACAATGAGATGTCTTAAAGGCTGAATAGCTGGCAATAGAGATCATTTTGAACACTTGCTATGTGCATTCATTCTACAGGGTTTCTTTTGTTTCTTACCATAGGATTTATCCTTATTTCTTGATATTTTGCCATCTATATGCATTGCAGATTGTTAGATTTTGTGCTACTACAAAGAGCTGTACCTTGAAAATTGAGGTTATCAAAACCATATTTACAGAGAACTTTAAATTAGTTCTGAGGTACAGAAAAATCTTTTTAAGTTTATGAGAAGAGTGTGGAATTATTCTGTTTATGTAATAATTTAAAAAAAAAATTACAAAGAATGCAAAGCCATACATGAAATGAATGACTTAATCAGATTTAAAAAAATAATGTAATTTAATAAAGTGTCATATCACTGAATGTTCAACTGCCTCAAAACTATGCATGGCCTACATCCAGATACTGGCAAGGGGCAGACAGAGTAGAGCCCATTGCTGTCCCTTCTATCTATGTATAAAACTTCCTGTCTTGCATCTTGAAATATTTTTGAATAAAGCTGATATATTATGTGAGAATTATATTTTTGATAACTAGCAAGGTTTATGGCTGTCCTATCTATCTATTTACAAAGCTTCCTTTCTGATATCTTTAAATATTTTTGAATAAAGCTGATATATTTGTTCTTGATAACTAGTGAGGTTACTCTCATAAAGAAATGACAAACTTTACTAGTACATCTCAGGTATTTAGGATTAGTGATTCAGTTTTATTTTTTTTTAGTTTGTTTATAGCTAATAGTTTTTTTTTTTGTTTTTTTTAACCCATAAATCTAATTAACATGTGGTTAACCTTTTTTTTTTAATAAGGAAAAATAAAACAGTGTTTTAAACACAGTTCATCACAGAGTTGAAACAAGATTAGATAAATCATTTACTGGTTGACAAATAGATTAAACTGCTAAAGAAACTGTATGCTTATTTTTATTCAAGTTCATCAATGTAACCATCAAATTAGTGATATGTATCTCCTCTCAAGGAGTAAAGAAGAGAGTGACAGTATGACATGAAAAGTTTACATTATTAATTCCTATTGATAATTTTCCTTCGAATTAGTCTGTTACTTTTCAGGATGCCAATATGGGCAAACCTTATATTTTGGTCTTCTAGACCAAATATAAGGTTATGTCCAATGTTCCCTCTAATTTTTTGCTGTGAGTGTGTGCAGAAATTTGCCTTCTTTTGAAAAGTATGTGCACACCCATACAAGTCACCATACTGATCATTTAAACAAAAAAGTTAAAAGATATTAGTTCACTCTTTACCTTCTGGTGTCAATGGGACGTCAACCAGGTCACCCCAACTCCCCACCATGTTCCCACACACGGCAGTAGCCTCCCCAGTAAACCGTTGGAAATCACGATTCACAAGCCTTGGGCAGGACTCGATCCGGGGACTTCATGCATGCGAGGCCAACACGATACCGACTGTACTAGATAGGATTCTAAGTGTGTGTATTATTACCATCACCAAGTAAGTTGTGTGACATCAATCACAGAGCTAACATAAATATTTTATATGTATTTAATATTGATCTGATTAGAAGTAAGAAATAAAATAAAAAAAAAAAAGATAGCACTAGTGACTGATTGCCTTTAATTAAATTTTCTAACTTTGCAAATAACTCTAAACAGACATAATAAAATATTCCCATTACTAATTCTCACCTTGTTAAACATCCATAATAAGTCCGTTACTAATTCTCATCTTGTTTAGTTCTAGCTTCTATCTCTTTATTTTTTCTCTCTTCTGTCTTTGGCATTCACCTACTCTTTATGCACACTATCTAAATTAATTGAATTTCCATATAATTGGTAACTTTTCACTCTCATTAGCATATCCAAATGACATTCTCCTAAACGGTTTCTAAGCTGGTTTTTTATTTGATTCATTACTCTAAAACCTCACTCACAGTCTGCACTAGATGCAAGGAAGGTAGGTTCCTCCAATATCCATCAACTTTGCCAAATCACAAAACTGCTCATTTTGAAGAGCAAATACAACCATTTGTGTAAAATTTGATATCATTTTGCATTTAATTTTTTCTTGTAGAGAAAATTTGAAATCATTAAACTGACTAATTATTTCTGTAGTATCATCCAGAAAATCATGATATTTAAGACAAAGGGCATTAACATGTTCACTACCAAATGAGAAATCACAATGTGAAACAGAGGAGATATCAAACACTGACCATTCTTGTATCTCATTCTCAGGGAATCTGTCCTCTAAATGTGCACATAAACAATTTATAAAATTTAACAGGGGCCTAGTATCTACTGGTTCAGTCTCTTCTTGTTTAAGTAAAGCATTTACTCTGTCACTCCAGCAAACGTCACCTTCTAAATACTGATTCCTGATTTTGTTAATCTTCCCTCTGACAAAATGATGACTGAATAGTAGTGTAAGGTTACTCCTTTGTAAGATTTTGCACAGGGAAGCCATTTCTTCAAAAACATCACTTAAAACATTAACAGCTACTTTGAATGTCACATTAGTTAATTTATCGTGACAATAATTAACCATGGGATCATTTGATTTGTCTTTTTCAAAATATGTGATCAGTCCCTCAAAGTTTCTTATTATTGCCTGTAATGCAAAATGTCTGGATAGCCACCGCACTTCATTGAGTGGTCTGAAGGCAATAGCTTCATTTTCAGACACCTCAACAATTTCTTTAAATTCATGTCTTTTCACTGTGGAATGAGAAAAGAGTGTGTACACTGTTCTCATTAATGTATCAATATCTCTGATTAGTTTAATTTCCTTCCACGTATCACAGATCCCCAGATCCTCACGGTGAGCTACACAGTGTTGCTGGACAAGATGTGGAACTTCTAATTTAAGTTTTGTAGCGACACCATTAACTTTGCCCAGCATCACTGCGGCTCCATCAGAGGCAAACATCACCATTTTTTGGAAATGAAGTTTCTTTTCTTGATAAAACTGTTTAATAGCTAACACAATGGAGGAGGCATCACATGCCTGCAACTGAATTATTCTGCCAAAATATGTTTTATATTCATTACAATCTTTAGGTCTAAACTTAAAATAGAGAATGAGACATTTGTTAACAGTTATATCAGTGCTTTCATCAATGGTTAAGGTATAAAAATTTGCAGATGCAATTTGCTCAAACATGTCATTTTCAACAATTAAATTGATTGTTTCCAGAAATTCAAATGCATAATTTTTGCTTCACCAGCTGTCTGGGAGTTGAACATACTTTTCCATATGTTCATTAATATGTTGAACTGAATAAAGATTATTCATCTTAACAACTAATAAGACACTGTCAATAAGAACTTTAATCTGCTCTGGGTTTGATCGTTTTCTCTCTCAGTCATCTGAACTTTCACGTAGCATACGCAGTACTCCTGTAGCTGGCAATGAACAATTTTGTTACCTAAGTTGTATTTTACTTGTCAAATGGTGTTTCAAAAAGTTCAATTTCCAAGTGACATCAAACTTCTTCCCATTAGCAAAATCCTCAGCAACCTTTGCATCATGACAATAAATACAAACAACACCAATTTTAGCATCATACATAAATATTTCGCGCAGCTGAATGTTTATCAACTCACGAGCTTTTGGCGTAGCAGTTTTCACTATTTTATCCAGCCATTCACTTTTAAAGCAGCTAGCAATTCGTTTTCGCTTCACACCTCTTGCTTCCTTTGAATTTGACATGGTGCATCAGTTTTTTGCAATTTTGTTATTTAAAGAATGTTTTTTATTGTTTTTATAAATTTACAAATGTACACTATTCACTGAATAACTTGGCAAGGCAAAGGCTGAACCAACACTAAACATTGCCGAGGGCAACACAAGAGCTAAAAGATATGCCTAGAGGCTAGATTTAATTAACTTGGTTGTATCTCAATGCGTGTACACGAATGTTATTATTTAGTCTACTATTTTAAAATTCCTTTAAAAATTAGAGAATTTTGAAATGCTACAATATTTTTAATTGCACTCTAATTTAAGTTTTTAAAAGTATTTAATTATTTTAATAAAATTATGAAACCATTGTTTTAATTCGTCATGATCTTGAACTAATTTGATCAGCCAATCACGTTTGGGAATTTTCCATGAGTCAGGCCTGAGAAGTAAACAAACCGTGCACCATTCTATATGCTACTTAAAAATTACACATTTAAGCCACACCCATTTCACTTTGGCATCAAATCGCTAACCTGAAATAGGGTTACTGTTAGTAATTTATAAGTTTTGTGCAACTTCCATTAAGTAATAAAAAATGCAAGGTTATAGGCTTGAGCGTTGCAGAGTGACCGTATTTTTTAAAGAATTTATAGGTTAATGTTTAGGTGGAACTTCTTTAATTAATAAATTTTAATTTCATCTTGAAAATCTAGTGTGCGCATATTTTTTGCTTTGTGCGCTAGTTGTAAAACGTGTGTGCACGCACATGCACACAGCCTTAGAGGGAACATTGGTTATATCCTAGTAATTTACTAACTTTTTATAATAGGGTGACAGCTGAGTTGTATAAAGGGAATGGCTATATGATGACATTGCTGGATTTTTGCAAAGGCGTTGGACAGAATACTATATGGAAGTCTGTTATGCAAATTGGAACTAATGGAAATGGATATGAAACTGGTGATATAGATACAAGGGTGGCTGATGGACAGATATCAAAAAGTCGTATATGGAAATCCAGAATCCAGGAAAAAGCAGGTAATTGGCAGTGTGCTACAAGGTTCTGTGCTTGGATTGCTGCTGTGCAATTTGTACATAAATGTGTAGGAAATAATTTGAAAGGAAATACGAGGTCTGATACAGAAAAAATGAGACTGTGCCTGTATCTCTTTTTATTTAACAAATTGAGAAAATCAACTACGATCTCCTTCAAAATAGTTCCCTTCTGAATTGACACACAGCTGCATATGATGCTGCCAATGTTCAAAGCAATTCCGCAGATCATTTTCTGAAAAGCTGTTGAGGATCTCTGTCGTTTTTGCTTTCGCATCTTCTACTGAAAAAATGGGTTCTTTTGAGCACCGACTTGATCTTTGGGAAGAGGTAGAAGTTGCAGGTAGCCAGGTCTGGCAAATAGGATGGGTGCTCAAGCACAGTGATGTCGTGATTTGCACCAAGACAACGCACCAGCCCACAATGCTTTGTCTGCTTCACAGACAAAGCATTGTGGGCTGGTGCGTTGTCTTGGTGCAAAATCCAACTGTTTCTCCACAATTCTGGTAATTTCTTTCTCATGTGTTCGTGAAATTTCATCAAGACTTCAAGCTAATAAAGTCAGGTAATACTGCTGATTTATCAACTGGCTGCTGGGAACCCATTCTGCCATTACAATACACTGGATATCAAAGAAAACAATCAACATGGCCTTAAACTTCGAATGATTCATGCGTGATTTTTTTGGTCTTAGAGATGTTGCTGACTTCCACTGCATTGATTGCTGCTCGGTTTCTGAATCATATGTAAATATCCAAGTTTTATCAAGTAATTACTAAATTCAACAAATCTGGTTCATCGTTAATGCACTGCAAAAGGTCAAAACACAGTTCCTTGCAATGTTATTTTTGTTCATCTCACAACATTTTTGGAACTATTTTTGCATAAACCTTTTTCGTGTTCAATTCTTCTGTTAAAATGCGTCGAACACTTTTCCTGTCCAAATGAACTTTCTCAACTACAGCTCGAATACCCAAACTTCTGTCTTTTCGAATCACATTTTGCACTTTTTTTAATGTTGTCATCAGTAACTGCTGTGTGTGGGTGGCATGGGAGATCATCTTTCATGCTTTCTCTGCCTTCCGAAAATCATTTGTGCCATTCAAAAATGCATGCACAAGACGTGCACTTTTCACCATAACCCTCAGTCAATAATTGAAAAGTTTCCATTGCAGATTTCTTCAGTTTCACAAGAAACTTGATGTTAACTCGCTGTTCATTCTTGCACTCCAACTTTTCTGACAGAGGGTAAGAAAACATCCATATTTGGACACGCATCCACTAGTACTGAGTAAAGCCATGGAGTTGAGCCTTGTCTCAGGGTGACAGGTTAGAACATGCTCTATAACCATCTCTTTGTCTCTTCCCTCCCATTCTCCATTCCCAAGCTATAGGGTTAGTCTCATTTTTTTTTTTTTTTGTGTTGGACCTCATATTCAGTTGTTTGCTGAACTGTGCAAAATTGAATAGCATTATAGTTAATCAATATGATGTAGAGAGCTTGCAGGATGATTTTTATAATAAATTTCCAACTCAGAGGACAGAATACCACATGAAACTCAGTATGCAAATTGGAACTAATGGGGATGGATATGAAACTGGTAATATGGATAGAAGGATAGCTGTAGTAAAAAGTAGCATATGGAGGAGCAGAATTCAGGAAAAAACAGTTCAGTAATTTGAACATAAATGTATAAGAATAATTTGAAAGGAAATATTCAATTGTTTGCTGATGATGCAAAATTGAGTAGCAGAATAGTTAATCAAGATGATGCAAAGAGGAGCTTGTAGGATGATTTAAACAGGCTGCCAATGTTAAAGATAATGCATGTTAGTTTAATGCAAACAAATGTAAAATTATGCATTTTGGGATGAATAGATTACAAGCTGTGTACCACACCGATGGAACTGTACTCCAAGAAAATGATTTTCGGGATTCTGGATGGTAGTAAATAGTTAAAGTTTAAAGGCATACTGTTAAGATTGCCACCGTGTTCATAGGGTTATTTGGACACTAAAAAATACACTTAAGCAGAGTTAAGGAAGTTATCATTTTTTATGTCTATATCTGAATTACTATGCTCATGTCTGGTAATCTAGATTTCTTGGGAAGAAGGAAGTGGTGGAGAGGATCCAAAGGCAAGTAACTAAGATGGCAAGTGATCTGTGGAATGCTCCCTATGATGATAGATTGAGAGTTTGTGGGTTGCAAAACTTACTTTTCAAGTGTACAAGAGAGGATATGATAGAAACATTTAAGTTACTAAAAGGATGCGATAGAATGGAAGCAGAGGAAATATTTCAGCACTTGGCTAAAAGGAACAGAACAAGAGGTCAGTCTGGAAATTGAGAAAGAATGTAGTTAACAAGTTTGTGAGGTCTATGTTTTTCACTTGAAGAGTAGTGAATGAGTGAAATGTGTTTTCTGAGTTAGTTGCAAGAGCTTTGTGTGTTAATGAGCTCAAGAAGAGGTACAATAGATATCGTGCGGATAGTTTGGATCTTCAATGAGCAAGAAGACCCAACCTATCCATGTGCCTGTAAAGTGGGTGTCTATATAATAATAATAATAATTATTATTTCTTCTCATATTTAATTTACTATCTTCATGGTTTTATTATTATTATTATTGTAGATTTTATTATTATTATTATTATTATTCAGGCCATCATGGAGTCAAAAGACTCATCGTGGGAAGTCCTTCCTAAGAACATAAAGTCTGTCAAGACTCATCGAGGGGAGGTCCCCCCCTAAGAAACACAAAGTCTATCATACCACTCTTTAAACTCATTGACTGTTCTCTCCCACCACTCCATCAGGCAATGCATTCCACGGTTCAACCACCCTCCATGCAAAGAAACCACTCCTTACCCTCTTGCTCACAGTTTCCTTTCGTAACTTCCAGGGATGGCCTCTTCTCATCACTCCTTCCCACTGTTCAACCAAGCGAAAGAACTCCCCAGTGTCAGCCCTGTAACCACCTCTCAACAGTTTAAAAGTCTCAATCATATCACCTCTCCTTCTTCTATCCACCAAAATCTGCAGTCCATATTCCCTCAGCTGATCCTCATAACTATTCTTGTACAGTCCTGAAACCATCTTTGTCATCTGTCTTTGTATCCTTTCCACAGTTAATTTATCCCCTTCAAATCCTGGGGACCAAATCTGAGAACAATAGTCCAAGTGTGGTCTGATCAGAGACTTATACAACGGAATGATAACCCTCTTATCTCTGCAGGTCAGTGTCCTTCTCATAATTGCAGCAATCCTCTGTGTTACCTTCACCACCTTTGCAATATGTCCCCTAAACTTCAGGTTTCTATCAATCATCAACCCCAGATCTCTTGTCTCCCCTACTTCCTCCAGTATAACTCCTCCCATAGAGTATGCAGCATCCCATCGATGTTTCCCAAACCTCAAGACCTTACATTTTGCTGCATTAAACTGACACTCCCATTCATTTGCCCATCTATCTAGCTTATTTAAATCCTCTTGCAGGGCTACCACATCTGCACTATTACTAATAATCCTTCCCAGCTTCGCATCATCCGCAAACAACTGAATATCCCCCTGCAATCCACTGGCTATGTCATTGATATAAAGGTTAAACAATATAGGTCCTAGTACTGAGCCCTGTGGGACCCCACTTGCAACTCTCTGCCTCCTTGAACCTGCTCCACCATACACAACTCTCTGATACCTATCAGACAGCCAATCCTCAATCCAGTTGACCAATCTGACATCCAGACCCATGTGCTGCAACTTAAATATCAGCTTATCATGTGGCACCCTGTCAAATGCCTTCGCCAAGTCTAAGAAAATTGCAGTATATGCCTTTCCCTCATCTAATGTTCTTGTAACTTTATTATAAAAGGCTAGCATATTGCTAAAACAAGAGCACCCTTTCACAAATCCATGTTGACTCTCATAGATAACATTTTTCATAGCAAATTTTTTGCAGCTATTATTTAATTTGAGTGATCATTCTTAAAGATGTGTTACACATTTATTTAAGAGGTTATTTATTTTAGATTAAAGAACTAGCACAATATCTTCTCTTCTATTTGAGTATCAGTTTAATATCACTTTTCTTAACATTCATGCTAGGCTGTATATCATATTGTATATCAGATGGGAGTTTGCTTGTCCATATATCTATTGTGTCCCTTCCATACCAGGCAGGTACATTTTTGAAAATTCATCAATACAGTATATTTATTGAATGTATATTTTTTAGTAGAATTTTTGTGTAAAATTTGTATTTGTGAAAACTATCTCCACAGCAGAAAAAAAGTAATTTTATTTTGTTTTGAGTTATTAAAAAAAATGAGCATTTGCTATTTAAAATATGTATTAAGAAATCAATTTACACTTAATGAAGTATATATGAATACCTAGCAAATATTCAATTTTATAAATATAGAATACTACATGATCTACCAAAAAAGCAATTGTTGCAATCATTTTTTTTTTAATTTTATTAAATGTGGCAATCTAGAGAATGAAAATATATGCTAGTTGTCTACACTGCTGTGAGCAAAACACATATTTTCTATGAACAAAAGATTTTTTTTTTCTTTGACATTTAATAAGCAGTTGCTTCAAGAAGGCATGGGGATGCTTTCCTCCTTGGAAAGAAAAATTTGCACAGGTTCGAACTATCAATCAATTTATTGAACTTGCAATGATTTTATACACTGGTGGTGAATACTAACATTAAAATGAAGGGCAGAGTTTTTTATTTCCCTTCTATACAACAATCCAAAAGAAATCAAACATTATGTACAACAGAACATGCTACAGTTAGCAATACTTTTATAAAATTATTAGACCCTTTTTGATTTCATTCATGAAAAAAAAAGAATCTAAATACCGTAATATGATATTTCATATATATTTCATACAGAAATATATATGAAATAAATAAAATCTGAGTACAGCATTCAAAATGCAGATTTTCATAAAAACTTCATGATATCTTTCCAAAAATAAAAAAAAAACAGAGAAAGAGTTGAGAAAAAAATTGAGAAAGAATTAACAAGTTTGCAAGGTCTACATTTATCACTTGCCAGCCTGGTTGGCCGAGTGGCTATCATACCTGCTCTCCAACCAACAGGTCACAAGTTCAAATGCCACCGTGGCATGGATTTTTGTGATTGTCTTTAGGTGGGAGATGAATTTCATCGTCCAGTGTGAACCACCACCTCGCTTATTGGAGGTCTGAAGTGGCTTGAAAAAGTTCCATATTTAGTCTCTAGAGCAGGTTTTTGGACTATGTAAAAATAAATAAAATTAATAAAAATGGGGAAAAAAAAATCCTTAGCCCATCCAAGGTACAAATGTACTATGTCATTCTCCCCAGATGAAAACAGCAAACCCTTGTATAACTGGACAATGCCCAGCCAACATGATATCTGATTGTGTTTTCCTATCATGTTTGATAGTTGTTTTGGCCAATATAGAATACAGTTTGATCATCTAAGTCCAAGCTTGCCAACTCATCTTCATTCATTCATTCAAGATCCAGAATACTTAGTATGGGAGAGTAATAATTGGAGACTAAGAAGTCCAGTCAGTTCTCTATGTTCCTTATAGTTTTTTCATATAATAACCACTTGTGTGGAATTCTTTCAAATGCCTCGGCAAAATCTAAAAGAATCATTATGCATCTATTCCCATTATCCAACTCTGGATAATGGGAATGGATGATGTTTGGGAAAAAACTGTCACTATACTGTAAACCATGACTAGATTGATAACTAAAAATTCATATGTATACTACAGTAATTAAATTTTTAATAACATGTAGATATTTCATCTTAAGTATCTTAATACATCATCAGTACAGTTATTACAAAAAATACTAGGAATTACATTCAAAGGAACAGCTAGTGCACACGGTTACATTGGAATCCTTTTATGTGTATAGTAGTGTGTTTGAGGACTTAAAAAAAAAGAGGCTGTAATTAAAATTAAAATATATGATAAATTTATTTTATACAATTGAGGATAATAATTTCCCAGACTTTTGGGATAGTTAGACAGTCATTATGGTTCCAATTGGGTCTTTGATGTAAGACTTCAGCACTTTCTTTATATAAATGCTCATGTTTATATAAGGATCTATGTAGCAGCTTGGTGTTTTTCCATTGGATCCTATAGTTAGGGTTTACAATTCCATGTTGTGCAAGGTCAGATTTGTGTGGTTTGATAAGACGGATGTGGTCTTGATGCTCAGAAATATGTTTACTTATAGATCTTCCTATTTGTCCATAGTTAGACATCATACATGGAACTTCCTATATGCCAGATAGCATCACAGATGAGAGTTTGTCTTTTGGAGAAGGTAGCAAATTGTGGATCTGGTTGACTGGTTTATAGGTGGCAGCGGGTTTGTATTTCTTTATAATTTTTGACAGACATTCCGAGATGCCTTTGATATATGTTATAAGAGTCCTACAGGCTTCTTTCTTGTCTGGGTTGATGTGCAGGGAAGTGGCTGATGATTTTTTGAGTTGTTTTTGGATTGTATCCATTTAATAAGGCTGTATCTTTAATAATTTCCAATTCTTTAAAGATTCTTCAGAGGAACAAAATTCACTATGTAATAGAGTTAATGACTAGATTGGTAAAACAAGACCTACCGTTAACAAAACCATGCTGTCTTCTATAAAAAGACCAATATGTTATCTATCCACCTCTGGATACAACGTCTCACTAACCTCTCTAAATACATCTACTCCAGAGATACAGACTGGTCCATAATTGGCTGCATGAGTGCTAGCTCTAGCCTTGTATAATGGAATTATCTTGCCCTTCTTCCACTCATTATTAATGTGTTTCATTGTTGAGAATCAAGTTAAACAAGGTTATGGACAAAGCTAATTCTCCAACATACTCCTTTAATATGCATGCTAATATCTCATCCAAACACACTGCTGCATTAGCATCAAGCTCTTGCAATATTTTTAACATCTCTATATTTTCGTCTAGATCCATCTTGGCTGCTGGATGACTAATGGGTATGTCTGGAACATATACCTTTACCAAAATGATGACTTAATAACTCAGCTATTTTCAATGTATTTAACTTTCTTTTCATCTGTATTTACTAACCTATTGAGTCATCATACAATGATAATCATTCTTCCTTTTACTTCTCTGTTATATAGTGCAAGAATTCTCCCACATTTTTTTAAACTTGTTCAGCCAACTTCTTTTCATAGTCTGATTTCAACTTTCTCACTATGATTGCCACTCATCTAGCCTGTTCTTTGTACTGCTCATAATGGGAGATCATTACATTTCACACAATACAGGTTATATAGCATTTTGTTTTTATCTAGCTCATGCTTTTAAATCTTTTCATCCATTTAACTCTCCTGAAATTAATTCTCCTGACAATGAGATGCAGTTTATAGCTTCCTTCAAATTGAAAACTTCTCATGTAGTCTGTTATAATCACCTACTTCAGTTACACATATGTCCCTTCTTAGTGAAAACTATTACATGCAATATCACTTCCCAAAACAAATATCAGTACACATTGTTCATTTCAAATTACGAAATAAACAGGAGTGTAAATATGTATAAAAAAGACTAAGAACAAAAAACCTGTAACATACATGACAAGCCAGTAATGATGACATGCTGGTCATTCTAAGTAATTTGTCATCAGCTTACAGAGGAAGTAAAGAGAAAGCTACAGTAGTTATGAGGTTGCAGTGATGCATTTTAGCCACTTTATATATTTTGTATATTTTTATATTCACTTTTATTTCATAATTTAATATTTTGCTGAATTACATTCATATTCTTGCTATTCCATATTCTAATTTATATCAATTTACCCCTTCATGCATTTTAGATTTTTAACTTTTTTGCATTATTTTCAATCTTATACTGTTTTTGGCCTTATCATACATTTGTACTAAAAATCCTTCAAAAATCTTGGCTTATAAAAATATCCAGATATGTTTTCATTACAATATATATATATATATTTTTTCAGAAGTTATTTAATTAATAACTAAAACAATCAGATTTAATAGTCTTGTGAATTAGTAACATTGGGGCAGCTACATTTCCACTTAAGCTATTCTATCTTAGAATGCTTGCATTTCATTAATGATTTTTAATTAAAAAAATTAATCACATGATTAAAATTTAATAATAAAGTTTCAAATAATAATAATTTAATAATAAAGTTTCAATTTATAATAATTTAAAAATTAAGTGAAAAATCCTTAATAAATGCAGAATGCTAACTTTGTAATTATACTTATATAAGTATTTATTTTATTTAGTATTATTTTATTTTTTATATTGAATAGCATATACTTATCATTTTGGGCTTTTTTTTTTTTTGGAATGGGAGTATGAATTATCTCAAAACGACTAAGGCTATGGAAAAAGTGTATTATGTGTGCTATGTGTTCTTTGATATGATTGTTTTGCAAGGAAAAATGGGATTGAGTTTCCAGGAATATACCTCTGCTCGCTCACCCCCTCCCCACATCATCACAGAGGAAGTAAGCTGATAGATCATAGTCTGGGTATAAGTGAGATGGTGTATATATAAACAAGTATAGTAATATCACATGCTAGTTATTAAGAAAAAAAAGCAAGAAAGAAAATCAGATAACTCACTTTTTCTGGGAGACGGATTAATCCAGTCAAATGTATTTCATCTGCAATCTACAAAAATAAAGACAGGTAAATCTGTGCAAACCTTTATCAAATTAATTGAAATACTATGTGAATTTGATGGATAGAATATTAATTTTACTAACAATATGAAATAAAACCCCTTTTTTTACACTTTTCAGGGGACTGATGGAAAAAAGTGTAAATAGCAGGAAATGTAAAAAAAACATTAAAAAAAAAAGGCTAAAAGATGACTTACTGCTAGCATGTAAGTCTACATACTAGATTACAAAATTTAATAACTGAAAATAAATTTACAATTACATTTATCTATTTAAAAAATATTTAATTGTTGATTGTTTTTGCTTTTCGTTTTTTTTTTTTTTTTTGACATAACGCCAGATTGCTTTGCATTGGGTTCAATGCTTGACCTGATTTTTACTATTGTGTTCAAAGTGGACACGGAGAGTCCAAGATCTTTTGCTTAATGCTCACGTGTTCCAGCATGCCAATCTACACGGCACAGAATTGCAATCTTTTCTTCTACAGAAATACATTTTCTGTTTTTTTTTTTCCATGTTACTAACATGAAAAAGAAACTTGAAAGCAACTTTCACACACTAAATTACGTAGCAGAAAAATCATGGTATCGCTCATCACTACATTACTGCTGCAAGCATGCAGTCACCGTGATGATGGAAACAAAACTACAGCCGAAAGCAATGCCTATGGAACAGAAATGCAGAGATTTCCACAGAAATCGATTCGAAAATCAGTATTGTCACCCGAGAAAAAACGCAAATCACAGGAAATAACGTCAACATCAAGGTGTTAATGGCGGGAAAACAATATATCATAAGAATAGGTCTTAAGATGGGACCAACAGAAAATGACGTAAATGGCAGGAAAACGTAAATTGCGGGAACGCAAAAATGGGGTTTTACTGTAATATTAATTTATAAAAAAAAATATTCACACTCTTTTCATGTCAATGGAAATAAAATGCATTCACAGTATATAATCACTGTGAATGCTTCAATTTCAGTGACTTCTCAGAAAGATCTTAATATCTTTCTGATAATAAATGTTTGTAATTAAATCTGATTCAGTCTTTTGAGAATTCTATGATAAGTAAATTTTGTTCTTTGGCATATGTAGAATACATATATCATTCAAACTGGACTTATCTGGGTTCTCTTTTTCATTAGCATCACAAAATATTCAGGGATATGATATCCCTAAATATTTATGCTGGAGCAATTCAAGAGATTAAATACTCCAGCAAATACAAAACAAGCATATTTTTAAATATGTCACTGCAATACTGATGACATGAGCATCTGTAGCTCAGTCGGTTTTGACGATGCCCTTTGGTTGAATAGACATGGGTTCGAATTCTTTCTAAGATGTGAAGAACCTTGATTGGGGTTTTCAACTGAGGTGAGTTAGCCAGTCTCCTTCATAAGTGGCAGGGTTTTTTCCTTTCGGAAACTTGGGTTTTTCATCCTGCAAAGCAGGCAAACTGACCTTTAGAACACATGCAATTAACAGGCATAATAACAATGACCTCATTGCCTAAGCTGCTTCAGCTGTAAATTCAGATAAACCAAACTGATGATACGGATCAATAATTATGAACTCATAAATCACAATAAGTTTTCTGTAAAAAGTACTTAATATAGTTAACTAACTTACATGCACCAATTATCCATTATAAAATAGATCCTTTTCACTTTAAAAGTGTACAGTGTTCTATAGATTTTAGTCATACACATGCAACAATATATTTGAAGTTTTTTCCCACTTGGTTACACTATAATAAATTTAGTTTAATCCTTCGGATTTAATCTTGCGGACATGTTGCTTTGTATTATGGGAGATACTAAGACAAGTGACGAGAGCTTGGTCCTTCTTTACCACGAGTTGCCTCAGTCCTGAAGATACTTCGGGAGCAAACTTTGTTTGTTTACACTTGGATAAAGGAGTAAACTAAATTTATTATAGTCTAACCAAGTGCAAAAAAATTTCCAACATCTTTCTCTAAATCCAGAGTAATTTAATAATAAGGTGAGACACCTTTTGGCAACTCGCATAGGTAAATATGACTTCTCCATTACTTCCACCTTAGTATCACCACCTCTGGGTCTGGCTCTCACTGATTAGACTTCAATAAAGATCGAAACCAGTCTGGGAAGTGGCCCTTCCCTTAATGCATAACATTATACATGTCTGCAAGGAGATGTGCTTTGCATTATGGGAGATACTAAGACAAGTGATGAGAGCTTGGTCTACCTTTACCATGAGTTGCCTCAGTCCTGAAGATACTTCAGGTGCAAACTTTGTTTGCTTACACTTGGATAAAGGATTAAACTAAATTTATTACATGCCACAATACTAGATAATTTTAAATTACTGTAAAGTTTTCCCCAGCAATATCTTCTATATACACAGGTTAGCTGAGCCCATGCATGCAGGTATACTGGGATAGAAAGGCAAACACAGACTGAGTATGAATGGTGGAATCCTAAGGTACTAAGATGCACCTTGCATGGGCGTGATGATAGAAACTAGCTGAAGGTCTCATGACAATAGTCTTCCAGATTTTAGATAAAGTGAGGCAGCCAAATTTGTTGAGACTTGGCATGTAATTCTGGCATATATTTTTTCCTAGAATCTGTCTCAGCATTACAACGTACTCCAAATCTCAACAAATTTAGCTGCCTCACTCTGGGATACCATCATCATGAGACCTTCAGCTGGTTTCCTTCATTGCACTCATACAGGGCACAGTCAGGACTGTAGAATCCTGCATGAATAGCAAGATTATTACAAGATCAAATAAAAAAATAAAAAAATCAGCTAACACCTTTTATTCTCATATAGGAGTAGGCAAGGCCGTTGATGAGAGCTTGGCCCACCTTTACCATGAGTTGCCTCGGTCCTGAAGATACTTCAGGAGCAAACTTTGATTATTACAAGATTATAGTTAATAAATTTAGTTAGTATTTATCACCTGTACATGTGTATTTATTCTGTTATACATTAACAAAATCCAATATGTTTTGTGTACTAGATTTTTTATTTTTCAACTGAGATAGAAACACTGAGTGTAACCAGACCAGTACATGGAATAATAGTCAAGTTGAAAAAAGAATATTCCAAAATATCTAACTCATATTACTGAGATATATGCAATTTAGGTTTCTTGGAAATACAATGCTGCCCAATAGTTATTTTAGTAGTGAGAATATGTTTCATAGGGAGCATATACAGTATTTCCTTACGTTATAGTGAGCTACACTTCAATCAATGCATTCCAGCTATTCTTGGAATTTTTTTTTTTTTTTTTTTTTTTTTTTTTTTTTTTTTTTGCTAGAAAACCTTTGTAGATATAACTGAGTTAACTCTATTAATAGCATATGCCTACTGTTGGTTTACAAAAAAAGTACTATCCCAGTCAAACTATATTATGAAGTCAAATGGACATAAAGAAAGAATGGCAAAAAGTATAAAGATGCTTTAACTGCACAAAAACTAGTTCATGAAGTTACTTATACATAACATAGATGAAAAGAAATAATAATAATAAATTTAGTTTAATCCTTTATCCCAGTGAGAGCAAACAAAGTTTGCACCTGAAAATATCTTCAGGACTGAATATATAGTGTTGTACTATCTTACCTTGGTTAAGTAGTACAACACCAGGCAACTTGTAGCAAAGATGGAGCAATTCAACATAGATGAAAAGAAGAATAAACTTTTTTCTTTTTTTTTTTTTTTGTAAAGTATAATATACTACTCAACTAAGTGAAAAAATTAACCGTAAATTTAGAGTACAGTCAGAATGTGATACACCATTTATTTTATTTTATTTTTTTGTAAGTTTTCTTATAAAATGACTTCTGGTCAAGGCAAATTCTCAAGTACTATTATATTTCAGAATTTATCTGCTTACTAATGAAGAAAATAAGAAATGCAACTGGTATTAAGCAACATATTATTATTTATACTAGACCTCCATGGAATCAAAAGACTCATCATGGGAGATACACACTGTTACATACAAAGCTTATCAAACTGTGCTTTAAACTTATTCATTGTGACTACATTCACCTCACTGTCATGCAATGCATCACCAACACTCATAAACTACTCTCTATGCAAAGAATCTCCTTTGTATGCTCTTGTTCACATCCTCTTTATACAGTTTCCAGGGATGGTTCCTTTTTCTACCCTTTCTTCCATTCTATAAAAATTTCTTCCACATTAACCTGATAACAATCCCTTACCAACTTAAACATCTCAATCATATCCCCCCTCTTCTATTCATGAGCTCTGCAAATTGCATTCCCTCAATCTATCTTCATATTCCACATTCCAAGTTTACAACTTTAGCCAGTCTTCTCTAGACACTTTCTAATATATCCTCATCACCATTCAAACCAGGGGACCAAATGTGTGTACAATAATCCATAAGAGGGTGGATCAGGTCTTATACAATAATCATAACTTCTTTATTTCTGCACATTAAGGTCCTCCGCAACACTGCCGTAATCTGATGTGATGACTTCACAACTTGTGCAATGTGACTCCTGAACTTTAGATCCTTGTCCACCAGTACTCCAATGTTTCTTTGTCTCCTCAACTATCTCCAAAATTTCCCCACCAAGTGTATATTTTACATCCCCTTGTTGGCTACCAAATTTCAGAACCTTACACATTGCCACACTGAGCTGACAGTTCCATACTGCTGCCCACTTGTACAATCTATTCAAGTCTGTCTGTAAGGTCACAACATCTACTTGATTCCATATCACTCTCCCCAGTTCTGAGTTCTGCATCCTCTGCAACAACTGTATATTAATGATATTATGATCCATCATAATATCATTAATATACAAGTTAAACAACAATAGCCCCCAAAACAAATCTCTATAGCACACCACTAGTGACTTTTTTCTTTTGGGATAGCATATCCCTATACACAACTTTCTAATTCCTATATGGCAGATAGTCACCAATCTAGCATCCAGTCCTATCTGACCCAATGTATTTAACAACTTGTTTTGTGGCAATCTATCAGGAGCTTTTGTAAAATCTAACATACCAATGTATGTGCATCTCGCTTGTTTATAACATCACCTTGTTATAGTACATAAACAAAATGGTAAAATATGACCTCCTTTTAACAAACCCATGCTGACAAGCACAAAGAATACCACTGTTACAACCCACTTTTGTATCATAGCTCTCACCAACTTCCCCAATACCTCAACTACAATTCCAAATATACAGATCTGTCTATAATTTAAAGCCTTAGCCTTATCACCACCTTTATGAAGTAGAACAATTTTATTCCTTCTTTGGGACTTGTGCTGTTACAAACTCTTGTTAAACCAGTAAGACAAGGGTGACAAGTTTGCTTGTCGCCATTCCAGATTTCAGACATCTTCCAGATTTCATGTTTAAGCTCCTCATTCATCCATTTTACACCTACCTGAATACATTCTCACATTGATGCTGTTATGTATTTCTTTGTCACTTCCCAAACAACATTTATTTCCTTACCACTCAACTCCTCATTCCATGCTATACCTCAAGCTGTCTCCTAAGCTTGTCATAACTGCCACTCTTATTATTATTATTAAGTGACACCTCCTGGGAGTCCAAAGACTCATTGAGGCAGGGTACACACTCCACAACTCTCCATCTCCACCACTCAAATCCACCAACCGCAACTACACCAACGCTATCTACTGCTGACCACCACCACTAGTATTTCCACAGACAATCACAAACATCCATGCCCACAGTGGTATTCGAACCCACAGCCTTTTGGATGGAGAGTGAATATGCTAACCACTCAGCCATCCAGGTTATAATTCACCATACATCCTTTCCTCACAGAAATCTTTATGGCTAGTCACAACCATTTGTCATCAGTTCATGATTACTCCTACCAACCGAAGGGAAGTACAACTCTCCAC
The DNA here is from genome assembly GCF_054136105.1 of Typopeltis vanoorti. Classification (NCBI taxonomy): domain Eukaryota; kingdom Metazoa; phylum Arthropoda; class Arachnida; order Uropygi; family Thelyphonidae; genus Typopeltis; species Typopeltis vanoorti. The sequence continues at coordinate 62,564,504 of NC_143560.1, forward strand.
TCATAATCACATCCTCTATGAAATGATCAGATCTAAAAAACTCTCGAGCCTTGCATGTCTCGCTTTACAAACTTCCTAAGATAGTTATCTCTCAAGAACTCAAGAAATTCCTTATTCCTAAATGCTATCTCTTTCTTACAATCTATCTTACCATAATTAAAATCATCCACAACAATCACCCTTTCCTTGTTCACTAACTAAAGTTGCTCATACAGGAAAACCTCGCTTAATGCGAATTCGATATGCATGATAACTAGTTAGTGTGATTAAGTGAAAATACTATTTCCTGCTTTAGTTAGAGATTCATCAGTTAGCACATTTTTTTACATCATGTGAAATTTTACATTACCTAAATTTTGCCAATCTGCAGCAAGCAGAAAAGCTGGAAGTTATTAAGAGATATGAAAGTAGCGCTAGTAATACAATGACTGTGTGAGACCTGGGATACAGCAAGTCTACAGTTTGGACTATATTAAATAAGAGCAAAGAATACAAAGAACAAGGAAGGTTGCTACTGGTTCTTTAAGCATACAGCTCACCAAAATAGAAGCCATTCAATGATCGAGATGGAGCATCTTCTATTACTCTGGATTGAGGATTGTAACCAAAAAGAAATACCTCTCAGTACATGGAATATTCAGGCAAAAGCTTTCAATATTTTTACCTCACTGAAAGAGACCAAATTTCAAGAAGAATGTGAAAGCTTTACTACAAGTTTAGGATGGTTTGACAGTTTTAAAAATTGAGCTGGACTATATAACTTAAGAATAACTGTGGAATCTGCTAGTTTCCTGAAGAATTGCTAAGGATAATTCAAAAGGGTAATTACGACGATCAGCAAATATTCAATGTCGACAAAACTGGTCTCTTTTGGAAGCATATGCCAACAAACACTTTCCTAGCTAAAACTGAAGCATCTCAACCAGGATACAAAGTATCTAAAGATTGTCTTTTATTTTTATTTTTAAGCTTTTATTAGGAGGCAATGCATAGGCTTTAAACTCAAGCCAATGTTAGTTTATCGTGCATACAATCCAAAATCTAACATTATTGAAAAAAATCAGCACAATTGGAAAAGAACTTGGATTTAATGAACTGGATAATGAAGATGTGAGAGACACTTGCTCAATTCCCATGCAGAACAGTTAAGCGAGAATGATCTCCTTCAACTAGAAGAACAGCATGCATGCATGTGAAGAAGAAGCACTGTGAACAAGAAGAGAATGTTATGACTAAGAAGCTAACTGCAAAAGAACTTAGTGTTTTCAATCACATTGAGCATGCTAAGGAAATTTTGTTTAATGCTGATACTAATATGGAATGAAGCTTCAAAGTCTGCCGAAATCTTGATAAACTGATCACTAGCTATTGCAAATTGCATGAGAAGATGAAAAGGTCAAGCACGATTCAAATATCTTTACTTAATTGTTTTGTAAAAAAGTAGCTCAATTAAACGTTGACACATCAAATGACAATTTAAGCAATCGATTTTTATTAATTTTGATGATTTTATCCTCTAATATAGAGGATATTAGAAATTTACAGTATCTTATACTGCCAATTTTTTTCCAAATTTATGCTAAATGATGGATGAATTATAATTATTCCTATTGTTTATTGTATTTGCTTAGTGCTCATTAATTGATGGATTAATTAATCGTGTTAAGCGAGGTTTTCCTGTACATTTCTTCATTGCCCTCCTCCACATTCCCTAGACTATAGCAACATTCAATTAAATATTGCTTCCTGTCAACCTTCACCACACACCATACTGCCTTAAAACCATTGCCACTATTTCTCTCTTTCATGTCTACCATATGTGTTCTATAATGATCACCCTTCACTTGTTCACTAACCCAAGTTGCTTATGCATTTCTTCATCAACCTTCTCCACATTCCCTGGTCTATAGCAACATCCAACTAAATACCTCTTCCTGTCAACCTTCACCTCATACAATACTGCCTCAAAACCATTACCACTATTTCCTTCTTTCATGTCTACCATATGTGGACTTAATTCACCCGCTATCATCATCAGCACTCCCCACTCTCTATCCTCGTGAAAAACATCATCCCTTCCATTTCAATTCTTATCAGGATATCTTCATCCAACCATGTCTCACTTATTCCAAAAATTTTTAGGTAAATAAATTCAATTTGCGATGATTATAGCATTTCAGAAATAAACACAGTGACTCACTTTTAAGTCTTACCCATGTCCAATCATCTTTATCACAACTTACCTTATAGATCTCAGATTCAACTACCTAGGCCATTACATTTCTATGCTGATCATTTCCATACACACATTCATCACCACTTCCAACATTCATCCTTACATTTTTCTTATGTTCAATCAAATCATTTGTTCCCACAATCGCTACTTGTTCTCTCTCTCTCTGTCTTTTGCTCTTTCATTTCTCATATCCAAAGCACCAATTATCTTGTTAATTCTTCCTCCTGAAAAACAGTCCTTATGGACTCTCTCATTAACCACATCTCTAATAATGGAATTTCCATATACATTGCTATTCTCGAGTCACTTATCACATCTTTTTCTCTGCTTTCTTTCATTCTCTCCTTTTGTACTCTTTCATTTGTTTTTGCCAAAACTTCAAATATCATGTGCATATTCCTCATTTCATTTCTCATTCTGAACAACTTGTTTTTCAAATCTTAATTTCTGGCAAATTTCACTATCCGTTGTTTCCACAGTCACACTCCTCTCATTCTGATATTCCTTTCTTTCACTTCCCCACTCTTGCTTGCTTCCATTTTTTCATTCCTACTTTTGTTCGCTGCCAAAATGTCTATTATTTCTTCATTGTACATTCTTTCATTCCCACAGTCTTGCTCATTTTCGTTCTGTTATTCATGCAGTCTTTTGAACCCACATTCACACTAGCCTTCAGTCTGTTTCAGATTTGTTGATAACTCACAGTTCACACTTCCAACAACCCATACCTTCGACCATCTCCTGTTCAGTCACTCTACAAACACATCTTTCATATTTCGCTATATGTACATGTTACACTCATGACATTGAACCCCTCTCCAATAATCTACATTGTTAATTATATCTGATCTTCATGCTGCATGGCATACATTTCTTGTTTGTACTTCCATTTTGTTTTATTAAAGGCAAGCTTCAAAATTCAATTTAAAAAAAAAAAAAGAAAAAAAAAGTAGCAAATTCACGAAGCTCCACAATCTTGCAGTTGGGCTAAGTGCTTTCAAAAATAAACAATATTCTACTAAAATGTAACGAATATCGCCAATTACCACTAAAAGCAGCACTCTTCTTTTCTGGAGCTCCTTATCAAAGACCTGGTTCATTACAGTCCTCTAGAGGCCAAATTCCAATGTGGCTGGCCTATTGGCCAAAGAGGTAACACATCTGCTCTCCAACCAACCAAGATACAGGTTTGAATCCTGCTATATGCATGTAGGTTTGTGATTGTCTTTGGGTGGTAGATGAATTTCATCACTCAGTTTGAGACCAGCCCCTACTTACTGAGGTGTGAAATGGCTCGAAAAGTTCCATGTTTGGACTCGAGTGGTTTTCTGGATTATGTAAAAAAATAAAATATTAATAAAAATATATTACTTTTATATATATAAAGTATAATAAAAATAAATATGCAGATGGGAGTTACATAACAAAGGTAATATATATTGGCCTGGTTTGGTGAGTGGATAATATCCCTGCTCTCTAACTAACCAGGCTGTAGGCTTGAATTCTTCTATGCCATGGATATCTGTGAATGTCTTCTTAAAGCAGGGAGGTGGTCTTGCAAAGCTCCAAGAATATTTCACTTGTCTATAGTGAAACTTATTTCTAGTGAATAGTACTAAACTTGATAGAGTTTACCAACCTTTCATGGGTGCAATTGACACAAAATATAACTATTTATATATCTATTGAAATAGTGTGAAGTCATGTGTTTTTATGTTCCTGCATTATTTTGTTTTATACATTATCATAACTCTCATTTCTTTGAGCGTTATTTATTTAGAAAGCTATTATATGTATAGATTTAAGAAAGTTTTAGATGGGACAATTTTATCTTTGCTACTAGCAATGTTAGACTGTCTTTCGTTCAAATACTATAGTTTCATCTTGTATCTCTTGGTGGACACCTAAAGTACTTGCTCCAAGTGATTGAATTAGTGACTATGGCAGCAAGACTCATTACTTCAATTGAACAAGAAACCAGAGATCATTGCCACTTCACACCAAGGACAAGACTAACTATTTCACTACTAACGTAGCAGCAAAAACTAAAACCTTATTGTCAACTAAAGGGCTGCCTTTCACACTTTGATAATTTTCTAATATGATACCATATTAGGAAACCTCAGACTGAATAACACCTCAGGGCAACCAACCATACCAACATTATTTTTGTTACTAAAGAAAACACTCCTTTGGAAAAGTATATGATGGTGATGGTGATTGCAAAGATCATACTATCCAAATATATCAGTGATGTATCCTATGTAGCAGGAATAACATAAGTGTATATCAGCTACACTTTCATGGGCACAAATCAAATAGTGCCACAAAAGAAAGAAAGAAAGAGTGCCACAAAAGGATATTGATGGCAGCCTATATCACCCAGATGTGATTCCGAAAGCACTAGACCTGATGAAAGTAATGGTATTAAATGCCCACCCCTCAAAGAAAAAAATCCTTCATCAATTTCTCAGAGGATTCTTAACAAGATACAGTTTGGTTATTGGAAAAATATGCATGCTGTCAGCAGGCCACCTCAAATTTGCTCACACCAGATGTTTTCAGAGACAAGCAGGAAATACTTCCAAATATTCCCAAAGATTCACTAAACGACTTGTCAAAGATCATCAAGAGTGACATAAATGGAATCATGTACAACTTCTATTTATCTATATCCCTATGCCTCCAGTGGCACAATAACTGGTACCTCAACCCAGAGAACCACTTGTCAGAAACAGAGTAGTAGAATAAAACAACTACTCATGAGAAAAAGCAAAGTATGGCAAAAAAAATGTTAACATCACCAGAAACATCTAAACCTATACAAGAAAAGGATAACTGCAGTCAAGAAGATCCATCCCAACTGGAAACTTCAGTTGGGAAGGCGAAAGCAGATCTTTATTTGTCCATAATTTTCAAACCATACCTTAATACTAAACAGTTTATTTCTCCATAATAAAAAAACAATAATAAAAACTGACATAAGGATTGTTTAAACAATAAATTACATGATAACCAAGTAATTAACTTTAATGAAAGTACAGATATTTTGTACTGAAAATAACAGTACAATACCAGTGTGTTGAAACAAGCAAATCAAAGAACAGAAATACAAGGTCCCATGTGGGTACACCTGTAACCCCCATCAGGCACGTCTCCTGGTGGCAGATCGGGGAATGCTCATCATAGTTTACTATGAAGGGTAGGAGGGAAATAAAATACCTCCTGTGGACAAACAGGATAGCACTTCTCTCATAGGCCAGTCTGGAGGCCTCGAAGATGGCAGTCCCACTACCAGACTCAGGTGCTGAAGGCTAATCCCTTACACACCTTAAAATTTCACACATTAAAAGAAATAACAAAGAGATAGCTGAACTATCTAAATGGTTAATGACAAAGTAGGAAAAAAGGTACATGAGATATGGAACATGTAAAATTAAAAGCTTACATGGAAAAGAAAATGAATTAATAGATGAATCTAAAAAATTGAGATTGAATCTGCTAGCAGTCACAGAAACAAAAAAGAAAGGTTAAGGTTGCCTTTCGACTATGCCATCATAAGCAGATCTTACTGGAAGTATACAAAAAGCAAGAGTCTATAGAAGTCCTGAAATAGGCAGTGACCACTACTTGTTAGTACAGGTAACCCTCGTAATAACGCGGATGTTAGGTTCCACAGAAATGCCGCATTATATAAATCGCGTTTTGAGAGACTCAGATCACATAGAGAAAGTATGGTTATGTTCCGAAATCGTTTTTTTTTTAAATTATATAAACAATGACATATCCAACAAAAATTTTTTTATTTAATTCAGGTAATTCATGTAAGTTAAGAAAACATAAACGATGAAACAAAATATATAGCATAAATTTATAAAAATACAAATTATATGTAAACTTCATTGCTCATAATGCATAAATGTTTTAGGCAAAATAAAATGCATAATTTAATCATCATCACTGTCTTCAAAGCGAACATTTCGTAGATGTTCTTTATTTATGAGTGGCCGTACATCATCACTCAAAATCTCTTGGACATCATTTGTATAATTCTCATTGCATACTTCAGCTGATTTAGTTATCAAGAAGTCAGTAATAAGAACTCACTTACCACTATGCTGCAATTTTTTATTAAGTTCATAATATGGAGCTAAACAAATATCCAATTGTCTCGTGAATTTTCTGGAGCGCTAAATTGAGGGATCATTATCTGTAAAATAACTTCCTAACTTTCTTGATAAGTCCAATCCTTCTGCTAATTTCTTTAAACTGAATTCTTTAATGGATTCATCACTCAGAATCTTTGGCAGAACTCCCCCTCCCCACATTTGGTTCGACGTCATCTATTAATTGTACCAGTTCCTCCATTTCCCCCATCAATTAATTCACTAATTTTGTTTTCAACCATATCGCAAAAGTCCTATAAGTGGCCATTACTATAAAAATAAAATTTTTACATAAAAAAAAAAGCATTCTATTGTATGTAACTCACCAGAAACTAAAGTGCTCAGCTTGAGAAGAACACACTTATGATTTTTAATGTACTTTCTTGGCAGAAAACGAAGACAATTTTCAACAATTTTCAACAATAAACACCGGTTAGCATACAGGCAAAACAAAAACGCTACAGCAAAAAAGGGAATATCTATAGTTTTTATTAAAAACGGGCCAAAATTGACATTTTTATTAAAACGACGGGACGGCCGGGAAATATGAAAGAAACAGTACTACATAAAGAAACGAAACTACACAAGCGATATGGGTAGATGCAAATTTAACGAAGATAAAATTTGATTTTTAAGTCACGCGGTGAAAATATATGAAAAGATAAAGGGTTACTACAATCTGTAGACTGTATTATATCGAAACAAACCATGTTGTATAAGTACTGTGTTATACGAAGGCTACTTGTATTGGAAACAATACACAAAATAAAAGTTGAAAATTGTAGAAAAAGTAGCAAGGGAATAAATGTTAAGATAAAGAACTACAAACTAAAGAAAGAAGAAACAGCCATTGAGTATAAAAGTAAAATAGAAGAGAAGATAAAAGAACTAGAAAAAGAGATATATGAAGACCAAGATGTAGAAAGCCTATGGTACAGGTTTAAAACATTTCTAGAAACAAGCAAAGAAATTTGTGGTTATCAATAAATAATAAATAGAAGAAACATAAAACACCCTGGTGGACTGAAGAACTAAATGAAGAAATTAAAAAGAAAAAGCAATTGTGGAAGAGAGATATAACATCAAAGCTGCAAGTTGATAGAGAACTATACAACCAAAGAAATAAAGTTAAAACCTCAGTGAAAAAAGAGAAAAGAAAATGCTGGGAAGACTTTGGACATACTTTAGAACAAAATTTTAAAGGAAACCAAAAACTTTTCTATAACGTTTTTAGAAAATGGGATCAGAGAAAGAATGCCCCATAAAGTTTATCAAAAATAAGGATGGAAAGTTACTCACAAATCCTGAAGACATCATGGAAAGGTTGAAACAGTACTTCCAGGAATTATTGGAAAATACAGGACACAAGACATGCAAGCAAAATAGAAGATGATCAAAGTGAGGAAATTCATGAAAATGAACTGTTAGCAGCAATAAATAAAATAAAACTGGGCAAATCAGCAAGTCATGACCAAATAACACCAGAAATGGTAAGGCATTTAGGAATGAAAGTCATAAAATTTCTTTTACATCTATTCAATATCGTATGGAAAAAGAAAATTATTCCCAAAGACTGGGAAGTAGCAATAAGAATCCCTATATTTAAGAAAGGAGATAACCATAAATATAGGGGTGCTTAAGGGTCAAAGCTGTATAACTGAGAGGAGACCTCCACATAGCCTTTAAAGGAATGCAGAGAACCGACCAGGGCTTCTGACCTAATGTCCAATCCTCACCTTCTCGTGGTGCACCCTGTTGGGTATCTACTTTGATACTGAACGAACGAGGATGGGCTGGCAATTTGGGATTTAGCCGACCAAATTGTATTCTTATTGGTTAAACCAAAATAAAAAAATGATGGTACAACATGACAAAATTTCATGCTGGCTGGGGCGTCGCCCGGTTAAACAAGGCCCCCGTTGTTTTCGCCAGGGAACCAGGGCGAACAGCGAAAAGTCAGCTACTGGAACAAATCTGAAAACAAACCCCAACTCAACATCACCAGAGTTAAAGATCGGTACTATAAATGTAAGAAGCCTGAATGGCAAAGAAATGGAGCTAGCTGAGGAATTAGATAAGTACCAGATCGACATAA